>NC_092750.1:35616799-35926085 GCF_047496795.1 Chiloscyllium punctatum | reverse complement strand
ACAGGCCGTTTGGCCCACCATGCCTCTGCCAACCATGATTCCATTCTAAACGATCTTATCTCTTCTCATATGGTCCATATCCGTCTATTCCCTGCCTGTTCATGTGTCTGTCTGTATGCCTCTTAAATGTCGCTGTCAGATCTGCTTCTTCCACCTCTCCTGGCAGCACGTTCCAGGCACCTATCACCCTCTGTGTTCAAAGACTTGCTACACGCATCTCCTTCAGACTGACTCCTCTCACCTTAAATATATGCCCCCTAGGATTTGACATTTCCAAGCTGGGGAAAAACTATCGCCTAGCACCCCAAGATCTCTCTATATATCAATGCTTGTAAAGGTCCTGCCATTTCATAGAATCCCTATAGTGTGGAAACAAGCCTTTCGGCCCAACAAGTCCACACCAACCTTCCAAAGAGTAGCCCACGCAGACCCGTTCCCCTACCCTATTATCGTATATTTACCCCTGATTAATATACCTGACCTACACATCCTTGAACATTTTGGGGAATTTAGCATGACCAATTCACCTAACCTGCACATCTTTGCATTGTGGGAGGAAACAGAAGCACCCAAAGGAAACTCACGCAGACAATGGGAGAATGTACAAGCTCCACACAGTCGCCCGAGGTTGGAAATGAACCTGGGTCTCTAGTGCTGTGAGGCAGCAGTGCCAATCACTGAGCCACTGTACCACCCTCTACACAAAGCTACTTTCCTCTAGCATTTGACCTCTTTAAAGGCATCACCTCACACTTGTCAGATTAAACTCCATCTGTCATTTCTCCAACTAACTTTCCATCCGATCTATATCCTGCTGTATCCTTTGGTGATCTTCCTTACTAGCCATAACTTTACCAATTTTCATGTCTCTGCAAACGTACTAATCAGACCACTTACATTTTCATCCAGATCATATATAACAACAGAGGTCCAGCACTGATCCTTGTGGAACACTTCTGGTCGCAGACCACCAGTCAGAGAAATACTCCTTCACAACTACCTCTGTCTTCTATGAGCAAGTCCATTTTGTATCCAACTTGCCAACTCACCATGGATCCCATGTGACATAATCTTCTGGACCAACCTACCATGAGAGTCCTTGTCAAATGCTTTAGTAAAGTCCATGTAGAAAATATCGACTGCCTGATCCTCAGCAATCACCTTCATCACCCTCAGAAAGCTCAATAAAATTTATGAGACAAGATTTCCTCTACACAAAGCCATGCAGACTATTCTTAATAAATCCATTCCTTTCCAAATATGAGTAAATTCTGATCTTAATAGTCTTCTCCAATAATTTCCCTCCTACAGATGTAAGGTTTATCAGCATATAATTTCCTGGATTATTCCTGTTACCTTTCTTAAATAAAGGAACACAATTTGCTATTCTCTGTTTTCTGGGGCCTGTCCTGTGGCTAAAGAGGATACAAAAACTTCTGTCAAGGCTACAGTAATCAGCTTCCTTGCCTCCCTCAGTATCCTGGGATAGATTCCATCAGGCCCTGGGAACTTATCTTATTGTTTTTCAAGACACCTAACACCCACCTCCTCCTTACACCCTTGAATCTCAATATACCCCTCCTTAATCTTACCATTATCCATTTCCTTCTTGGTGAATAACAATGCAAAGTACTCATTAAGGAACTCACCCAAGTTCCTCTGGCTCCATATGCATAAATTCCCTCCTTTTGTCCTTGAGTGGATCTAGCCTTTCCCTAGCTATCCTTGTGCCTAAATGCCTTTGGATTCTCCTTAATCCGATTGCCAAGGACATTTTTATAGCTCCATTTAGCCCTCCCAATTCCTTATTCAAATTCCGTCCTTCTTCCTGTATATCCCTTCAGAGCCTTGTTTGACTTCAGTTTCCTAACCTTTACATATGCTTCCTTTATCTTTTGACTAAACTTTAAATATCTCTTGTAATCCAGGGTTCTTGAATCTTGCCATCCTTCTAGTTTATCTACACAGAAACATGCTGATTCTCAACTCTGATCAACTGGCCTTTAAAAGACTCCCACATGTCAGATGCGAATTTATTCTCAAATCAGCTGCCCCAATCTAATTTCTCCAGTTCTTCCCTAATACTGTTGTAGTTAACTGTCCCCAATTTAGCACTTTCACCATAGGGCCAGTCTTATCCTTATCCATAACTTGATTGAGTTTTTTGAAGAAATAACAAAGAGGATTGATGAAGGCAGAGCGCTGGACGTGAACTATATGGACTTCAGTAAAGTGATTAACAAGGTTAGATTACATGGAATACAGGGAGAATGAGACATTTGGATACAGATCTGGTTTGAAGGCAGGAGTCAAAGGTTAGAGTTGGAGGGTTTCTCTTTGGACTGGAGAACTGTGACCAGCCATGTGCCTTAAGGATAGTGCTGGGTCCACTGCTTTTTGTTATTTATATAATGATTTGGATGTGAACATAGGAAGTAGTGTAAGTAAGTTTGCAGGTGACACCAAAATTGGAACCCTGCCCTGCCACCTTTTTTTAATGCCTTATGCACGCATACAGCCAGGTGTCTGTGCTCTTGCATACCTGTTACAGGAGTGCACTTTGTTTTATACAGTCGCTCGTTTTCTACTGAATTGCATCACCTTGTACTTCGGTGCACTGAAATGTATCTGTCCACTCCACCAACCTGTCTGTGTCCTTTTGAATTTCTTCATCATCCTCCTCACAGTTTACAATGCTTTCAAGTTCATATCATCAGCAAACTTTGATGTCCACCAGGGTTTTGATCATTAATATATGTTAGGAAACATAAGAGTCTCAGTACCAACCCCAGGGCAACTCCTCTATAAACCTTCCTCCAACTTGGAAACAATCTATTAACTATTATATACTCTTTCCTATCATGCAGCTATTTTTGTATCTACATTGCTGTTATCTATTTTATTCAATGTCCTTCAACTTCGGTTCCACCCTCAAGTGACTGGAGTTTGCACATTCTCCCAGTGTCTGTGTGGGTTTCCTCCAGGTGCTCCAGTTTCCTACCACAGTCCAAAGATTAGGTGAATTGGCCATAGTAAATTGCACATTGTTTCCAAGGATGTATTGGCTAGGTGAATTAGCCATGGAAAATGCAGGGTTACAAGGTGGGGGTGTGGTGCTGTGTACAGTGTGGGGGATGTGGATCTGGGTGGGATGTTCTTCAGAGGCTCAGTGTGGACTCAGGGGGCCAAATTGGCCTGCTTCCACACAATAGGGATTCTATGATTCTATGAATTTTGCTCACAGGTCTGTTGCATAACATTATACAAGCACCATTTGGAACTCCATCCACACCACATCAAGAGTATTATCTTCTTTACTCTCTCTGAGCCTTACTTAAAACACCATTTTCATTTAAGAAACCCAAGCTGGCTCTCTTTAATTAACACACTTTTGGCTGTGTGGCTATTAATTCTGTCCCAAATTATTTTTTAGAAGTTTCCCCCCACTAAAGTAATTGCTGGGATTATCATTGCAACCTTTTTTGAACAAAGGGAATAATTAACATTCCCACCACATATGTCAAGCAATGATGATGCCTACAAAAGGGAATCTAACCAACTCCTCTTGACATTCATTACTTCCATTAAAAATTTTTATTATCTGGGTTACCATCTCAAAACATATACCTTGTGCTAGTGCTATCTGTGTAAATGGTGGCAGCATACAATATTAATCACAGCAAAATTGCATTGCCATCACTGCATCCCTCACCATCAACATACTGGATGTTATCATTGACCAGAAACTGAATTGGACCAGTCATATAAATACTGTGACTACTACAGCATGTCAGAGGCTAGGAACTCTGTGGAGAGTAACTCACCACCAGACTCTTCACCGCCTGTCCATCGTCTACAAGGCACAAGTCAGGAGTGAGATGGAAGACTCCCCACTTGTCTAAATAGGTGCAGCTCCAACATCTCTCAAGAAAGCTTGACACCATCCAGGGCAAAGCAACTTGCTTGATAGTGGATTGGGTGACAAAGTTAAACATTCGCTCCTTCCATCACTAACGCAAATTTGCAACAACATATATCATTTACAGGAACCTTCAGCTCACCCAGCCTCTCTGACAACAATTTCCAAACCTGCCACTCCTACCACTGAGAAGAACAATGGTAGCAGACGCATGGGAACATCACCATTTGCAAGTTCCACTCCAAGCCACACACCATTCGGTGTTCAAATAATATCAGTGTTCCCTCATGGTCACAGGATTACAAACCTGGAAGTCTCTCATGCCTGTAGTCTGTAGTGGTTCATGAAGGCAACCCATCTTCTGAGCATTCAGAAGGAATTCTGACCTTGCCATGGAACTACAATTTTATTCTGGCACAAATAACAGGAACATAATTGGGATGGAAGTTTTGAAAAATATTGCAATTTTCCCATCCTCTGTCTTACATACAGCTACTGTTAAGGAGCGCAGTGGGCTAGACTTTCATCCATTGTACAAACTGCAGGAACTAATAGGTGGTAAAACATGTCTACACCACCACTGTGAAATGAAGTAGGTTGGTAGTGAATCTGCAACTGATTTCCTTCAGCTCATTAGTAGTAATTTCCCAAGCAGTCAGTAAACTTCCCAGAAGTTTTCATTTCAACCAAGTGAAATCAACAGTGAGATGAGGAAGTAAGTCTCCCAAAGAGTTGAACTATTATTCTGTGAATTTCAATGAGAAAGAAAGACAAAGGGTGGTATTTAGCTAGGAGAAAGTGAGGACTGCAGATGCTGGAGACCAGAGTTGAAAAGTGTGGTGCTGGAAAAGCGCAGCAGGCCAGGCAGCATCCGAGGAGCAGGAGAATCGACGTTTCGGCCCCCACCCCCTCTCCGGCCTATCATCCTCACCCTCACCTCCTTCCACCTATCGTATTCCCAGCGACTCCCGCCCCCCCCACCTTTTATCTCAGCCTCCTGAAGAAGGTAGTATTTGGCTACCAGTTCACTACGAACCTTGTTGCCTTGCTGGTGCTGACCAAATTAATCCCTTGTTTTCCGATGTAGACAATTTAAGGACATGCTAATAGAAATTGACATGTTATTGATTGTCAGCTCAGGGTCATAATTATGTTTTGTTTACAGGGAGTTGTTATCAGGAATAGGAGAGTTGTATTTATGTACATACATATGAATTAGGAGCAGGATGAGGTCATTCATCACTTCTGCCTACTCTGCCATTTGTTAAGAGAATGGCTGGTCAAATTTAGTGGAATGTGAATTCAGGCCTCAATTTTAGGGAACTGTGAGTCTAGTGAGAGGATGGAATTTAAGGAAATTAAATATTAGTAACAAAGTGGTGCTCAGGAAGTTATTGGGGTTAAAGGCTAACAAATCACCAAGGCCTGATAATCTATATTCCAGGGTATGAAAGAAAGTGGCCCTAGAATTTTGAATATTTTAGTGCTCATCTTCCAAAGTACAATAGACTCTGAAGCCGTTCCTACAGATTAGGGGGTGGCAGATTTAACCCCACTATTTAAAAACTGAGCTCGAGAAAGAAAACAAGAATTTCAGACAAATTAACTGAATGTCAGTAGTCAGGAATATGCTGAAGTCTACTATAAACAATGCAATAACAGAATATTTAGAAAACAGGATTGTCAGGATTGGACAAACCCAGCATGTGATTATGAAAAGCAAATTATTGAAGTTTTATTGTGGATTTAACTAGTAGAATAGGTAAGGGAGAACCAATAGATATAGTGTGTTCAGAGTTTCAGAAGGCCATTGATAAGATCCATCAATATGAGGTTAGTGGGTAATGGTAAAGTACATGGGATGATGGTATAATCTATTGGCATTGGTTGAGAATTGGTTGACAGACAGGAAACAGAGTGGGAATAAAAAGCAGGCAATGACTGTGGGATTCTGTAGGGATCTGCATGGACCCAACTATTCATGAGATATATAAAAGACCAGGATGAGCAAACCAAATGTAACATTTCCAAGTTGCTGATGACACAAAATTGGGAGGGTTTGTGAGGAGGCTGCAAGGAGGCTTCAAGGTCATAGAGTCATAGAGATGTACAGCATGGAAACAGACTCTTCGGTCCTACCCGTCCATGCTGACCAGATATCCCAACCCAATCTAGTCCCACCTGCCAGCACCTGGCCCATATCCCACCAAACCCTTCCTATTCATATACCCATCCAAATTCCTCTTAAATGTTTCAATTGTACCAGCCTCCACCACATCCTCTGGCAGCTCAATTTAGACCTTGAGTGAATTAGGCAACAAATGGAAGATGCAGAACCACGCAGTTAAATGTGAAGTTATACACAACTGAAAGGAAGGATTTTCTTTCAATAATTGTTGGGAAATGTGGATGTACAATGGGATCTTTGTACTCTTGTACACAAATCAATGAAAATAGACAAGTGGGCGCAGCAAGCATATGGGAAGGCAGATGGAGTATTGGCCTTCATTGCAAGAGGATTTGAATTCAGGAGCAGCAACATCTTACAGGTACTGCAGTTAAATAGGCCTTGGTGAAAGTATACCTAGAGTATCATGTGCAGTTTTGGTTTCCCTACCAAAGAGAAATATAACACAGAACATTGTGTAGACCAAGACACAAAATATTTGAGGAAGAGAGTTTTTTTTAGATTTTAAAGGATTCAGGCAGCATGGGGTGAAAGTGAGGATATTGCATTGAGATACAGGACTAGCCATGATCATAACTGGACGATGAAGCAAGCTCCAAGGGTTAAATAGCGCTACTTCTGCTCCCAGTTTCTTTGTATATTTCAGTGTATTCCTGCTTGCTCCCTTGTCAATCAAGATTATATTCAATAATTTCTTTCTCATGTTCCTATTGAGAAGCTTTTACTATATCCAAGAGAGCGATGCAATCATAGAGTCATACAGCATGAAAACAGAACCTTCGGTCCAACCAGTCCATGCTGAGCATAATCCCACGCTAAACTAATCCCACTTGCCTGTTCCTGGCCCATGTCCCTGATTCTGATTCCTGATGAAGATCTTATGCTCAAAACGTTGACTCTCCTGCTTCTCGAATGCTGCCTGACTGACTGTGCTTTTCCAGCACCACACTGTTCAACATCCTAGAGAAACGACAACTAGCACGGAATCTATCTATACTTCTCATTATAAGCTTCAATAAGGTCACCTCTCAACCTTCTGCACTACAGTGAAAAAGGTCCCAGCCTCTCCAGCCTTTCTTTACAATTCAAACCTTCCATACCTGGCAACATTCTGGTAAATCTCCTCTGAACCTACTCCAGCTTAAATCTAGATCTTCTATTTTGGTTTACTTAAAACAGCCAGGTCAGCCCTGAGCATGTCTGATTATCCTCTATTATCTTGTGAGCAGAGTTTATCAGTAGTCCTCAATTCTTCATGTGGGTAATGCCATTTCCAAGGCTCTATTTACCCTTTAACTGAATAGAGCACAAAGCAATGGTGTTTTTAATGGGACAATCCTTATGATTGCTGATGGGTGTTGCTGTATAGATTATCTGGAAGGTGTCCTTGTAGTGATTTCCCTATCTCTGGGCTTGAAGCTTTGCATTCAAGTCCCACTTGTTCCAAAGCGATGTAATAGCATCTCTGAACAGATTGATTGAAGATATGTCTGGAGTAGTCACAGTTAAAAATCACACAACACCAGCTTATAGTCCAACAGGTTTATTTGGAAGTACAAGCTTTCGGACCACTGCTCCTTCGTCAGGTAGCTAGTGGGGCAGGATCATAGGACACAGAATTTATAGTAAATGATCAAAGTATCATACTACTGATGCAGTGTATTGAACAAACCTAGATTGTTATTAAGACTTTAATTACTTAAAATGGGGATACAGGTTTTGATTCATTGATATGTAAATCCCAGAACTTCTTTCAAGTCACAGTCCCATGATACCTTAAGGTTTTATTTATTTAAAAAGTGGCATCTCAGCTCAGACAATGCATTAAAGGTGTACTGTTAGGGTCTCTCTGTATCCCAACCTCGAGTCAGGTTGGTTCTATTTCTAAAGTAGAAATTTATAAAATGTCACATGGACTGACTACCTACAGATTGTGCGTTTTGTGAACAAAATAGAATGTATCTGCAAATGCAAATTCACCCGATAAACTTATATGTGTGTATGCATGCATGGATGTGTGGGTGAGTGAGTGAGTGAGAGTATGTGTGTGTGGTGCAGTAGAGTCACCTGTAGTCACATGAACCCAAGATCCCAGTTGAGGCCATCCTCATGGGCACCGCACTTGGCTAACAGCCTCTGCTTGGCAACGCTGCATTGTTGCATATACCGAAGTCCTCCTTGGAGGATGGTCACCCAGAGATCCAAGGCCAAATGTCCCTGACTGCTGAAATGTTTTCCAACTAAGAGGAAACATCCCTGTCTAGCAATTATTGCGCAGTTGAGAGTGTGGTGTTGGAAAAGCACTGCAGGTCGGGCGGCATCAGTGGAGCAGGAGAATCGATGTTTTGGGCAAAAGCTCGATTGTTGTGCAGTGTCCAGTCATCCATTGTCATAGCTTCTGCTTGTCTCACCAATATACCGTGCCTTGGAGCATCCTTGTCTGCAGCATATGAGGTAGACAATGCTGGCCAAGTCACATGAGTACCTGTCGCACACGTGTGGTGGTGTTCCCACGTGTCATAACAATGAAGGAAATTCTCCAGAGAAATGTGGTGGAAGGTATTTCCAGGAGCACACCGTTTCACTGGAATCAATAGGATAAGAGACTCATTGCAGTGTTTTGTTCCATGAGCGCTGGGTCATGTAATTGATCTATTTTTCAATAAGCAGCAGCTGCCAGATGGATGTTAGTTGCTAATATGTTTTGAAAATGGAATGATTAAGAAGAAATATATAGGAGTAGATTAATGAGCATGAATATTACAAAGTTCACCATGTACTACATTGGGATATTGTTTCATGCAACCTGTCCTTGATATTTGCACAATGCACTATATGCACACGAAATGGGAAGTGTGAAAGGACTATGTATGGATTAATTATATGCAAAGGTTCCTACAGTGCACTTCATTGAGGTGAGCTTCTGTCACTTGGTGAGATTCCCTGTGGACAGTGGTGAGATGCCAATTGATGGGGATTAACACTTACTAAATGCTTGTTAAAAGTACAACTCATCACTTTAGTATTCAGCTGCCCATCTTTCTGAACTCTACAAATACGTTCAGTGTTGGAAAAACTGAACAATAAACCTGAACTTGGACCTGGTGGATTCAGCTTACCGTTTGCACCAAACAATATCCATGTTGCAAACCAGGGAACAATATCTTAGGACAAGTGCCATTGGTACTGGACACACCGCATAGACATTGGCATCTGAAATGTGCCAGCCTCTAAGAATCTTCATGTCACATGTTGGATCCAATTACAGGTTCTTTCCACACTTCTGGCTACACTGGCAACTCTCACTGTAATACTGCAGTAAGGACACTGTGCTCAGGGTCATATACCCAGCTCATGGACTGGGCTGCAACTCTCAAGTTCTTCAATTGCTTTCTTAGTGCCCAGTCTCTGTGTGTCTATCTGGATGCCTTGTTTTGTTTTCTTGCACCTTACCCCCTCATCCAGCGATATCAGGCTGACATGACTACTGTCTTGCCATGCTGTTTAGTACAGACATAAAGCAAAGAAGTTTGTCCCAGTGATTAGCAGGGCTCAGTCAAGTCCATGGGATATAGTTTGCTCAGCAGTTCCTGGTAGAGTGTGTCAATGTCAGTCTCCTATACCAGTCCAGGCTCTGTTCAGCATGGTCAGAGTCAGGATTCCTTCATAATGGGAATAAGAGATTTATTATGGGAGACAAAAGTGGGTGGCATAGCTATTACCAGAAATGTAGGTAGGAAACTGTCATGAGTGAATGAGTTAGCAATGCAGAGGGCAAGCAGGGCTAGTAGATTAGGGTGAGTGAGGGCAATTAAGTAAGATGTTGGAGGCATAACATGCAGAGTGTAGCATGTGTATAGAATGAACTACCAGAGGATGTGGTGGAGGTTGGTACAATTACAACATTTAAAAGGTATTTGGATGAGTATATGAATAGGAAGGGGTTAGAGGGATATGGGCTGAGTACTCACAAATGGGACTAGATTAATTTAGGATATCTGGTTGCCATGGATGAGTTGAACTGTGACTGGTCTGTTTCCATGATGTACAGCTCTGTGATTCTATGATAGTGCATGAGCCTTGCTAGAAGGTCGATACACTAGCAGAGATAGAGTAAATGTCAAGTATCAGAGAGGCAATGATGGCACTTACACTGCAGAGCGGAGGAAGACACCAACTGTTTTCCTATGTTGCTGGGCATTCCTCCCACATTGATTTAACCTGGATGGCACACTTGGACCAATCAGATATAGTCTAGTTTGGATTTGAGAGATGATCTAGGGGTGGGGTAGATAATTACTGAGGCAAATTTGGTAAGACACAGGAAAGAGCTCATTAAACCTCACAGTGACAAACTCAATTAAAAAATCTCAACATTACTTAGCCATAGCCACAAAAATGTAAGATCCTTCATGCATGTCCAGTCTCCATGCACCACTGCATGATGCCCTTGAAGTGGCGGAGCTGATAAAGGACCTGTCACATATCTCCTTCTGGAATGTGCCTTCACAAAGACAGTCTGGAGAGCGATACATTAATTTTTGTTGCGGTTCGGCCTGAGCAGCTCTGTGACGCAAGACTCTGCTGGCTATTCCCTGGGACATACACAGAGCCAAAAATTGACTGCACCTGGAGGAAAGCCAAACTCTGGTCTGCCCGAAACTTGTTGGTCTTCCAGTGTAAAGACTTGCTTCGAGTGAGTGTTGTTGACTACATGCTGGGGGATACACTAAAGCTTGGGACAGCTGCCACCATGGCGCAATGGGGAAAGACCACCATCTAAGGTCTTTTTTTGCCAAAGTATGATGAGGTTCCCTTCAGTTATCAGGCCCTTATGTCATCTCAAAATGAATGGAAATAGTTTCTTGCTTAAGTAGAAAATGTCTTTGTTTTGCAACTGCAGCAAAACTCTGAAGAATGTCAAATTCCAGCATGTTCTTTGTTTGTTCTTTGCAAAGACTGTACAGAACTGGTCAGGACCTTTTGATTGTACTTAGAAGGATTTTTAGGAAATATGTACATTTTTGAACTAAAACAAAAACTCAGCTGTCTTCTCTCCAGCTCCCGATCCAGCATCAATTTGAAATCCAGTCATCAACCTGAAAATCAATCTATTTGATTTTCAGTCTTCAATTTGAGAAATGAAAGTAGTGCAGGGCATCTACTTCTACCCTTATGTTGTTTTTCCACATTCAGCTTTTCACATTTTTATGCAAGAAAGTTACTAAAACTGGTAACGTCACAGTGACAGTGCATCTGGGACCTGAGTGAACAGGGCAAGCATCGGTGTATCTCAGAAGCTAATTGGATTGATGGACTAGTTGTATGGCTAATGGTATGGGGAATTGTAGGGTCAAGTTTTTCAGCACCATCTTCCATTCTCTCTGTACTTGCAACCTCTGGGGTAGGCCTGAAATGTTAACTGTTACACTCTTCTGTGTTGCTGCCTAACCTGCTGAGTGCTTCCCAAAATTTAACGCTAATCTGAGACTTGATATTCCAGCAACACTAATCTCCTTATTTGCAGTAGGGATCCGCATACACTGCAGATTATATGGTACAACAACCCTGACATTTGTATGACAGCATTTTATTGAAGTTTCATGTCTGTCGTACCTCAGACATTATACTTCAAAGCATTTTGACAAAAGAGAATGTTGGCATTCATTGCATTTCTTTTCTAGCTTTCATCCAGAAACCTACACCTGTCAAATGACAGATTTTCCTCACTCAAAATGATGGACCTCACCTCTACTTCAAAGTATTTATACAACAGTTGGACAATGTGTTTTTAAAACGTTAAAAGATCTCACAAGCAACATAAAATGGTGTGCCTTGAAAAAGAAAGCTCAGTTTGTTATCAAACTGCACAATTGCTGATGTATTCTCAACAATGTCAAAGAAGGTTTGTGTGGGCTTGATTATATTGGGGGAATATATTATCACAATCGCCTTTTCGTGGCTGAAATTTGAATACAAATCTACTCTCTACTGACAGCGAAGACCCCACTTGGAAAGATGTAATGTAACCAAAACCCCACTCCTAAAGGGAGCTTAACCATAAATTAACCCTTAACTTGGTTGCACCTTGTATTAAAATCGGAACACAAGGTTAGCTGGTATTATAAATCCAGTTCCAGAGGTGATTTTATTTTGTGCCTAAGACACAATGAGGGAACAATGGAGATTTACTTTGTCAAATCTGACATAATGTGGCGATAAGGGATTCATCCCCTCCTTTTGCTTCAAATAAGTGTACTTTGAAATAAATATTGGAACTAATGGAATTTGCGGTGCACTAATAAAGGGGCAACAATTTGGTTCTTTAGCTATCATTACATCTTAATGCTTCAGCCAAGAACCTCTTTATGGAGTGGCCAGTGGTGCTTTCATTGTGATGAGCAGCAGTAATTTCATCATTTGAGTATCATCTATGATTTCCCTATCTATGCAAGAAATTGAGCATAATTATCCAAGGGACAGCAGTTTCATGCAAAATGCCATTTTTCTTTTCTTACATAAGAATGGAGCTCCACACTGATTAAACGAGATTCTTCTCAGGGCTTCCTCTGAAATGCAAATGTGCATCCATTCTGACAATTCTTTCATAGAGTGGAATTGTCAGGAAAAGCCAAATGCATCCTCTCCTCACAGCATTCATCTTCCATAATCTGAAGCTTAAAGGTCCTGACAGGCACTTTGACAGTTGCTGTCAAACCATTAGGTAACTATGATGTCAGGCTCCAGGCAGGATAGGGTGCCAAAAATGGGTGAGGAAGGGGATAAAATGCTGGGTAATTAGGGCATGAGCTGGATAGGGAGCAGGGCACCAAGGTGTGGAATGTCAAATTGGTAGGGAATAGGATGCTAGGTAAATTGGGTGACAGCTGGGTAAGGTGCCTGCTGGCTAGGATGAAGGGTGTCAGGTGAGTAGAGTGCCAGCTGGGTGGAAGGAAGGGTGCTGGGGGGTCAAATTACAGATGGGTAAGGGGTAGGCAAAGAGGTAAGACAGCCAGATATGGTACTAGTTGAGTAGGATGGCAAATGGGGAGGGGGTAGGGGTGCAAGCTGACAAAGGGACCAGGTAGGTGATGCAGTGTTTAGGGTGTAAGTCATGATGGCAGAAATTGGGTCTTGTGGAATGGCAGGGAGGGTGGAAGTCTAGTCAGGGAAGGTTGGAGCATGTCCAACGGCAAAGGAAGGAGGGTCAGCTGTTCACTGGAAGTGTATTCAGTAGCAAGAGAAGGGATTTTGGGTGTAGAATGGTGTTGTATTCAGCGACAGGAGAAGGCGAATTGAATGCAGAGCAGGAAAACAGGGAGCGTGTCTTGTTACTGGTAAAAGGGGTCTCATATCCCAGAATGGAAGATTATTCTACCACAAGAAAGCTAGAATTAGGGCTTAATTCTAGGTCATCCATTAAAAACTGAGATGGGGAAAAAGATTCTCACAGAGTGTCATGAGTCTTTGAAAGTGTCTTTCTTGAAAGGCAGTATTCACAGAATCTTTGAGTATTCTTATGCAAAGGATACATTTTTATTGAGCAAGCAGGTGAACATTATCGAGAGTAGGAGAAAATGTGGATTTGAGATTACAATCAGATTAGCCATGATCTTTTTAAATGGTGGAGCAAGCTTGCAGGGCCAAATGGTCAACTCCTGCTCCTTGTTTATCTGGATATCAAAGTGCAATACTCTTGACCACTGCTCTCCTGGTAGTGCTCAAAGGACAGTGAATAGAACCGATTAGATGAGAGAGGCTCTTCTTCATTCTAAGGGAATTATACTCAAGAAATTAATATTGATTAATAAATTAATACATTAATAAATAAAGGAATGTATTAATATTTATTTTAGAGTAAGCAACTAGTTTTTGCTGTTGCCATTTCTGCTAATTATCAATGATTAGAAATCTGAAAAGAGCAACATTCTTAATAGACGGCAGCAGGTTAACCTGACAGAAAGGGGAGTTTTGTGTCTATTAATGATAGAGAGAATTCATGATTGTACCTTATGTAACGGAGCAAGTCTATGAAACAAAGGATCAGCTTACTTCAATTGGTGATGGCTTAGAATGTAGTAATATGGGCAGGTACAAAAGGTCCATTAACCTGAATACACATAGTTTCCAAGATGTTCTTTTATGTAAAAGCTGCAAGTTATGACAACATATTTTACATTTTACCAGAATAGTCCTCCACAGTCAGGAATTCCGTAAGTTGGATTGAATGGGACAGATCTGTACCTGGAGTAAATTGTTTGTTTTCAAAATGATGCTGAGAGCTATAGCCTAGCAAACTGCATTGTGGGCAGAATTTAGGCTTAACTTCAGTGGAGGATTGGAGGAGTTCCGCATTTGAGGTGCCACTTTTTTGAATGAGGTAGTACACTAAGTCACTGGAGGTTTCCACATTAATTCTCTCAATTGCTGAGAGGAGATGTGTCCTGGCCACTTTTTTTTCAGTGACTAACACTTAAAAGGATGATCTGATTATTTATTTCATTGCAACTTGTGAGACTCACCACAGACTTTATGACTGATGTTGTGGGTTTCTCTTGGTTATAGACATGCCAGTTTTCCTATCTCAGACAGAATATCCAATGCTAATGCTACACTACAGCAAAGCTTTAAATTTATATCTGCTGTGTCTTGCCAGACTTATTTTGTTTCATGGTGAATATTATTTGGTAAAAATGAAACAGTGAAGAAATCAGAAATCATATTTTTAAAGTTTACAATTACTCATAATTCATCCTGGCAGCCCCTTGAGGCTAACTTCCTAATTACATTGTCCTTTGTGTCGGTGCACCTCCACACATCAGTACACCTCGATTTATGGTCCATTAGTTCCAAGATTCCTCTTGAGTGGTGAGAAAGGTTTGAGGCAGGAGAATGTGTTCACTGTAAGGCTAAAGAAAATAGTAAATAGATACAAGTTATTTCATGATATGACTGAGAGAATAACTGTTGAGCCAGTCACCACTAAGGGTTTTAGCCCTTAACATAAGTTTAATGAGACTCATTTAAGTGGAGGGTGGATGGGGGCGGGGTGAGGATGGGGGTTGGGAGTCATTTTCTCTAAAGAACGGAAACACTCTACAGAAAGTAGGTCACTCAACTTTTGTAAAGAATAATTTTGTTTAGAGTGAAGGTGATAAATGTTATATAGTTAGAAATCAGTTTTATAATTTGATTTGTTTGAATTTTCATCCCGTAATGCTTGGACTTTTCTGATATAAATTGATCATCCTCAAATTCCTCATGTTATTTCATAAATGATGATATCATTCACCTCAGATCATATTATTATTCAGAAAACATTCATTTTTGCACTGAATTTCACCCTTTCACACCATTGCCTAAAAGAAACCGTGTTCCAGCTATGCAATTGACTTTGTATATGTAGAATCCTACATGTTGGTAATGAAAATAAATGTATACCCACTTAGTAGGAAGAATGGAAAAAATTTACTTTGCAATGGCAGGTTCAGATATGACTCATTTCAACTTCAATTTAACAGTTCTGTCAACAGGCTGCAGTGTAGGGTAATCTAGCAACAAGATCAATTCCACAGTTGACTTCTGCAGAGGCGTTTTGGATTCAAGACATTAACTATTTCTCTCTCCACAGATGCTGCTGCATATATGACAGCACCTCAGACATCTTCTTGATGCTCTTTGAGCAATCATAGACTTTTTGATTATGGGTTAAAAGAGACATTTTCTTAAGATACCATTCATTAACAGTCACAGTATGGAAAAGTTCATCACGTCCCAAGCAGAATGTTCCAGAAACGAATTAATTTTGATGAACAAATGTTTTTATGAGCTTTTAATTGCATTTGACAAAACTATAAACATTCATTGTTATCCTTACTTTAGTAAGTACCTTTTTTATATACACTGTCAATGCTCATCAGAGTTTCCTAAATTACAAACTTTAAACATTCAATTTGATTGCCACATATTATCCATGATAACCTGGAAGTTGCTTGATTGCTGTAGGACGAGTGAAAAACGATAAAGGATTTTTTTCTAAAATTAGCCATTTTTTTCTCTTTTGTTATTGTTCCTCCACCACCCCCCACACCCCATTCTCCATTGTAGTTAGCATTATATATTGAGGAGGGTGATCTGCAAGCTTGCTCCAACTAATTAATGGAATAAGGATCAATGCTTTGATGTACAGTAATGATGCTTGTGTTGTGTAATTAATTTTAGAAGTCTTGATTCTCCACTACATAGTTCAGCCAGTGTTGCTATGTTATCAGTACAGCATGTAATGATGCAGAGAGTGTGGTGGGCAGAGGCATTGGGGATGTAATCAACATGCAGTGTGGGGGTTGAAGGCCGTTAAAAGCACAATGAGAGTGCAAGGAACACTTTATTCAATTCAAATTCCCCATTTAGTGTGGGCGCTTCTAGAACATGATATGCCTTACAAGCAGCACACTGATGATACATTATTAGTCACACACCTTAAAATCACCTACTGCTATCTTAAGAATGGGAGTGATGACCATACATGGTCTGTCAAATTCCTTTGCTTGCCAGAAGTCATCATTATTCAATTTATCTTTTAACAAGATTGTTCTAGTTCTGAAAGGAGCAGCTGCTCACATGAAGCAGTAAGCAAAGCATCTGAATCGCATGCACTTCTTTCTATACATGCCCACTTGTAATGGGACTTGGCAACAAAACAGATTTGTCAATGGCTGCGCTAATATATGGCACAAAATAAGATTACTTGCCACGTTGTAAATTACATCTTTAAAGTTCCCGAGAATTCCTAAAATCGACTTGAAGGAAAAAAGTGAATTACTTGGACACTTGAGTGATTATCATACATTTACAATGTGCCATTTCTGAATGATAAGTGCCTCTTGGACATGGACAGCTTTGTAACATGGTTTAATTTCAGGTCATCTCTGTCAATGCCAACAAGTTCACCGTTTATTTAAATCTATTAATTTTTTATCATGGTCCAGGCAAATTAGGAATTTTATAATCTCCTGTCATATTGCTTTGAGAAAGGAAAAACCATCAAATATTTTTAAAAAGTAGTAAAGATGGGATCCTTACATTTTCGAATGTTTTTAATTCTCTTCGCTCAACTTTTGATTCCCGGCATAACTTTTTACCCTTTTGATCCATCTCAGAAATTTATATCTTCATTTGTCTCTTTGTGTCGTGACAATTTGCTTGCAAGATATCCAGAAACTAAGGATTGAATGCAGTTCCTCAATCACTGCTATCCTCAGTTACCCACTATGGAGTCAGATATGAAGATTTCTTAAAAACCAAAAGAACTGTGAATGCTGTAAATCAGAAACAAAAGCAGAAAATGCTGGTAAAGCTCAACAGGTCTGGTAGCATCCATAGAGAGAGAGAGATCAGAGTTAACATTTTGGGTCCAGTGAAATAGAGTTAAATTGGATTTTGATCTTAAGAAGTTCCTGGAAAAACTCAGCAGGTCTGACAGCATTTATGGAGAGAGATCATAATTAACATTTTGGGTCCAGTGAAATTGAGTTAACTTGGATTTCTCTCTATGGATGCTGCCAGACCTGCTGAGTTTTTCCAGCAACTTCGGTTTTTGTTGTTGATGACGACGACTTAAGATTTTTGAGAGTATTTAAATAATACATTTTTCATAATGGGTATTCTTGTACACTGCAGTAATGTTGGTGTCAGCAAATGAACGAAGGGCTTTTCTTCTTATGAAAAGCAAAAAAGACAATTTGGAAATTTGTCTGCAAACATGCATGATGCTGTGGAGGTGTTTATGTAACTGGTAAGTTGTCTCTGAGATACCTCATGGCAAGCTGATCATAGAATTTTGGTTCTTCATGGAAAACATGGCACAGAGTGGACAAAAGAGACTTCAGAAATCTGCTCCATATGCTATACAGAGTCTGCAACTACATATTGACAGGCAACTGTTTACATTCAGAATTCCTATTCTGAATGTCTTTGTATGTAACTTTTAATAAGTGTTGATATTGATTGGGACCACAATCTGTGGTAGTTTCCACTCTCCTATGTGGCTCTGACATGTGGACTTTCTGCAGTAGACACCACGAGGTGCTGAAACAGTATCACCAAAGCTGCTGATGCAAGATCCTGTGAGTCCGCTGGGAAGAAAGATGCACCAACACCAACATTCTCGACCAGGCCAACATCCCCAGCACCAAGGGACTGACCACCCTTGATCGGCTACGATGGGCTGGGCATGTTGTCTCCACAACTAACACAAGACTTCCCAAGCAGGTGCTGTACTCCCAGCTTCAAAATGCCAGGTGAGCCCTGGGTTGACAGAGGAAGCGTTTCAGTGATACCCTCAAGGCCTCATTGGCAAAGTGCAACTTTCCTACAGACATCTTGGAATCACTGGCTGAAAACTGTCCAACTGGAGGCAGGGCATCCAGGAAGGTGTCGAGCACCTTGAGACTTGCCATCTGGACAAAAGCAGAAGTCAGTGCACTGCAACATCAACACCCCACTCAATCCTTCTTGCGACCATCTTCTGCCCCAAGTGTAGAAGCCAAATTGGATTGTACAGTCGCCTGTGGACTCACCCAGAGAGTAGAAGATAGTCATCCTGCAAGGGCCTGCCAATGATTATATAATGATAACTAGAATTTCAACGGCATGTACATGTAGACAGAAGATTTCTAATATATATGGACTTTTACAAGTTCTGAGTTTAGCAATGAAGATAGGAATCATAAAAGGATGAAAAGATGAGGATGATTTTTCTGCTTTGGTGTTTACAGCATTTCTGGACTTGTTTTCTGACAGTCCTCTTTTCCAAATGTTACCTTCTACCAAATGACGTCTCTGGGTCAGTGAAAATCAACGTTCGTCCTACTTCAGATTTTGTTCAAGGCACTTGCAGTTTTAAAAAAAAATTATAAAAAGACCAATATCAAGCATGAAAATTAACAAATATTCAGGCCCATTGTACTGTCAATCTGTTTTTGGCCAGTAGTAGTCTCTACTTTTAGATTAGATTAGATTAGATTAGATTATTTACAGTGTGGAAACAGGCCCTTCGGCCCAACAAGTCCACACCGCCCCGCCGAAGTGCAACCCACCCATGCCCCTACATCTACCCCTTACCTAATACTACGGGCAATTTAGCATGGCCAATTCACCTGACCTGCACATCTTTGGACTGTGGGAGGAAACCGGAGCACCCGGAGGAAACCCACGCAGACACAGGTAGAACGTGCAAACTCCACACTGTTAGTCGCCTGAGGCGGGAATTGAACCCTGGTGCTGTGAGGCCATTGTGCCACCGTGCCGCCCACTACTTGGTATATTTAAACACTGAACATGATTCGAAGTTAGTGTGTTTTATATGTTAGCGGAAGTCTGACTTTCATATTCCTGAATAATGCCAATTTAAGCAAATTGTTTTTCAAACTTTGATAAATGATCTCAAACTATTAGTTCCTTGAAATCTATATATGTGAAAATAGCCATTAATCTGTCTCTTTCAGTTAACTCATTATTTCGGACATTTTGACTTATTCCCAATGTGATCCTTTAAAATAAGCTTCACTTCAGCCTGCCTGCATGTCCCTGTTTCTGTGAAGTTAAATATCAGGAAAAAAGAACAAAATTCTTTGCATAAAGCTGCTGATCATGATCTCAGGACACCCCAAAGCTTCACAATTAAATAAACTGTGTTTGAAATGTGAAAATAGGGAAATATAGAACCCAGTTTGCACACAGCAACATCTGACAAATTACATTGCTCAGTGTTAAATGTTGGTTTATGTTTCCTTTTCCCTCACTTCAATGGCATGGCTCTGAATTATGATATAGTGGGCCCTAACTTATTGTGAAAAAGCAGTGACCAAAGGTTTGACATTACAGTAAATAACTTACTGTCCAAATAATTTGGAACAATTAAAATCCTGATTATATTAAAAATCCTTCCTGTTCAGTCACTTCTCACATTTTAAGTGGACAAAAGGTGATGTCTGCATAAATTAGCAAATGTTTTGAAAGAATCCTAGCAAACAACATCACCAAGCAGCAAAGTTTTAACCAAATGACAAATTAAAGGTTGTCAGGAACTTAATTAATTAATTTATCTGCTCACATTTAAAATACAGTGGAGATTTGTAATCCTTCAAACCCATTTACATGATCTGTTTAGGTTTTTGGGCAATTCATGGGGAAAAGTCCATGAGACTGTTAGCCAAATTCACATTTGATGGAGCTAAGACGAGACAAACACTTGGGGCAAAATCTTCTCATTCAAAATCCTAAATGATATGACCCATGGCAAGACGTTTAGAGAAATCTGGTAAAATGTTGAGCAAGGACCATTTCAACATTGAGAACAAAATGTCCCATTTTCCAACCAATTGTCGAACAGCAAACCTAGGTTGTTGCTAGCAAGCAGCAACCGATCCATTAGGCATTCATTCTCAATCATTAGCAATATTTAATCTTGCCTCATTAATATACAGTTACACATTCTACTGCCTGCCGAATAGAAACTAGATGCTGAGAATTCCTGATGTGAACGCCAGAACAGTGAGCTGGCAAATCCGGGTCCGGACCTCCAGCTTGGACACGTGGCATGAGTATCTCAGAGCACATTTCATGAACAGCAGCTTCATGCACACCATGTCCATGGAGCTTCATTCAAATATGCAGACGTGCTGCTGTACTGCACTGTGCTACTGTCAACCTCTGACCTGCACCATGTGCCAGCAGCCTATGCAGTCAGCATATTGCAAGTACTTCAACCAAAGTCTAATGGATAGTTAAGTCAAAAGAAATACCCTCCAGTCAGGGTGACATGGCACATTAAGTTGAAGACAGTTTCCAATATTAGTCCAAGGGCTTGAACACAGTCAGTCAACAGCTCACAGTCACTGCCAGGACCCTCCCTTTGGGGATGTGGAGCCAGTTTTCCTGCATCCCATTGTCCAACTTGCCCCTTTCTGCACTAATGTAGGCTGTTTTCTCTTGGAATATGACATGGAGAGGGATGGAGGGCAACGAAAGTGGATGGCATAGATGATGGTGCTAGTGTAGGTGGATGAAAAGTGGTGAGGCGTGTAGAATGAGTGAGTAAGCAGCACAGGGGCCACGCAGGTTTAGCAGTATGGGGCTTGGAATGGGTAAGGGTGAATGAGGAAAGGTGATGTGAGAGTGGCAGATGTGTTGTGAGGTGAGGTGTTGTGGCCTCCTCGGCCAATTCTGGGGGAAAGAGGATGGCCTTCCTCTTCACCATCACACCTTCCAGTGGATTAAGAAGGTAGACAGGATGCTATTCAACAAGGCTGCTTTGTCTTAGATGCTATCATGCTTTATCAGTATTGGAGTCACAATAGTAAGTGGGCAGTATCTAATCACACCTTCTACTTGAGATTTGTTGATAGTAGAAAGGCCTTTAGGAGACAGGAGTCAGTTGTTTGACCACAGAATTCCCAACTTCTGACCTGGTTTTTTAGCTACACTATTTATATGGCTGGTCCATTGACTTTAGGGGCAACGATGAGAAAATCTCTAAATGAATTGGCATAGAACTTCAAGGGAAGGTGGTTGAATTTCCACTTAGAGTCACAAAGTTGTGCAGCATGGAAACAGATCTTTTGGTTCAACTCATCCATGCCGACTAACTGTCCTAAATTAATTTAGTCCCCATAGCCAGCATTTGGCCCATATCCCTCTAAACCCTCTCTATTCATATACCCATCCGGATGCCTTTTAAATATTGTTATTGGACCAACCTCCACCATTTCCTCTGGCAGTTCGTTCCAGACATGCATCACCTTGTGCATGAAAAAGTTGTCCCTTAGGACCCTTTTAATTTTTTTCTCCTCTCTCCTTAAACCTATGCCCTCTATTTTTGGATTTCCCCACTCCGAGGAAAAGACCTTGGAGATTCACCCTATCCATGCCCCTCAAGATTTTATAAACCTCTGTAAGGTTACATTTCAGCCTCTGATGCTCCAGGAAAATGGCTTCAGCCTTTTCAGTCTCTCCTTAGAGCACAAGCCCTCCAACCCTGGCAACATCCTTGGTAAATCTTTTCTGAATTCTTCCAAATTTCACAAAATCTTTCCTAAAGCAGGGAGACCAGAATTGCATGCAGTATACGAAAAGTGACCAAACCAATGTTCTGTACAAACCATACCACAACATGACCTCCCGACTCCTATATTCAATTCACTGACCAATAAAGGCAAGCTTACCAACTTATCTTCACTATCTTATCTACCTGTCACTCCACGTTCAAGAAACAATGAACTTGCACTCCAAAGTCTCTTTGTTCAGCAACAGTCTGCAGGACCTTACCACCCATTAAGTATATATGTGTCCTGTCCTGATTTGCCTTTCCAAAATGCAGCAACTTACTTTTACCTAAATTAAACTCCATCTGCCACTTTTCCACCCCATGGCCCATCTGATCAAGATCCCACTGTACTTTGAGGTAACCTTTTTCACTGTCCAATACACCTCCAATTTTGGTGTCTGTCTGCAAACTTACTAACTATACCTCCTATGTTCACATCCAAATCATTTTTTTAAATGACAGAAAGCAGTGGACCCAGCACAATCCTTGTGGCCCACCACTGGCCATAGGTCTCCAGTCTGAAAAACAACCCTCCACCACCAACCTCTTTCTTTTACCTTAGAGCCTGTTCTGTATTCAAATAGATAGTTCTTTCTGTATTCCATGAGCTCTAATCTTGCTAACCGGTCTACCATGAGGAACCTTGTTGAACACCATACCGAAGTCTATATAGATCATGTCTACTGCTCTGCCCTCATCAATCCTTTTCCATATTTCTTCAAAGAACTCAATCAAGTTAGTGAGACATGATTTCCCATGCACAAAGCCATGTTGACTATCCCCAGTCAATCCTTGTCTTTTCAAATATATGTAAATCCTATCTGTCAGGATTCCCACCAATGTCAGGCTCACTGGTCTATAATTCCCTGGCTTTTCATTATCACCTTTCTTAAATAGTGGCACCACGTTAGCCAACCTCCAACATGTCACCTATGACTATTGATGAAACAAGTAAGTCAGCATGGGGGCCCAGCAATCACTTCCCTAGCTTTCAATAGAGTTTTAGTGTGCACCTGATCAGGTCCTGAGGATTTATCCATCTTTATGCATGTTGAGACATCCAGCACTTCTTCCTCTGTAATATGGACATTTTTCAAGGTGTTGTTATTTATTTCCCCATATTCTATATTGTCCGTATCCTACTCCATGGTAAATACCTGAGGCAAAATACTCGTTTAGTATCTTACTCCATCTCCTCCAGTTTCATACAGACGCAGCCTTGCTGATCTTTAAGGGGCCCTTCTCTCTCTGTTGTCCCTTTGAATTCCCCTTAACCCTATTTGTCAAAGCAACTTGTTGAGGAATGTTGTTGTATGGCATTTGAGCCCCAGTGTTACTTACCACATGTCAATCCAAGCCTGCAGGTTGTCCAGGTCTTGCTGCATCTGAATATGGACCAATGGCAGATGGAACTGAAAATGATCACATATAGCACCAAATATAAGAAGAAATAATGGTGAACATAAGTTATTTTTATTTGGTCATTGAGTGTCCCACTCCTAACTGATCTGGAAGTGTAGAAGCAAAAACAGAAAATGCTGGAAAAACTCATGTTGGGTCTACAGACCCTTCAGAATTCATGCTGATTGATGGATTATTTGTAAACTTTAAATCTATTATCTGGTGATTGGAAACAATTCTGACATTAACTGCTCTGTTTTTATCACTTTTGTTTCCCAGGCCTACCTTACAGCAAGGTAGCACCTCCTCCCTACTTTCTGCAGTCAGTGGCTGGAATTTCAAGGGGGTAAGTTATCATGAACATGGCTACACTTGGTTATGAGATGGATTCCATATAAACACTCATTACTACCACCCCTTTCAAATGCTCCAGTGAATTAGTTGGAAATATATTGCTGTTATTCAAGCAGAACATTGTTCATGAAGCAAAATCTCAAAATGAAGTACATGACTAGTTAATTGGGTCTTGGGGTGTTGATTGAAGGGGGGGTTAAGTTGCTTACCTTTCAAATGGTGTTTCAAATCCTTCTCTTCCTCCTGAATCAGTGTAACAGTAAGGTAGTCAACTTAATATTACATGTATGATTTCAGATAAACCTGTATTCCTTTAATATTGCATTAATGGACCCAACTTTTACACTCTCTGCAGAATGCTTTGACATAAGCCATCAAGCTAAAAAGTCAACAATTAAGTTTACGGCCATGCTCATTTTTCTCTCTTTAATTTTGGATCATGACAGGTCAGCAATTTACTCAGCAATGATACAATTGTGCTAAGAACAATAATCTTATTTTCCAAACGTCCAAGCTACATCAAAATTGGCAAAATGCAGCTGGATTGTCTGGGCATTGTGGATCAGATAGCCAAGGATCAAGGATCCATGGGCAGAACTTTTGGTACAACTACTTTCAACTATGAATTCAAGTTCTGAAATGAGGCTTGAACCCGTAATCTTCTGACTTAGATTTAGGCACTACTTAAAGAGTGAAGCTGACACGTAAAATCAGACATGTTTTACAAAATCCAAGTGCAGTTGCCAACATACTTCTGTATTAACTCTCTCCATTCACATCCAAATTACCTCTCTCTGATATTAATTGGTATAGTTAGGCTTTGGGTAATGGTGGGGAAAATAAACAGGTTTTTTCACCTCATGTAACCCATGTGAGAGATTGGGCACGTGAATACCTAATGAGATGTTAACCACAATAAATGAACAAGCTGACATCTTTTAGAAACATTTGCATAGATTCAGGTTAAGTAGGACATGACTAAATATATCTATGATTCATATCAAGGTTGGATGGTGTATTAACCAAATATTTAGGTTCAAACGGGTGGAAAGTTACCAATGTCTTATGAGAGTGACTGCTTTCAGCAGGAAAGGAAAGAGAAGTGGGAATCATGTCCACTCTAACTAGATATTCCAACTAGATATTAAATAACACAAATAGTTGACGTGCATATGATCATGTTAAATACAACTCAGAGCAATGTTTTATTCTGCAACAAATAAACTAAAACTGGACTTAACAGGTGATATCTATACATTATAGATAAATGTATTATGAAAGCTTAATCTTGCATTATTCCCCAGCTTTTCATGGTAATGCCAAATAAGTATGATGAGTGAGAACTTTATAGTCTTAACTGTTGATCAGAGACAGTGGTGTTCTCTTCCTCTACTCTGCTTCATTCATATTTGATGTGAGCGTTATTCAATTGGCTTGCTTATGGTTTCACTTGAATCTAGTCTACAACAATAGACCTTCAACACTTAGTAGGCCTTTGAAACTGAAAATCGGCTGAAATATTGTGAAACGTTTGTACTTTCAGTGCAACACTGCCACAGTTTGCAAAAAGAAGAATATTGTGAGAGCTGCGTTCTGATCTGTCGATGCCCTTGTTTGCTGATACCCTAATGTAACTGTTTCCACATGTTTTAAAAAAAAACTCAGCAAATGATTCTTCACATTGGAGTTAGTTCTAGAAGTAGGGTCAGTTTGTCAGTATAAAATTGTTGCTGAGTTTGAATCTAGTCCAGGGCTGCATGACATCCATGTGAGGGTGATCATTGCAACACCAAGGAAATGTAGATGCTTTAGGCACCACATGAAAGGATCTTTGTCTCTTCCTGTCACCGCAGTGGTGCCCATGAACTACAGCCAGTGAGGTTCTGAGAGGTTCTTTGAGGTTCTGAGACAGCAGCTGTTTTTGTGCATGTTTAAATGGAGCTTGTGCCACATGTTGTGCTAATAACACATGATGGGAGGGGAGTTATATTTTCTTCCTACCCTTTGGAAAAGGCACTAGTTAATTTGAATCCAAGTTTATAGACAATCTACGAAAAGAAAAGCAACACTTTTAAAAAAACTCTCAAATTGTGAGTGTGAATGATGTATTTGAAGATGCGTTGATATATGTGCTACAAGTGCAATATTGAGAGAGATCTTTGCTTACACTGTAATTAGGTATAAAATGAAGAAACCAAGACTACTGACTGGTCTGATAAGGCAGTATATTTGTTTGCTAGAAAGCATCTGGCATTAGATTGAATCATTTCTGCTTTTTACCTGAAGTGAAGTCTTTTGTATAAGAGCAAAATACTTCAAATCTTCACTTTGAGGATCAAACTTCACCAAGTGCCTCTGTTCAGTGTAGCTTTTCATGTCAACGACTATTTTCTTTTTATCATACTCCAATTAAAATTGGCAGAATCTCACAAGGAATGCTCCACCTGTGGAGTCGATGTGTTGCTGTAAAGTTGCATGAGGAAACATTAGACTTGACGGTCTGGAAATAAAGATGAAATGACAAAAGTGTACCAGAATGTAAATCCAAGTAGCAACCTCCTCATCGGGGAATTGAACCCCAGTCTCATGCGCGACAGGCGGGGATACTAACCACTATACTAACAAGGAAATGACCTGATGAAAGGCTTTTGCCTGAAATGTCGATTTTACTGTTCCTTGGATGCTGCCTGAACTGCTGCGCTTTTCCTGCAACACATTTTCAGCTCTGATCTCCAGCATCTGCAGTCCTCACTTTCTCCTTCCAGCATCTGCAGTCATTGTTTTTACCTGGAAATAAAGATGAAAATGTTCACTACTTCTACTGAGAAAATGTTATAGGTAAAGGAAATAATGGTGACCACTTTCATTTGGTATGTGTGGTTGGCATACAGACTTTATCATTTGACTCATTTGTAGTTCAGTGTTTTCCTCATATCTTGGTTTTCTCGCTCTCCATTTTACTCATTACATAGATTCTGCTAGTTTCTCCACAAAGTGCAAAGTTTGGTACTTATTGCTTTTGCCTTGCTAATTTGCTAACCCATGTGATTTCATTTGCAGACTGGTTTGTAGAAAGGCCCTTACCTGAAATATTAACTTACTTATTCCATTCAGAAATTCTGACTAATCAACTGAATATTCCATTTTTTAAAAATTTGAGCAAATCTTTCCTATAAATAAACAAAATCCTTCTTTAAAAATCACACAACACCAGATTATAGTCCAACAGGTTTAATTGGAAGCACTAGCTTTCAGAACACTGCTCCTTCATCAGGTGGTTGTGGAGTACCACCTGACAAAGGAGTGGCGCTCCGAAAGCTACTGCTTCCAATTAAACCTGTTGGAGTATAACCTGGTGATGTGTGATTTTTAACTTTGTACACCCCAGTCCAACACCGGCATCTTCAAAAAATCCTTCTTATCCACTTTGTGAACTCCAAGTCAACCTTCACCTATTCTCTCTCTTTATCTGCATCTTTTAATGAACTCTCTTAAAAGATGCAAGGCTCTTTTACAGAACATAATCTACCATAAACCAGTGTCTTATTTCATTATTGCAAATAATTCTTGTCTTAAGAAATACAGTGAAATATCAGTAATACATAAGAGGTCAAATTTTTCATCTAGTTGACAACCTCTCTCTGTACAGCTGTATCCGGCCCTGGCATTATAATGTGCTGTGAGAAAGCCAAGGTGGTTTGTCAGATTTGGTGGACCAAGTGGTTGGTTTTTATGCTTTGCTGATCATGACCAAAAGGTTTGATCATTTAAGGGAGAATTGCCTATTTTGATCGACAAATCTAAAACAGGATTGTTCGAAAGGAGTGAAAATGTACAAATAAATTGAAAACTGTGTGGGGTCCAAATTTATGGCTGCAAGAAAGTCCTACCTCAAAACTGAGCTGCAGTAAGAAGCTTCAGGCTTTAAGGTGGAATTCAGACAAATCTCAATTTCACTTTTTTCTTCTTGGAACTGAATCGATGATCTCCATTGACTCTTGAGCATGATCTGCTACCTCCAACTCTTTTTGTTTTGTACATTCAATTGGAAGAGGAATGAGATACTTTAAAGAACATTAAGAACAGGAGGCCTAACCTCTGTTTCATTATTTCTATCTCTGTGTTGGATTGGTCTCACTCTTGGCAAGAAATTTTGCAGTAATATTAAAGGACAGATGCCTAGGAAAACAGGTCTCCTCGCTTTTTCCCTCTTCTGTTTGAGAAAATGTTTCTGATTTATAGGAATTCATATTATTTTTTATGTTACATGAAGAACTGGATTTTGTGCAGTTTAAAGTATTTTTGGATGACGCATTAATCTGGTTTCATCTGGTTTAATCACAACCATTAATTATTGGTTACAGCAGATGTGATCAGATGAGTACTTCCTGGATATAATTGATGTTGGCTCATTCATTATATTACAACGCTTGTTAATGCAGAAACGTCTCAATTCAATGCGACATATTGCTGAATGAAGTGAGATGAGCAGCAGAGTTGTTGAAAGTCAGCAAACTAACAACGCTCCTTACTCTCCTGAAATTGTGTTCAACATTTTAAAACTCTATTTGACATGTTTACAAATGGGATTAATGTGGACTTCACCAGTTTCCTCATTTCCTCTTCCCCCCCCTCCCCCCACCACCTTATCCCAGTCCCAAGCCTCCAACTCAGCATCGCCCTCTTGACCTGTCCATCGTCTTTCTCATCTATCTGCTCCACCCTCCTCTCCAACCTCTCACCTCTCTCACCTTCAGCTACCTATTGCATTCTGAACTACCTTTCTGCCAGCCCCACCCCCCTCCCATTTAACTCTCAGCACCCCGGCTCACAAGCCTCATTCCTGATGAATGTCTTTTGCCCGAAACGGTGATTCTCCTACTCCTCGGATGCTGCCTGACCTGCTGTGCTTTTCCATCACCACACTCTTGACTCTGATCTCCAGCATCTGCAGTCCTCACTTTCTCCTCCTTCATGTTTAGAAACCTGTGTAGCTGCACCTATTCCTGAGCCATACATTGTCTGAACACCATAACCAGTTGAGTTAGAATTAGATTTTATTGTCACATGTACTCAAGTACTCAACTAGATGAAAAATGGACAGTCACCGTTCTTCGGCATCATCTTGGTTACGAAACCAGAATCCCAGAAAAAAAACAGCAAAAATAAAAGAAAATCAAAACATTAGAAAAACACCCAGATCTCAAGTCTCAGACTTGTTTCCATAAATGTGTTTGGAACCACTGATGCAGACGACTGGGCCTATCCACACCTGAAGCCTTGGTCAGCCTGCGAGACTCACAGCGTTTGCTGGGAGGAGAATCCTTTTCCTGTCACTGCTTCTGATCACTGGAGGAGCTTTGCCACAGTTGCCACAACCGCCAGCCCTGAATACCAGGAGGGCATCCTTACTGCCACCTCCAGTCACCAGGAGGAGCCTCATTTGCAGCCACTGCCACCTCAGACCACTGGGACACTACCACCATTCCACGCACAGTCCTCTCTCACTGCTGTGCCAATTAACCTGCCACAAAAGGCTTTAAAGAAAAGAAAAAAAAGAAAAAGAGGAGAAGTTAAAACTAAACAAAAGAAAGAAAGCAGACAGGAGTGTTCAAGCCCTGAGCTCAGGAGCCCGCTCACAGCCTTGCTCCTCTGTCATCATCATCATCATCTCAATTCTTCCTATACTTACATAAAACTAAAGGATTTGAGTTGTGTTCAAACACTCACTACAGGACAATGACATTTTTAAGTCAGGTAGGTAAGCCATGATTTTAACTTGGAGCCAGAAATCAGACAGATGGAGGCTGAAGCCAGTAGAAAACTGTTCTGACCTGAGCCTGAATTATTGTAAATCCTGACCACTGCCCGCATGTCTTAAGATGGCACCAAAAATCTGAGTAGTGACAATTGTCCAATGGGCAGAAGCAAAGGACCATGCAGGAAGCTCTGTTAGGAGAATAAAGATGCCCTCTGTGGAACTCATGCACTGAAGATATTTGGGAGGGACCTTATGATTTGCATAGGGTGGTGAGTGGAGGCAATAATCCATGTCAGCAGGCACTTAAGTTTTTCTTGTGGAGAGTAAGAGAGCACTCTTGTACCTCTGGCCTTACAAGGGACTTATTAAATAATTTGCTGTTTGGGCCCAATCTGGCCCCAACTCCTCTTGCACATAATATCACAAGACAGGAAGATCACTGTTTCAGTTGAGTCACTGCTTAAAGTGGTAAATACTGGCTGTGCTTTTCCAGCGCCGCGCTTTTTGACTCTTATCTCCAGCACCTGCAGTCCTCCCTTTCTCCCTGTATCATGCTATATTCATGTCTGTTTTTATGTATAACTTGGAAGGCTATTAGTAACTTATCATATTTACAAACAAATTTATTCTCACAACAAAGCAGAAGTATCAATCACATTGACTTTTTTTGCTAAAGTTGATCAAACGTTTTTAAAATCCGTCTAAAGGATTGTTGCACTTTCTAGCAAAAGGTACTATTCAAAATTTTATGTGGAATTATTATCAAACTCTTTTTCAGCTTTCATTTGGACTTCAATTTAAATCTGTCTAGTTCTGTGTTTGCTGTCTATTTCTTTCTTTTATAGTTTGCTTAGTAGCAGAGTTGGTTGGTGTTGTCAGACATTGGTACTGTAAATGTGAGTATTCTGGTTGAAAATTTAACCAAAAACAAAATAGAAAGCACAAGGACATCTATCTCCTTTTCCTTCCATGTTAATTCTTGCTTCCTGTGATTGTGTTAGACAAGAAAACAAAATCTTGCTCCATTGACTATGAACAGAGATGAGAGTTTGATGGGTCTGCACCTTAATGGAACAAAAGAAAATGTTTAGGGATTACACCCAAGAGAGAACTCAATAATGTTTTTGTTTCAGACTGAATGTCATGATGCATCAATACATCAAACTTCTCAAATTTAGAATTTTTAACAGAAGCAAATGCCAAGGCCCAATGTTACTGTATTTCTGTATTCGTAAAAATTGTTCTCGTCCACTATTGAGAGACTGTGAGGCTAACAAACTCTTAACAGCTACAAGATTAATTGATCTAAACCTCCATCCTACATTTCCATCATCTTATTAATGTTATAAAGGCAGTATTCTGATGGAAAAAAATGTCCTTCTTTATTGCTATTTTATTGATCAAAATATTAAATTATTATGCACATTTACATTCAAATGCCACATTCAATGCTGCACTGCAGTCAAATATTCAGTAAAAATGTTCTGATTCATCATTTACATGGAGAATTGTAGCAAATATGCTTGTTGAAGTTCTGGAACTTAGAATCCAAAAGTGTGATTATTTCAAACTCCTGGAACCAGAAGATGTAACAGAGCAGTAACAGGTGTTTCTGAGTAAGATCCAAATATTTTAGATTGATTTAGTTTGAATTAGATTGAGAAAACTTAACCTGAATCAGTGCCAAACAAAGCTATGGAAAGGGTTGGGAGAAAACTGAAACGGTTGCCTTTTCTGACTATAATGTTTTTTAAATGAAGATGTGTGTATTTAAAAGCCTTGGTATTTTATATGGTAAATTTAAATTTTAAACAGCAGCAAGTGTTTCTGGGTTTAAATAAAGACCATTATCTATTCATTCCTAAAGCCTGACCATTATACTGTGGACACACATGCTAGGACACACATGTGGATGAGTGTACACACATGCAGATACAGACACACTCAGGCAAACACCGGTGCACATGTGGACATGCATAGACACACGCTTGCATGGACACACGTGGACAGACATACACATTAAAGTTCAAGAGACTAGAGCACTTTTACAAGTTATAAACAAAAGAGTAGTTATTAGCTAATGTGTTTGGCTTATTGTAGAAAAAGCTGTCTTTCTGGATGATTTGAAGGTGGCATTTTCACTCCAAAAATGTAGTTTATGTGGTTTTGACAGCCTTGGATTGCAGTATTCTGCTGAAGCAATGAATGTTCAGCAGTAAGTGATGGTAGTTTCCTTACCAGGAGGTCAGGTTTCATTACAGGGGACTTCGCTTAGAAGTTAGTCTGAAAGACTTTTGCAGATGTGGCAGCCTTCAAAAAAAGGTATTGCTGTAATTGCCTAGGTCTGTGGTTGATATTTGTGAAGTGCTGTACTTTGCAGAATGTCTGTATCTATCTGGTTCCTTGGATAATAAAGGGTTTTGGTATCAAAGGCCAATGTCACTTAGATTATTGATCGTTACCGCCTACCCAGAATGGCTTTAGTTGAAAAGCTATTGCTATCCGATGGATAACTGGATTTGTGTCATTCTCTCTTGTGAAGGTCTGGAAGCCCATTTATTCTGAAACAAATCAGAAACAATGGCTGATGTCAAACGACTGGAGGTCTGCATCATTGAAGGATTGGATTCCTGAAAAGAGTAGTTCAGTTCAGAGCATTTTGAAAGCATGAAGTAGTTTGTGTTGAATTTGCAGAATCTTGTTCATCTCAGTTCCAGAAGCTTCCATACAAATTTAATTCATTTTTTAAGTAATGAATAGGACATACCTTCACTGGAACTGGGCATACAAGAGAAAAAAAAGTAATCAAGTAAAAACGAAATGGCCACTCGTACAGCAGTGAATGCACAGGTGAATTCAGCATATGATGATGTTGTACAGGCCTTAGCAAACAGAAGTGCAGTCTGACATTCAGTAGCTTTCTAAAAGACACCTCTGAAGAGAAAAGATACATCCTTTTGTGTGCCGGTGAGGGCAAGTCAATTTCTTTATAGCTGGGAGATTGGTCAAGATATCAGATAAGCACTTTTGTCAAAAAAAGCATGCAACTTCAAACAAAGTCAGATCATAAAACCTGCTGATAAATATGAGGCAGGAACTCAGTCAGATTGCTGACCACTTCTTACCAAAATTGAGAAATGCAGCCGGTGAAAGTAAGTCAGTTCATCTGGAGTTCTACATGACATCAAGTTTAAAATGATTTATTTGAAAAGACCAGATTCACAGTATCACAGCCTATCAGCGCTGCCAGAGCACAAGTAGAAATTAAAGCACTGATGACATAAATGACTAACCTTCAGTTAAGTCAAGAGAAAGGCAGCAGGGTTGATGAAGTGAAAGAGTACCAAAGGAATGCACATCAGACAGGGAGAAGATACATTAGTACTGTGGATGCTACACAACTTCACAGACAGAAGGAAATCAAATGCAGAGGTCGGGGAAAGTCCTGGAAAAGGATGCGCAGAGCGAAGAAATAAAATGGTGAACAAGTTACCAGAAACTGAGCAACTCAGTGAATGAAAATACACCAAAATATTCATATCCTGGAAGATGATAATGAGTTTGAGAACATAGTAGATATGGGAACTATATATTGTGTGAAATATGGAATGGTTTCCTTCGTTGGGTGAGGTATTGAATGCATCGGTAGAGATGTAATGTTGGAACTGTGTGAATGCTGGTTAGACCACAGCTTTGTGTACAGTTGTGGTCACCATGTTACAGAAAGGACGTAATTGCACTGGAGAAAGCACAGAGGAGATTTACAAAATTTTGCCAGGGCTTGAACATTACTGGTATTAGGAAAGATTGGATATGCTAGGGTTGTTTCCTTAGTGCAGACAAATTTATTGTACTATGTAGCTGACTTCACCAACCCCTGGACTACAGTGCAGTAATTGCCAGCAACACTAGGCACAGGCCTTTGATGTCCTGCTACCTTGTCTTTGTGACAAGCGCCTCCTGTAGGATAGTTAAAAGCATTGGGGAAGATTAACAATGAAGATCTCACTTGGCACCGAACAGCTCATGTAAGAAATCTTGTGGCATCACCCAGAGAGGATTTTAACATTATGTGTGCAAGCTATGAAATACTAGGGAGAAGGGAGTAGAAAGAATTCATTAGAATGGTAGGAGACTGCTTGGAGTATAAACACAAGTACAGATAAATTATGCAGAATGGCCTGCTTCAGCGCAGTGGATTCTTTAAAGAATTTGCATTTATAAAGTAGTTTAAAAATAATTAGATCTGGACTCAGATCTCCCTAAACCATAATGTTAATCAGAAAATCAAGTAGCTTTAATTTTTCAGCTCTTAATGCAATTGTTTATGAGTAGGGCTTCAAAGAAAGGAATGAACATGGTTGCTATGCGATCATGTCTAAACTCACTGAGCTGCATTCTAATCTCACCATACTCCCTATACAGTATACCTGTTCACATATCTGAAAACAGCCAGTGTAAGATAATTCATGTAATGCTGATCTCTCTGCACATCTCTTGATACCTTTGAAGGATGAATGAAAGCACATTGCTGTCTCCTTGAGTTGCAACCCAGAATTGTCCCATTTTACAAGCCATTCATCCTGCTTATCGTGCCTTATACTAATTTTGTTTTTGCCCTCACCTGAACTTTCCACTGTTAACCCTGGGGGCTCTGCCAATAGGTAAACTATCATTTTCCATTCACTTGTTAATAAGACAGTTGCTACTCCTGAGCTTGTTGTCTATGATCACATCAACATGATGAGCCCGTCAAAAATATGGCTCTAAGGAATGTTAACATCTTCCACTGCTTTTCTTGTAGAAGTGAGGTGACACTTATCAACAAATCAAACCAATGTCACTCTGACTCTGCTGGCAGCTCATCCGCTGCCAAATCACTCCTCCATGTCTTAATTGCCTGTAGATTTGACATTTCCAGTGCATTCCTGGCTGGAATCTCACATTCTACCCTGTGAAAACTTAATCTCCCAAAACTCTTTGTCTATGTTCTAACTTATTCCATGTTCTGTTCACCCTTCACTGTGCTCCGTTCCCTACTTTGACTACTAGTTAAGCAACATTTAGATTATTTAAAATACTCATTGTTTTTAAAACCACCTATGGCCACCCTCTCTTCCTATCCCTCTAACGTCTTCCAGCACTGCAACCAGACAGATTGCTTTGTACTAAAGATAGAAAAGTAAATTTTAAAAAATTTGTTGGCAGTAGCCAGAGGACTGGGGCTCCGTATGGTTCATATTAGCATAGAATATACACTGGGCAGTTCCCACTTTGGACAGAATTAGGTTATTCCAGTGCACGTTACCTCCAAAGTTGTGCACACTTTCAAGTGTTTTTCCTCCACCTGTGTATTTCTGCTCAGATGTATTTACATTTCACCCAATGCAGAACCTACCATCCAATCGCGCAATTGCACAAAACGCTTGTAAACTATTTTCTTTCAGAATAGATTTTCTTTAAAAATATTCCATGATATATAAAAAAAACTTGTCTGAAAATTGGTTTTGCAGAAAAGATTTTAGATCATTATCAATCTTGTTAGTTATTGAAAAAGTTATTGAATTATTTTCTTGTTTGATTGAGATACAGTAATCAGTGACTGCGTACATTAAAAATAAGCTTCTTCAAACCTTTTGAAAATGTCCTTTCAGTGTTCTTCCAAAAATTCTAATTAAGTTTTGGCAGCTCCTTAAAGACCTGCAAATGAGCACAGATTTTGGAAACTCCTAATGGGTCTGGGTGTGGGCACATATGGGTGGGCCCTACTTGATGTCGGCAATATTTTTTAAACTAGCAAAAAAAAAGTTGCTGAAACCCAATCTTGGCTGAACACTATATGTGCTTAAATTCATCAGTCTTTTACAACGACTGTCTGGCCATTACTCGAAGAATTTAGCACAATTGAACAAAAATTACAGGTATTTAAATGTTTGCTCTTGATGAAAACTATTGATGCTGTTTGGATTGGAATATTTTCTGAATTACTTTACCATTATATTCTCTTCACATAGAACACTGAAAATGTTGAGGGACAGAATAGGAAGGTGCCTCCCCAGAAAAACAATCCTCAGTTAGTTCCTTAAAATGTATAGTATAGATCTTAATGCTACATTTAAGTTGACCCGTGAAGAAAGATAATCTTAAATACTTGAATGCTGAGGAACATAGCTTGTACACTGAAGCTCAAACGTTGTTTCATCCAGAAAGCACAATTAGATGTGCTTAATTTGATTTGGCACTCAACCGAGTGATATACTAGATAATAAACATGAGATCATACACAAACTTTGTGCCTAATTGGAAAAGATATCCTGATTCTGAGTAGGTGCCAAAATAGATATGTGCAGGAAGGAAATTCTGGCTAGAGAGAGTGAGAACAGGACAGGTTCGAAGGATATGTCATTTATACATGCACTGCAGGAAGTCTTATGATGCTGTGGTAACGTCACTAGGCCAGAAGCTCTGGGTTTAATGGTGAGTTTGTTTCATAGCCAGGCAGTTTGATATCAGCCTGTAAACTTTTCTAATGCAGCCTGATGCAAACTCTAAGCATGAGAGCCTCTCCTGGTTAGGCACCATAGAAGGCAGTTACAGTACTTCTCCCACAATCACGGACCAATCCAGTTCATGACCCAACCCGTGGGTACGAGAACCAGGGCAAACAGGAGCAGATAGATGGACTGCAACATTATTACCAAAAACTTCCTAAATTGTCAAAAACAAAATGTTGTAATGATAGTTACAAAGGATTATGTAGGAATTACAGTACAGAAAAAGTCACTTTGTCCAACAGAGGGTTAGCTTTACTCAAACCTCCTTGATTTATTGGCAGATTTATCAGCAGAACTACCTATTTTCTTCATTTTCACATGGTTACCTGGCTTCTGCTTACATGAGTCTATATGATTCAGCTCAGTTAGTTCCTGTTGTAATGAGTTCCACATTCTCTCACTCCTTCTTTGACTATACACAAGATATGAATGAAAACAAACAGACCCAACAAAGGCAAAACTAAGATTTATGATGAATAAAACTGAAGGAACTTGATTCAGGTCAAAACAGTGGAAACTAACACTATCTTATGCACTAGACAAAACTCCAAGTCCTTTCATTACAAACCACACCCAAGGAAATGCTCATGCTAAGAGTGTGCTTCCACTTTTTCAATAACTAACAGGGTTGATAATGATCTAAAATCTTTTCTGCAAAATCAATTTTCAGACAAGTTTTTTTTATATATCATGGAATATTTATACTGTTATATGAAGCAAGAAGACTTGGGCCCAAAAATTGGACAGTGCTGTATGCAGGTACAATCCATGTAGAACACGTGCCTTCTGAAGCAAGTGGCAGACCCATGCAAAACTGATCTATTGGCATTTTAATATAGTTCAGGCAAATTGTGGGTGCTACTTGCTGAAGGTAGGAAACACTTGTCTGCATTTATGATGTTCATTAATGACTAATTATGACAGTACTGGCCGTATTAATCAAATTCCAAACAGAAAATATAGTAAATCAGCATAACAGTGCCAAACATCACATGCAATAAATTTCGAATTCCCAGCAACATATTTCCTGTTTTTTGAGGTACATGTAATTATAATACTGATCTGTGGAGATCATCATTATTATTGCTATTTGATCTTATTTACTGTGGAATATAAATATTGCTACTAAGGTCAACATTTGTTTCTCACCCTAACTGGCTTTCAGAAACTGGTGGTGAGCTTCCTCCTTAACCTGCCAAAATGCATCATCTTTCAGTTAAAGCACCTCGGTTAAAGCAGAGTATAATTAGCTCTGAGTTAAGGAGGAGCACCAGAAGTTTGCTCCAGTCTCTACTTAGTCATAGATTCAGGGAGGCCTTGGGCCATCAACTTTGTGCTGGTCAAAAACAACCTCCTAACTATTCTAATCCCGTTTTCCAGCACTTGCCCCATAGCCTCAAATGCTTTGGCATTGCAAGTGTACATCTAATTACTTGTACATCCACAAACTTGCCTACAGAACATTCATTTTCCTCATTCAGGTAATTAATATAAAGTGTAAATAATTGTGGGCCCAGCACTGATCTCTGTGGCATCTGAAAGTGCCTCCTTGTCTCAAGTCTGTTTTTCTATTCATTAGCCAGTCCCCTCTCCATGTTGATGTACTATATCCAACACTCGGCTCTTATATAATTAAATAGCCTAATGTTTGGTCCTTTCTCAAATGACTTCTAAAAATCCAAACATATTACATCCAATGCTTCTCCTTCACTGTTCCTGCTTGAAATTTTGGACTACCTCTATTGGGTAGTCTGACTTCAGACTGGATTATTGCACAGAGAGTCAGTATAGACTTGATGGGCTGCATGGCCACCTTCTATTCTGCAAATTAATGTACATGTCTAATGATTTAGTCATTACATGACTTGCTTAAGAGAAGTCTCTGAGAGATTTATATTGATAATTCCAATACAAATCAGCTGTAAATGCAAATTTGGGTTCAATTTAAATCCTGAATCCCAGAATTTTAAAAATTGCATTCGATTATGCTGCCACACTGCATATCCTAAAAGTTTCCATTTTAGGAATGCATGCATGACTGTTGTCCTAATCTGAACTCCAAGTACTTTTTTTTAAAGCTTTCTACAAATTACACAAATGATTTGATATGTACGAATAGTTTTGACCAGTAATTTAATACATTTCATTATATTTGCTTCTTATTTGTTCTGCATTACATTCCCAGCATTTAAAAACACCATTGGTATCTTCATGGGGAATGAAGAAATGCTGTGGTGCGGATTTTGTTTCATGCCCATCTATCTCTTCACAAAGATTTAATATCTAACAGTGTAGCACTAGGTTATAGCTAATTATTTGCTCCATTTTATTTGCTAAAATTTGTCCCTTTCAAATGTTTAATGCACAGGTTTGATAGGTAGTATTCCGTTAACTAAAGTTATGGAAAATAGCTACTGAAAACTAATGGCAAAGAAGATTGCATTTTATTTGTTGAACTTTTTTTCACCTCAGAAACCAAATCATATAATTTCATAAGCCTAGACTGGCAAGAATTGTTCCTATGCTTTTTTGTAACATTTCCCATTGTTTTGCATCTTTGACTGGCAGCAGTTTCTTGTAACAGTTATCTCTCTTTAAAGTTGGATAGACATGCCCGAACTGCTGACAGTCATGTTACCTCATCTGTTCATTTCTGCACTTAAGACACACTTTCTAAGTAAAATATAATATTTTGGTGCCATTGTCTTTGCTTTGTGACCATCATGTTTCCAGCATCCTCCTGTATGGTGCTTCCCCCGCCCAAGTAGCTATTCTTGTGCCTTTGCTTAACTTGTAGACTTTGTTGCGTTGGACGTTTCCTGTCAACCTGTTTCCTCCAGGGTTCAAAAGCTTCACTTTGTACAAACCGGGTATGAGGTCTTGTGGAAAAAGTGATAAATATCATGAACCATATATGGCAGCTACTGCTGAAGGGAAAAGGAGTTCCCTCAGACTATGGCTTTGTTCCAGAATAACTAGATAAACCTTAAATTTGTCATCAATGGTTAGCTCTTGAAGTACTAAATCTTAGCAGTAAAATCCTCTAGAATATCAGGGGTTGTCAGGGAAATGAATATGTTGCCCCAGAAGAGAAACAGAATTCCTGGTCATTTTTCAATGGAAGAAAGCTGGTTGGTAAAAGCCATTAAATACATTCAGCCTTAAGTTCGAGTATTCTTGTTCTGTATGCATCGGCCTTTGTGTTGAAAAAAACAAAACATTCAAAGAAACAAGATTTCAGTACCACAAAGGATCTCCTGTCCCATCTCAGTAAGTTACTGTTGGAATTTTTCTAAACTACTTCAGTAACTACCACTCCAGATGGATTTATTTTGGATTATTGACCCGTTTGCCTTGTTAATATATTTAAGGCTACTTATGACTTGGAGGTGCAGGTGTTGGACTGGGGTGGAAAAGTTAAAAATCACACAACACCAGTTTATAGTCCAATAGGTTTATTTGGAAGCACTAGCTTTGGAAGCTTTCCAGTGGAGGAGCAGCCCTCCGAAAGCTAGTGCTTAAAATAAACCTGTTCGACTATAACCTAGTGTTATGTGATTTTTAACTAAGGCTACTTATGAGTGGAAAGTTCAACCAGATTGTTGAAGTTGTGCCTAGGTCACTGGAAGGAGCACTAGCCTAAAAGCAGTAGGCTAAATTGACTAAACTAAAGAAGTTGATTCTTCCCAAGAGTCAAGTGAGGAACGATCAGTCTATCGTACTTTTAACAATCTGTTTTGCCTCTGTACTGCTATTTTGTACAATTAAAGTGAAGTAATGTGTGATGTTGGAGAGCGTTTACTCAGTTTTGGATGCACTCTCTCATCTTTTCCGACCAAATCAGGTAGCTTCAGTGAAGATGGAGTGTTGTTAATTTCAGTCTGCTGAGTGGAGTCAAAACTGATCAAAATGATCAACCAATTCTTCTTTCTTCGAATAATCTGGACCTGACTTCCCCAATTATTGTAATACGTCAGTACCTTTTCAAGGGTTTTCTAATGAAAATCAACAAAAGGTTTAAAAGATATCAGATTGGCCAGTTTCGAAAATCATCTGCAGTGCTTTTATGACAGTGGGAAAATCTAATAGGGGACTGAATGATGTGGGTGAAAGTGAGAAGTGTGTCAGAATCATGTGAGAAGTCCAAAGAGGCCTATCTCAATGTCGAGAGCAATTTAATGTATCTTTTAACAATGTTTCAGGTGTTGATGTGAGATTGTCACTAGCCAATGGCAAGTTGTTAGTGTGGGGGATTATTGCATGTTAATTACCTTATTAACTGCACATCTCTCCTCATTCTACCACAAGATAACTAGACACTAAGAATTCTTGGCATGAAAATTAGGACAGATGCCTGGCAACTTCACTCATTGCTGGCTCCTAAGGACCTCTGTTGGACACGAGCCACTGACATCTAAGGGGACACAGGACAGGTACCAGCCACACATACCCACATTCATGGACGTGGGCATCGCATAAATAGACAAAGTCTTTTCCCTGGGGTGGGGGAGTCCAGAACTAGAGGGCATAGATTTAGGGTGAGAGGAGAAAGATATAACAGAGACCTAAGGGGCAACTTTTTAACGCAGAGGGTGGTACGTGTATGGAATGAGCTGCTGGAGGATGTGGTGGAGGCTGGTACAATTGCAACATTTAAAAGGCATTTGGATGGGTATATGAATAGGAAGGGTTAGGAGGGATATGGGCCGGGTGCTGGCAGGTTGGGTTGGGATATCTGGTCGGCATGGACAGGCTGGACCGAAGGGTCTGTTTCCATGCTGTACATCTCTATAACTCTGACTCTCATGGCACTTTGTGGACCACCTGTAGAACACTTAGGAAGCACAGGTTGGCATTTCAGGGCACACCAACAACTCCAGCTGAAAGACTGCTGCAGGGACACTTTGCACATGGCACAGGCACCAAGCACCGGGACTAGACCGGGCTGCAGTTCAGGGCTATTTGTTTGCTCTCTTAGCACTAACTCAGTTCGCACCAACCTGGAACCTCATATGATCCATGCTGGGCCTATTAGTGCAGTCACATGGCCAGGCAGTTTGCCTTGCTGGATGGCTGTCTGCAGTTTAAGGGGTGGGTGTCTTGCTATATGGCAGTGTGCTGCATCAATCCCTGCTCCACGTGCCAGTAGCTGCATGTACAATAAGCAGACAGCCATCTCTCAAAGTTTTAGGCGAATAGTCATCACTGAAGTACATGGAGGCACCTATCAATCAGAGGAAGGCTCATGTTGATGGGTGGAGACCTGGGCAGGTGTAAATTCTGTGGGGTTCATGTATGGGCTATCAGGGAGGAGATCTGGATGTTTGGGACCTCACCCACACATACTGGCAGAAGCTGGAACCTGTCGCCCACATCACACTTGCTATCACCTTCTTTCATTACTGGAAATTGAAACTACACAATGTGAAAGAAAACGGCCATGACCATACTCAGAGTGGGTGGGGTAAGTACCTCATCGTGTGTGAGGGTTAAAGAAGCAAGACCTACTGATGTGAGGCCCTTCAAAGGGCAAGATCCTTACACACACACACACGCGCGCGTGCGCAGCTGTTCGCTTACTCTGTACAGGACACAGACCTGACGAGTCTGTCATCCTTGCCCATCTTCCAGTTGTTGGTGATCATTCCATTCAGCAGCAACATTTTTGTACATCTAGGCCATGGAAAGAATGGGGATGTTTGACCAGTAGTGCCACCAGAACTTATGGCCCTTCATACACCTTGTTCATCTTGCTTTCACAAACTCCAGAAGGCACTGAACACAGTCTCATGGTACATCCTGTATGGACAGACAGGCATCGTGCTATCACATTTATATTCAGGACTACTCACAGAGAGTCAAATAAGTAAATGTAGAGGAAACCCAGTAAAATGTATCCAAATGTGGTACTTTATATATAAAATGCTCTGTCACCCATGCCACCAAAGTGCCCACAAGCTTCTTTTTCTTTGCCTCCCACTGCATCACAGTTTAATCACTGGTTCTTTAGCTTGTGTGGAGGGAGCCTGTTCTTTAGCTTGTGTGGAGGGAGGTTAGTTGGGTAAACTCAACTTCAACTTCTAAGAATTGGAAGCAGCAGGCTTAGTGGAGGTGGAGGGTCCTGAGTGGAGAATTCTGAAGGGCCTGTGAATGATTCCTTCTCTGGCTGATTGCCACCTTGCACTGTGTCTCCTTGTGAGGGAGGGGCACCTGGGGTACATACCAGGTTCCCCATGCTCCTGTCACCATCGCTTCAGTCCTGAGGACTAATCTGCAGAAGACTCTGAAGGTGTAGACCTGGCTCTCCATGGCAACCGCCATCCTGTTCAGCTGAGTCCCCACAGATAGCTACACTTCTGTAGCCATTAGGTAACAAAGACTGCTGCAACCTACATATCTTCCTGCTGCACCTGACCTTGGCTGCACATGTGGACAAAATCCCTGATTGTCATCACCGCAGGATTCTCCCCTGCCTGGGACTGAGCAGGTGCCTGGTCTCTGGCTTGTCTCAAAGTGCCAGTGGCCTGGGACGTTTCTTCTTCTGCCAGCTGCAGAGGTATCACAGTGAGATACTCACCAGCTTGGGCTCCCAAGCTTCCTAAACCTTACGTTCCCACCAAGGTCATAGAGTCATAGAGATGTACAGCATGGAAACAGACCCTTCGGTCTAACCTGTCCATGCCGACCAGATATCCCAACCCAATCTAATCCCACCTGCCAGCACCTGGCCCATATCCCTCCCAACCCTTCCTATTCATATACCCATCCAAATGCCTCTTAAATGTTGTAATTGTACCAGCCTCCACCACATCCTTTGGCAGCTCATTCCATAACGTACCACCCTCTGCATGAAAAAGTTGCCCCGCGGTCTCTTTTATATCTTTCCCTTCTCACCTTAAACCTATGCCCTCTAGTTCTGGATTCCCCAACCCCAGGGAAAAGACTTTGTCTATTTAGCCTATCCATGCCCCTCATAATTTTGTAAACCTCTATAAGGTCACCCTGCAGCTTCCAACACTCCAGGGAAAACAGCCCCAGCCTGTTCAGCCTCTCCCTATAGCTCAAATCCTCCAACTCTGGCAACATCCTTGTGAATCTTTTCTGAACCCTTTCAAGTTTCACAACAGCTTTCCGATAGGAAGGAGACCAGATTGCACGCAGTATTCCAACCGTGGCCTAACCAACGTCCTGTACAGCCACAACATGACCTCCCAACTCCTGTACTCAATACTCTGACCAATAAAGGAAAGCATACCAATCACCTTCTTCACTATCCTATCTACCTGCAACTCCACTTTCAAGAAGCAATGAACCTGCAGTCCAAGGTCTCTTTGTTCAGCAACACTCCCTAGGACCTTACCATTAAGTATATAAGTCCTGCTGAGATTTGCTTTCCCAAAATGCAGCACCTCGCATTTATCTGAATTAAACTCCATCTGCCACTTCTCAGCCCATTGGACCATCTATTAATATCTGAGCTGGTAGGAGGGTTGAAAGACGTAACTTTGCTGATACTTCACCTGTGATGTTGGTACTCTCACCTCAGAGCACAGGCAGGTAACTTCTGGTGGAGCTGGCCATTTCTCCAGTCCTGGATATCTGATTACATTTAAGACTCAAACACTTGGAGTTAATGTGGTATTGTAGTGGAATGAAGAGTGGGAACTACTCTACTGGTGGGACATGAATGTTTTGGCATCTCCACAGGAGTTGTCGCTGGTCTTCTTCTGTAGGGGCCTGCATTCTCTCCTTGTAGGGGCCTAATGTTGGGCCCCATCTACAGCAATCTGAGACTTTGTTTGCCCTCTTCATCTGGTGTGAGAGAAAGGAGGGATTGAATGAGCTGTAGGTAAGTGGGTGAGTGAGGAGGGAGTGCAAAGGGCACTCAGGGTTACTGATGGAGATGGTTTGAGGTGTGATTGAGAACGAGTGAGGGAGGACGTTGTAGGCAATAGTGAGAGTGTAGATAGCTCTACATGACTGCTTCTAAATGTATTACCTTCTGAAATTATGCATGCAAAAAACAAAGATCACCAAGAGGAACAAATATACGTTAGGAAACAGCAGAAATAAACTCAAATACATAAATTGAAAGTGAGCCTTGGTGGGAGGTGAGTGCATTAGCAGGGATAAGATAAATGCGAGGCTGCCTTGGCCTAGTGGAGAAAGCCATTCACCATCTTGTGCCACTGCCAGACATTTCAAGGGACCATGGAAGACCATTCAGATCCAAGTGGAGACTTTGGACCAGGCTGCCAGAGTCCGGTGATGTGGCTTCCACTCCCTGTCCTCCAAGTAGAGGATAACCTTCCTCTGCACCACCTCATTCAACAACACCTCCAGGCCCCTAGCAGAGGATCATGGTGCTTTTTCACCTTTCCCTGACATCTTCTGATTGTCTGTCATCGAACAGGACAACCTCCGAGTGCCGGTGCTCATCTGGGTCAACAGCAACCTTTTAAAGATGGTGCAGGTAACAGGGATTCTGGGCTTTTTGCAGATATCCAGTGAGTGGCAAGTTTATCCAGGGAGAATTGGGTGTGGAAGACACTATTTAGGTAGGGGAGGTAGTTAAGATACAGTGAGTGATCTTGGTAGGCCTCACAATGAGAAGTCTTCCAAAATGACTCAATGAAACTGACATTTGGCCCAAAAAGCAAGATTCAGTCCAACATATCCAATATCTGTTATAAATTGAGAATCATAACTTACAGATAATCTTGATACTATTTTGCATATAATTTCCTTGATTGCTCTGCATATTATTATCCTTCAGCCATTCTTCCAAGTATCTAACATGATGATTATGCTAATTTTATTCAATACAGATAATTTTCTGTTTGACCTGATTACATCAACTCTGGTAACTGCAGTTTAGATTTGAAGGAAGTTAAATGGTTGAATGATTATCGAGTGCTATAATTATAATGAGCTCATAACTCTACATAACTGCTTCTAAATGTATTACCTTCTGACATTGTGCATGCACAAACAGGAAGATTATCATTAAGAGGAAATATATGCCAGGAAACAACCGAAATAAAAACAAATACATAAATTGAAAGTGAGCTGGAACTGACCTGCTGTCATAAAGATGCCAAATAGACTTGGAACAAGAAGACAGCAAGTGACCAGCAAGTACTAATGATGGCGGTGAGCCCATACCTACAGCAACACTCTAACAGTGCTAGAGTATTAAAAGAGGAAACACTGCTGTTAGTCGGCAACAACAGGCATTCCTGCCATCTGCATCTTCCCCACAATGTTGAAAATTGCCCAAGTATGTCCTGTACATAAAAAGCAGGACAAATCCAACCCATTAGTCCACTGTTGATCATCAGTAAAGTGATGAAAGGTGTATTCAACAATACAATGCTCAGCAATAACCTGCTCAGTGATGCCCAGTTTATTACAGTCTTGATTCAAGCATTTACAAAAGAGCTGAATTCCAGAGATGAGGTGAGCCCTTCACATCAAGGCAGCATTCAACTGAGCGTGGCATCAAGGAGCCCTAGCAAAACTGGAATTGATGGATATCGGGGGCAAATTCTCTGGTGGTTAGAGTCATACTTGACACATAGGAAGATTGTAGTGGTTGCTGGAGGTCAGTCACCTGTAGAGATGTCCTGGAGCTGAGAATTTCCTCAGGGTACAAAGTTAAAAATCACTCAACACCAGGTTCTAGACCAACACGTTTATTTGGAAGCACTAGCTTTCGGAGCACTGCTCCTATATCAGGTGGTTGTGGAGTATAAGATTGTAAGACCCAGAATTTAAAGCAAATGTTTACAATGTGATGTAACTAAAATTATATATTTAAAAAGACCTGGATTGTTTGTTAAGTCTCTCATTGTTTAGCATGAACATGTTGGTTTCAGTTCCTTTATATGTAAATCCCAGAGCTTTCTTAAAGTTACATTCTCAAGTGACATTAAAAAGTGACATTCTCATGTGACTTTAAAAAAAATTCTGGGATTTACATATGAACGAACTGAAACCAATACCTGCAAACTTACTAACCATGCCTCCTATATTCTCATCTGAATCATTTATATAAAAGGCAAACAAAAGTGGACCCAGTAGCAATTCCTGTGGAACATGGCTGGTCATAGTCCTCCAGTTCAAAAACAATCCTCCACCATCACCCTATGTCTCCTACCCTAAAGCCAATTTTGTATCCAATTGGCAAGCTCACACTGAATCCTATGTGATCTAACTTTAACAATTAGTCCACCATGGCAAACTTTGTCAAAGGATTTATTAAAGCTCAAGTAAACAACATCTACTGCTCTGCACTCGTCAATCTTTTTGGTTACTTCACTAAAAAACTCAACCAAGTTTGTAAGATACAATTTTCCTTGGACAAAACTATTGTGACTATCCTTAATCAGTCTTTGCCTTTCCAAATGCATGTATCATTCAGAATCCCCTCCAACAACTTGCCCACCACCAATATCTATAGTTTCCAGGCTTCTCCTTTTCAGCCTTTCTTAAACAATTGCACAATATTAGCCACCCTCCAGTACTCCAGTACTTCACCTGTGTTTATTGATTATGCAAATATTTCTGCAAGGGTCCCTGCAATTTCCTTCCTAACCTCCCACAATATTCTGGGATACACTTGATCAGGTGCTGGAAATTTATCCAGCTCTATATTTTCTAAGATCTCCAGCGCTACATCTTCTGTAATGTGCACTGTTTTTAACAACATCAATATTTATTTTCAAGTTCTCTAGCCTCCATTTCTTTCTTCACAGTAAAGATTGATGCAAATATTCATCTAATATCATTCCCATCTCCCGAGGTTCAACACAAAGATCACAGAGGCAGTTTCTCATTTCCACATCCATGTTTTGATACAATTGGTAGACATTTTAGCTGTAAATGGGCCCAACATTTGTTGGTTGCTTATTCAGTTGTGATAAGTGGAATATTGGAAACTGAAAGTACGAAGGGCTACAGCTTCAAACTGGATCCCAGCGCCTATAATGTGTTAGTAATTTTGCATAGAAATAGAACTTCTACTTCTTTCTTCTTGATTTTTGTTACCAGTTTTGGAGGGAATGTTTTGAAGAATAAGACTTTTTTTTTGAGCAGTTTCTACAACTGAATTAAGGAAATGGAAAAGAGAGAGCCACCCAAATCTCTTATTTTCTTGAAAAAGAATCACACTGTGCTGCATTGAAAGGATATTTCAGCAAAATTAACCTTCAATGTCCTGACAAGAAAGATGAATCATTTCTATTTAAATGTGTAAGTAACAGAATGGAAGTCTATAGATGCAATTTTATTTTGTATTATTTTTAAGTGAACAAGTAAAAGCATTTGTCAGTTGTAGATGATTAACAGACATATTAACAGGTTCCCCTTTCTATGAAGACCCAAGAATAGTTATTTTTAATGACCTAGATTATGCACTGTAATAAACATAACACTTCCAGTATCACTGTCATTACAACAATAAAGCTGATTACTATTTCGGGCATTCTCACATGCCCGATTAAATACAGAAGATCAAAAGAGTCTATCAGCAATGCCCAAGTTCTCTATAATATATATTTTTGAAAGCCTCACAGATATAATTAATGTTGAATAAACCCTGAAAAAAAAGTAATTCCTTGTTGAATCAGTTGGAATGGAATTTTATTGGTGTGCAAAGTTATAACTAATCCTGAACAAACTCGAGTCCTGAAAACAATTTTTAGAATGACCAGTTTCTCCAGCATAATAAAAGTCCATGTGCTTTCAATCTATATGTAAAAGATAAACTTTAAGACAGTTTAACTTCTATCTTAATCCCTTGTATGTGTCCCAATTTTTGTCTTGATCCCTGGAAAATGATGAAGTGAATGTTGCCCCTAGATTTGATGTCCATAACAATTCTTCAAAATAATTGGCTACATAATTGTTCTAAAGCATAATTGTTGCTGAACACCAGAAATCCCCTATCCAAATTTAAGTTAGCTTCAAGGAAAGTACAATACACATCACAGCTTTCTATGAGGCCAGTGATGAACACCATTGTTTTGCCCCAGAATTTAAAATCAAGACCATTATACTACAATGTATCTTATTTCCTTCCTTATTCATTGAACAACGGGAAATCATGTCTCACAAACCTGATCGAGTTGTTGAAGAAATAACAAATAGGATTGATGAGGGCAGGTGGATGGACGTGATGTATATGGACTTCAGTAAGGTGTTTGACAAGGTTTCCCATGAGAGACTGGTTAGCAAGGTTAGATCTCATGGAATACAGGGGGAGCTAACCATTTGGATACAGAACTGGCTCAAAGATAGAAGACAGAGGGTTGTTTTCAGACTAGAGGCCTGTGACCAGTGAAGTGCCACAAGGGTCATTGCTTGGTTCACTATTTTTCGTCATTTAGAAATTAATGATTTGGATGTGAACATAAGAGGTAAGAGGTTTAATTTAGATAAATGCGAGGTGCTGCATTTTGGGAAAGCAAATCTTCGCAGGACTTATGCACTTAATGGTCAGGTCCTAGGGAATGTTGCTGAACAAAGAGACCTTGAAGTGCAAGTTCATAGTTCCTTGAAAGTGGAGTCACATGTAGATAGGATAGTGAAGAAGGCATTGATTGGTCAGAGTATTAAGTAGTCTTTTATTGGTCAGAGTATTAAGTACAGGAGGTGGGAGGTTATGTTGCAGCTGTACAGGACATTGGTTAGGCCACTTTTGGAATATTGTGTGTAATTCTGGTTTCCTTCCTATTGAAAGGATGTTGTGATATCTGAAAGGGTTCAGAAAAGATTTACAAGGATGTTGCCGGGTTGGAGGATTTGAGCTATAGGGAGAGGTTGAATAGGCTGGGGCTAGTTTCCCGGGAGCGTCGGACGCGGAGGATTGATCTTATAGAGGTTTATAAAATCATGAGGGGTAGGAGAGTTCAGAACTAGAGGGCATCAGTTTAGAGTGAGAGGGGAAAATTATAGAAGAGACCTAAGGGGCAACCTTTTCACACAGAGGGTGGTACGTATACGGAATGAGCTGCCAGTGGAAGTGGTAGAGGTTGTAAAACTGCAACATTTAAAAGGCCTCTGGATGGGTATATGAATACGAAGGCTTTGGAGGGATATGGGCCGGGTGCTGGCAGATGGGACTAGATTGGGTTGGGATATCTCGTCGGCATGGACGGGTTGGACCGAAGGGTCTGTATCCGTGCTGCACATCTCTCTAACTCGGAGTCTGAAACAAATTATAGTTAATAGCACCTTGCTCTCTGGACTCCATTTCGCACCATTGATGCCCAAAAAAGTGTTTGTAAAACATAAATTCTTTTGACCTAACGTACAATATAGCACAGGATCATGCCCTTTGGTCCCTCTGTTCCATGCTGGTTCATGTGTCTGTCAGAATGCTTTAAACATTGCTATCATATCTGCTTCTACCATCTCCCCTGGCAACACTTTCCAGGCACTGCCACACTGTGTGAAAATCCTACCTTGCATGTCTCCTTTAAACTTTTCCCTCTCAGCTTAAACCAATGCCCCCTAGTATTTGTCATTTCCATCCTGGGGAAAAAGACTCCGACCATCCATCATATCCATGCCTCTTAATAATTTTATATTCTTCTTTCAGATCAACCCTTAGCTTCCATTGCTCTAACGAAAAGAATTCAAGTTTGTCCAACCTCTCCTTCTAGCCATAAATTTCAATTCAGGCAACATCTTGGTAAACCTCTTTTGCACCCTCTCCAAAGTCTCTACATCCTTCCTATCATATGGTGATCAGAATTGCATACAGTACTCCAAATGTGGCCTAACTATTGTTTTATACAGCTAAAATATGACTTGCCAACTTGTATATTCAATGTTCCGGCCAAGGAAGGCAAGCATGTCTTCTTTACCACCATTTCTGTTGCCAATGTCAGGGAGCCATGGATTTGTAACCCAAGATTGCACTGCATATCAATGTTCCTAATTGTCCTGCATTTGCTGTCTACATTCCTCTTGGATTTAGACTCCCAAATGCAACACTTTTCTGGATTAAACTTCAACTACCATTTCTCTGCCCAATTTCCCAAGTAAGCTGCATCCTTTGACATCATTCCCTACTGTCTACAACTCCATCAATTTTTGTATCATCTGCAACTTTACTGATCAGGCTACCTACATTTGCAACCAAATCATTTATGCATATATATTAAAAACAACAGACGTCCCAGCACTGATCCTTGGGGAGCATCATTGACCAGAGATCTTCATGAGAAAAACACCCTTTAACGACTACCCTGTTTGCTATTGCCCTTCCTAAGCCTTGGATATTCTCCAGATTTCTGGGACTTGATTCACAAAGTTTCCTTAGAATAACTAGGTTGGTACTGCGAACTCACCAAGTGAGATTCAAGGCCTAAACATATATTCAGGAATTCCATGGTGGAGTACATTGGCATACAAATGAGCTGGGTTTCAAACCTGCCTGCTACTTTGGTTTTTGTTCTGTTATCTGGTTAATGTTATATTCAGCATGTTCTCAAAGACCACACATCCTCATCCTTGGGCTCATATTTGGTGATATAGCTGTGTTCACTGTTATTATCAGCAATTAATTCAAAATATACTCATATTTCCAATGGGTAGCCTTCATAGCAAATCTCTCTGATAAAGAAGGAATCAAAACCAGGCCAATTATGGCTCTATTAGCTTTCTCTTAATCATCAACAAAGTGATGGAAGGGGCCATCAACACTCCCATCAAGTGGCACTTGCCCAGTAATAACATATTCTCTGTTGCTCTGTTTAAGCAGGCCACTTGGCTCTCAGTTTGTAACTGCCCTGGTCTAAACATCTACAAAAGAATTGAAATCTGCAGGTGAGGGGGTGCTGATTGCCCTCCACATCAAGGCAGCATTTGACTAAAAGCTAACTTAAGGAACCAAAGCAAAACAGATTAGAGTCATAGCTAGCCCAAGAGAAGATAGTTGTGGCTGTTGGGAGTCAATGTTGTGTCACAATGACAGAGAACTGAACCAAATCAGTTGTTCTACCTCTGTATTCACAACACAATAAAATTAAAGCCTTCAAAGATCCTTATAATTGACTCCAATGGTTCCTAAACAGACTTTTTTGAATAACCAATCTCAGACTCTGCAAATAATCAATTCTCAATACTGTTTGTAGCTTAAAACAAAAGACTTGACAATTTATGAATAATACAGTAATTTTAGCATGCAAAATTAAACAAATAATTTAATTGATGTCTATGTTTAAACCAATAACCTTTGTTTACAACCTCATCCACACACAAACAGACAAGCAAACAAACAGTTACGGTATAAATAAAAGAAAGTAACAAAACTGGCCAGATTATTTAAGTGATTTTCACAATGCGTGGTTCCACAAGGAGAGTTAATTGTTTCTTGGTTGATTTTCAGAAGATGTCAATCCAGGGTCACCTTTTCAGTTCACTCAGAGAAAGTCAGTAATACTTACAACTTTGTTTCTAATCTCTGAACTTCCAAAAGCTGATAACAGGAGGTTAGACAGGGAACATCCACATCTTCATGCTGCAGTATCAACAGTCAAAACATCAATAGCCAAGACTCCTCACAGAAAACACAATCCAAAATCCAATTCAAAACTTTGCCCTCTCCCTATTAGACTGATTGTCTCTCCACAAGGTCCCAGTTACCAGTCCATCATTTGCCATCTCCTGCAGCATGAGGTCTCTCCCAGACTCTCCAGAACCAATTCCCAGGCAGTGATCTCATCAGTAGCCAACATCTGCTACCCGTTTAAATGTACTGTTGTTCCCTGGTGTCGAAGCATTTGTAGAATATTTTGATCAAGAGAAATTAATTTCGAATTCTGGCCTCACAAACAAACAACAACTTGCTTATCCTTTTTTTTTAACATAAGCTGCTGCCCAAGTCCAAACCTCTCAATTCTGTGTTCACAGCTCCAAATAAAAATTGATATAAATAATCAGAAAAATCAGCGTCTTATATCATCGTCTTAGTCTCAAGTCATCGTGCAGGAGTTCCTGAGGATAGAAACTTCCTAATCAACTTGTTCAGAGATGTTCACGTCCTGAACAAATGGAACTTAAACCTGGGCCTCCTAGCTCAGAGGTGGAGAGACCACTACCCTTCTTTAGAGTAGATATTTTACTCAATCTGTTCAGACATGTAATGGCACCTGGAACAGGTGGTTCTTGAACCCGAACCTTGTGACTTAGAGGTAGGTACACCGCCACTGTACTACAAGAACTCAGTAAATCAACCTGATCAGATGCACTATAACATACCTCTGGGGCATGCAGGACTTGAACTCAGGCCTTTAAGGATTAGAGATAGGAATACTGCCACTGCACCATGAGAGCCCCTGCTTAAACCTACTTTCAATATTTCCCCAATCAACCTGTCCAGGGATATTATTGTTCACCTCCTGAGCAGGTGGGACTTCAACCTGAGCCTCCAAGCTTGGAGGTGGGGACACCACCCAGTTCCTCAGGGAAATACCTGAAGTCTAACCATTTTCAGCTGCTTCATCAATGACGTTCCCTCCATCATAAAGTCAGAAGTGGTGATTTTCGCTGATGATTGCACAATGTTCAGCACTTTTTGTGACTCCTTGAGGATTGCAGTAGTACATGTTCATATACAGCAAGACCTGGACAATCAAGCTTGATGTGATAAGTAGCAAGTAACATTTGTGCCAGGTAATAATCGTATCTATCAAGAAAATCTAATCATCTCACCTTGACATTCAAAGGCATCACCACTTCTGACTTCTCCCACTGTCAACATTCTGGGACTTACCAATGACTAGTCATTGAAATGGACTATCAATGTAAAGGCTGTGATTACAAGAGCAGCTCAGAGGCTAGGAATTCTGAGGTGAGTGACTCACCTATCCTAACATCCAAAACTCTGTCCATCACATGGAAGGTAGAAGTCAAAATTGTGATGGAATATTCTGTGCTTTCATTCCTTGTGCTTTCTTAAGTGTGATATCTCACATGCTCTGGACTGACTTCCATTGGTAATTTTCTTGACCACCTGACATTGATATCTCCATGCAGTCGAAAGCTTTCTTCCTCACATTCAATCACATAACCAATTTTTCTATCATCCACAGACTTTCTTAATCATGCCCTTCTTCTACTTAAATCTGATTCATTGATGTTATCAATAATAGCAAGAGACCAGGTTCTGAGCTCACACCTTCCATTTACAAAAATAGCCATTGACTATTACCCCTTACTTCCTGAGACTGAGCCAATTTTGCCACTTCCCCTTGGATTCCAGGGCTCTTTACATTTCTGACCAATCAGCCATGTCAGTCTAATCTGCCTAAAGTTACTGAAATTAATGAATAGCACATCATATGGAATATCATACTTCATGTCTCCTCAAAAGATTAGTCAGACGCATTCTTCTCTCAACAAATTCATAATAACTACCCTTGTTTAAACCAGCTCTCCATAAATGATTATTTCTGTTTCTCAGAACATGGGGATTTTGAATGGTAAATTCTGAGTATGATGATGGACTTGCGGGCAGAACAGCAATAGAGTAAAAATTAACATTCTAGTCCTCCTCAACGTCTGTAACAATATCTATCATCTCCAGCTAACCTGTTACTAAAATAGAACAACCACCTCTTCTTCAGTGCAAGAGCCTCTTTTGGTTATACCAGTACATAATTTCCCATTACTATACCTAAAGAGGATGACTCCATCAAGCTTTATAATGAACAGCAGTGGATGCAGCATAGAGAGCTGGCATACCTATGAAATAGTAACCACACAGAATTGGAAAATGTTGACCAGAGCATTAATATCCTATTAATATCCATGAAGACAGCTCACTTCAGTCTGGCTATTTATCTGCTTTTAAAAATGCTAATTCCCTTTATATTTGCTCTTCAAACTGTTTATCCCATCTAATATTTCACATTCATCCTCCTTACCGACAATTTTGACCCATCCCCCTTTTTGTGAAAACAAAGTATGTCATGGGAGCCATATCCACAACGTCCGCCTGCATACTGTAGTTACCTTTTGATCTCTAATGGACCCTTTTCCTTCCTTAGTTCTCATCCTACTTTAGATGTATTTATAAAATGGCAATGGGGTTTCCTTGATTTTAATTACCAGCATTTTTCTTGCTGTTTCTTTGCTTTTTTAATTTTTAAAATTGTACTGCGGTGCTTCTCAAAGCTTTTTATGATATCAAACTTGCTATCTGATAAAAACTTCCTATTTATACCTTATCCAACCTTACAAGTTCCCAGGCATAAGTAAGAAATTAAGGATTTCCCTGCTGCACTTCCCTAATGTCACAAAGCTAGTCCTTTTTCTCCTAAAAGCTGTTCCTTGGCTGAAGGATACTCTGTCCTTGATATTTTTCAGAGGGGGTAATAAACCCAGCCGGGGTCCGATCAGTCTGGTTCGGTACAGAGATTAAGTGGTATTCAGAGGCCTTTTTGTTTATATGTAAACAGATGAGACTTCAGGCCAAAGTGGTCATGTTTTAGAAGTGACCTGGATAAAGAAAGGGGAGTGGTCAGCTCTCAAGCTAAACTGAGCAGTTTAGTTCAGTCCAGAACTAGTTAGGAATTCAACAGTGAGCTGTGTGGAAACTCTCTTCTGTCCTTCTAACCTCAACCTGTAAGCATCTGATCCTTTTTTTGTCTTGTGTTTTAAAGGGGGTGTGCTTATGGGATTGTTGTGTATATTCAGAAGAGCATACTTAAGTCTAGTTTGGATTGACTGAGCTATGTAAAAGTCCTTTATTCTGTTCTTCATGTTTCATTGTGTAATTTTGTGAATAACTTTTTTTTGTCTGTTTTAAACCTGGTAGTCAACCTCACTAACTTAATCCAGGTAATTTTCACTGTACACTTACCAAAACAAATTGCAAAGTTATGGTCTGGGCTGCCTGCTTAAGAATGTTTTGAGTGGTCTGGCCTAGTCCATAACACTAACAAATGATGCTTTTAAGCACAATATGTTACAGAAATCACAAATAGGGTTATATTTCATGTTTGTGGTCAGTATATCTGCAATGCATATTTAAACTTGTTTTCTATATGATTGATTTGCTGTCAAATGAGCAGAAATAGTGAAGCATGCAAGTATTTATTCTTGCTATCTGTTTTCTATAAAGGAAATGTTTTACTCTGACACTTGTTATCATTTGGATTTGGGAGACCACCATCTATGAGAGAGTTCTCAGCAGTTAAACTGCTAAATTCTGTGGCTGTGTTCCGATGGAAGAAATGTACACTCAGGGGAAACTGATTCTCTGATTCAGTATCAGGGATAAAGTATACAGCAGAAAGTTGATTCAAAGTCAGCAATCCCTTCAAATCCCATTTAAACAAATGTCAGTGGAAAATCACCTTAAGATTGGAAAAGGCTTTGAGCTGAAGCTTGCAATTTTCACAAATCACTTAGAACTCTCTGTATTATCATCGTCATAGATACGATAGTCATAAATCCAATAAAGCATGTGAAACCTGCTATCCGATTGGAATGGTTCAGATGAATAGCACAAATGCACTTAAGGGGAGGCTTAAAAATACTTGACAGTTAAATGGAGTGGCTGAGAAGAGATTTATGTTAAAGATAAACAATAGCCCAGAACATTTGGGCAAATAGCCACGTTCAGGGCTGTAAATTCTAAATAATTGTTAATGTAATTATTATGCCTTTATGTTTACATTAAAAGCTGGACAATTAAATTCTATTTCACTTTATTTGATTTTTAGTTTGAAGAGACTATTGCAGTAGTTGGTTCCTTAATGTTCCACTGGTGCACTAATAGTTACAACTTCTGTATTGTATGGCTTTTGGACCAGGCTATTCAAAGTCTACCAATTAGCAAGCTTTGTTTTATTTTTAAACTAAATCTCAAAAAAGTTAACTACACGTAGTGTAAAACATAGTTTTGGCTCTCAAAAGTTAATCTTTTAATGCCGATTGCTTTTCTCAAATATAGATCTGCACCTTTCTACTTTGTTATAATTCCCAGCATAACCTTTGATGTATGGACCATTGCAAGCAAAAATTGCTGGAAATACACAGCAGCAAAGACATCATCTGTGGAGAGACAGAGGGTTAATGGACTGAGTCTTATAGGGGCGAAAGTGAGGACTGCAGATGCTGGAGATCAGAGTCAAGATTAGAGTGGTGCTGGAAAATCACAGCAGGTCAGGCAGCATCCGAGGGGCCAGACCAACATGGGCTATGGTAAGAAATGTGACAGAATTACATGAGAGAAGATAAATGAGGCTTAAATGACATTGAAAGCTATTCATTATGTCTTTTAACTAAGGCATCAAAGTGAATTTCTTTCTTAGGAAGTGTGTTGCTTGTTTTGGGTATTATTGCTTGCTAGTAACTTTATAGTTTTATTTATTCATTCATAGGATTTGGGTGTCACAGGCTGGTCAAGCATTTATTGCCCATTCCGAGTGGAAAACTGCCTTCTTGAACTACTGTAGTTTATTTGCTGCGGGTAGATCCACAATGCCCTTAGAAGGGGAGTTCCAGGATTTTGATCCAGAGACACTGTAAGAACAGCAAGGGTGACTGGCCCTTGTTCTTCAAGATGAAAGTTGTCATGCTGTCTAAGGAGCTTCGGTAAATTTCTACAGTGCCTCTTGCAGCTAGTACACTGCTGCTACTGAGTGTCGTTGGTGGCAGGGCTGAATGTTTGTGGATGTGGTGCCAATCAAATGGGCTGCTTCGTCTTGGATGGTGCCAAACCTTATGTTTGTTGAGCACTTATCCAGACAAATGAGGAGTGTTCCATCACACTCCTAACTTGTGCCTTATTGATAGTGGACAGGTTTTGGGGCATCAGGTAATGAATTACTTGCTGCAATATTCCTAACCTCTGACCTGCTGTTGTGGCCATAGTATCTATGTGGCTAGTCCAGTTCGGTTTTTGGTCAATGGTAACATCCAGGATATGCAGAGGAACCTCGATTATCCAAAGGACATGGGTGTGGAGTATTTTATTAGGTTAATCAAATTCTGGAATTTCGAATGCTGGATAACATAGTTTAGCTGAGTATCGGGACCTTACGATCTTGTCGGATAATCCAATATTCAGATAATCAAATGCCGGATAATTGAGGCTCCTCTGTATATAGCAGTGATAGTAATACCATAGAATCTATTCATTGTCTTTGATATTCAATCATGTTAGATACAGTAATTATCTGGTACTTGTATGGTGTGATTATTTCACACTTTTCCATCCAAGCCTGGATATTTTCCAGGTATAGACTATTTCAGAATCAGAGGTGCTCAGCATCCCACTTCTGACCTTATAGTAGTGTAAAGGTGTAATGAAGATGTGGGTGTATTCTGCCTTTAAGAAAGTTAAAATCTGGCAGAACTACCTGACAGCACCAAGTGTTCTCAAAAAGACACAATGTAGCTTGTGGTCCAGCAGTTGGTGTAGCTGGTTGCCTGGAGACAAAAACAGATTTGAATTAGGCCAATCAGTTTTAATTATACTCCCCCCCCAAAAAAAACCAAATTCAAATCAAGTTTGAATTTAGTATATTGATGATCTTAAAAGCCAGTGACACAATCTAATGCTTTGGGGTTGAGACAGTTGAACAGTTGAGAGGAGAACTGCCAATCCACCAGCATGTAAAGACTGCCCAAAAAGTACCTCTCTTAAAGGTACCTTTATTGATCAGTAATCTGTGAAGCAGAATCCCCAAGAAGAAGAAAGGAAGACAGGAATACATAAGATAACCGAAAGCTGTCTGGTTTTGAGATTAGAAGTTTTGTTTTGTAAATCTTAATCAGGGGTTTTATCAGACCAGTATCGTAGAGGGGAAAGTAAAAGTTAGGTTAGAGGAAGGAGTTGTAAATACTTGTTAGTTAATCGCTCTTGGTTATATTTTAAGAAATAAAGCGGTGAATTTTTACTTTAAATTGTTCTTGGCCTGTCAAATTTTCACAGATTACCAAATGGGATAAATCTTTTCTGTGTTGTTGGTTTAAATTAGGGAAGGGAATTACCCCATGTTGTAAAAAAAGGTGATTGATGAAGCAGATGAAGATGGTTGAGCCTAGGACACTACCTGAGGAACTCCAGCAAAGGTGCCCTGGAGCTGCGGATGATTGACCTCCAATAACCAAGGCCATCTTCCTTCCTTTATGCCAAGTATGACACCAACCAGTGATGGTTCCCCCCCCCCGCCAGGTTCCCATTGACTCCAGTTCGACTTGGGTCAGATGTGGCCTGATATCAACACTGTCACTCTCACCTCACTTCTGGAATTCAGCTGTTTCTTTTCAAATATAGACATTTTTGAACCAAAGCTGTAATAAGGTCAGGAACTGAGTGTCCCTGGAAGAAGCCAAACTGAGCATCAGCAGGCTATTGCTGACCAGGTGCTGCTTGATAGTTCTATTGATAACACATTCCATCATTTTACTGATGATTCAAGAGTAGACAGATATGGCAGGAATTGGCCAGGTTGGATTTGTTGTCCTTTTTATGTACAGGATATATCTGGGCAATGTTCTACTTTATTGGCTAGATGCCATTGTTGCAGCTGTACTGGAAGAGCTTTGCTAGGGTCAGCCCAATTCTGGAGCACAAGGACTATTTTTGGAATGTTGTCAGGGACCATGCCTTTGCACAATCTAGTGTCTCTACTTGTTTCTTTATATCAGGTGGAGCAAATCTAGTTGGTTGAAGACTATCAACTGTGATACTGGGACACTGGAGGAGGTCAAGATGGACCATCCATTCCACACTTCTGACCTTAAGATTTCTGCAAATGCTTCAGACTTATCTTTTGCACTGATATGCCAGGCTCTTCCATCTTGAGGATGGGTAATTTGTAGAGCAGTCACCTCCAGTGAGTTGTTAAATTATTCGTCAACAATCATGATTGGATATCTTACCTCATCAATTTGCAGTTTTCTATCATACCATCCATTACAAGCAAACTAGACAGCAAGAATTCTCAACATGGAAGAGAGGGTACCTGGCAACCATTTGTCCCAAAGGACCTCCATGTTGGATACTAGGCTCCACCATCTCAGAGTATATTCTATGGGCATTGGCCACTCTCACCCCATGTCTACTGGGCACAGTATCCAACATGTGGTAGACTCTAAGAACTCTCATGGAATGCGTTCACTTAAATTTAATGCTGCGCCTTGAGATCCAACTGCAACTATCCTTGTAATGCTTCTACTAGGACACCGTGTGCTCAGGAAGATGCACTCAGCCAGGTTATATCTTCGAGTGATCATTTCCTCTCCTAATGCTCACTCACTCTGAGCCTACCTGGATGCTCGCCGCATCCTTTCCTTGCATTTTTTTGCAAGAGATACCTGGTTCACAGTTTTCTAAAGAAGTGTCATGCTGGACTCGAAACATAAACTCTGTTTCTCTCTCCACAGATGCTGTCAGATCTTGTTGTGGTTCTGTTCGCCGAGCTGGGAATTTGTGTTGCAGACGTTTCGTCCCCTGTCTAGGTGACATCCTCAGTGCTTGGGAGCCTCCTGTGAAGCGCTTCTGTGATATTTCCTCTGGCATTTATAGTGGTTTGTATTTGCCGCTTCCGGTTGTCAGTTGCAGCTGTCCGTTGCAGTGGTCGGTATATTGGGTCCAGGTTGATATGCTTATTGATTGAATCTGTGGATGAGTGCCATGCCTCTAGGTACTCATCCACAGATTCAATCAATAAGCACATCGACCTGGACCCAATATACCGACCACTGCAGCGGACAGCTGGAACTGACAACTGGAAGCGGCAGATTCAAAACACTATAAATGCCGGAGGAAACATCACAGAAGTGCTTCACAGGAGGTTCCCAAGCACTGAGGATGTCACCTAGACAGGGAACGAAATGTCTGCAACACAAATTCCCAGCACGGTGAACAGAACCACAACAAAGAGTACCCGAGTTACAAATCTTCTCCCAAACTTTGAGCTGTCACATCTGTTGAGCTTCTCCAGTGGTTTCTGTTTTTGATTCAGGATTGCTGTTTTGCCTCGTTGTTTCACACAGACACAAAGACAGGAAGTATTCCATCATTGTCAGCACTTCTCAGTCTTCATGGGCAACAGCCTTCTGTCACCTTTTCTTGCACAGTGAGTCAAGGGCACCCTTCAACACCAATCGAGGGGCTTCGACATAATCAGTCAGCCAAATGGGTGTGAGAGTCAGGATCCTCTCCTCATAGCTGGAGAGAAGTCTAATGTCGGACAGCACACCACAGGCTTCTGCATTTTCTGCTGTATTGTGGGAAAAGAGGGAGAGGGATTTTAAGAGAAATGAAAGTGGAAGGCAGCTGTTCCTTATGGGTCAGTGTTCCACGTGAGTGAGTAGGTTCTGAGGAAGGTATGCAGCATTGATGCTATTGGAGTTGGTGTGAGTGAGAGTGATTGAGAAAAGATGTTGCAGGCAATCATGGGAGTGCTAGAGTATAGGTCTTGATGGGAGATGGTTCCAGTCACCGAGATGGAGGAAGAGAAGATGGTGGCATTTACACTGGCAAAGTGAAAAAGGTTACTGACTTTCATCCACAGATGGGTAAGAGAACACTGATCTGAGTGGCAACCTTGGACCAGGCTGGCATGGTCTGCTGTCATAGCCTCGTTTGCTGGTCCTGGGGGTAGCATCCTGCCTCTACACCATCCCTGCTTGCAATGCAGGGCATAAATATTCCCTTATCTGTCAGGTCCAGGCTAAACATGAGGAAGTGTATGGGGAAGCTCCAGACTGACAGTTCTTGTCTGGGTGCAAAGCAGTCTTTTAAAAATGGCACTGGTGTCAGAGATACATTCCATTCCAGGATGTACCAGCAGTGGCAAGTTGCTCCAGGAAAATAGTAGTAACATGAGTTGAATTGGATGGGGGTTTATTGGGATGGGCTTGGTAATTAATGAGGTGAATTTGGGAAGGTGTGGTGAGAAAACTTACTAAACCTAATGCAGACTAACCCCATATGAAATGTGACAGCCAGAAAAATGTAATACTAGCTCAATGTTTCAGGTCTGTATCCTTTGGTCAGAAGCAGTTTCAATTTCTAGCATCTGCAGTCTTTTTGCTTTTGCAATTGTACAATTACTCTGATTACTCATTAACTAAAGGTTGTGTTGTGAATTATAACAAAGGTGCAAAATGATATTGGGGATGACTGTTTCAGTTTAGATTCCAGCAATGAAGTGGGAAAGTTAAACAGGCAGCTCTGAGATTCATAAGTATCATATCCTGGTATTTGGACAATCATTTTTGTTTTTGAGTCATAGAGTTGCACAAGCACAGAAATCAACCCTTTGGTCCAATTCATCCATTCCAACTAGGTGTCCTGAATAAATCTAGTCTGATTTGCCAGTGTTTGGACCAAAACCCTGTAAACCCTTCCTATTTGTTTACCCATCCAGATACCTTTTAAATGCTGTAATTGTACCAGCCTCCATTACATCGTCTGGCAGCTCATTCTATACATGCATCACCCTCTGCGTGAAAAAGTTGCCCCTTAGGTCCCTTTAAAATCTTTCCCTTCTCACCTTAAACCTATGTCCTCTAGTTCTGGACACCTTCCCCCCCGCCCCCGCCACAGGGAAAAGACCTTGTCTATTCAGCCTATCCGTGCCCCTCATGATTTTATAAACCTATATAAGCTTACCTCTTAGCCTCTGACACTCCAGGGAACATAGCCCCAGCTTATTCAGCCTCTCCCTACAAGCTCAAACCTTCCAACCCTGTGATGGAATTAAGAGTGTCTGTCCGGTCTGCTTGCATAATTAAAGGGTGTTAGTCCTTTTGTCTTTTAAATTAGTAAATGTTAGTAAAACAAACTAGGCCTATATGCTCTAAATAAGTTAGAAATTGTACCTGCACCTAATAAAAGAATAAAGGATATTGAAGTTTTTACTGCAACTGGGTTGTAGATTATTTTACTATTTGCCAGCGTGACTTTCATTTATTCATTCGTGCATGCAATTTTGCTAAATTGCTGTTTTGAGAGTTCATTAAAGGGTTAAAAATCACACAACACCAGGTTATAGTCCAACAGGTTTATTTGAAAGCACTAGCTTTCAGAGCGCTGCTCCTTCATCAAGTGGTTGTGATGAAATGCTTCCAAATAAAACTTGGACTATAACCTGGCGTTGTGTGATTTTTAACTTTGTGCACCCCAGTGCCTCCAAATCATTCCTTAAAGGGATAATGGCCCAGTTAAAAGGTGTTTTAACAATTACATGCTAATTGGGGAAACTGTTTTGTGTTCTGTAATCTTTTCAGGTCCAGGGGATGGTTGGTAAGGGCTGATTAATATTATAATATTTCATGGAGACTTGATAGGGATGGTATTGTTTATGATATTGACATTTATTCAGAGCTAGGCCTAAACACTGCTTGTAGCAAAGGCTGACAAGAATCGAAGATGTGAAAAAGCAGTAATGGTTGAAAGGATTGTTTTAATCAGAAAGGGTTGTTTTAATTTGGTCTATCTTATGATAGTAAACTATACTACAAAACCACGGTTTTCTGAATGAGTGAATGAAACAGTGCTACAGTATATAACTGGTTAGTAAAGGGTTATGAATGAATGAACAGGAACCCGGTATTAATGAATGTAGTGAGCTGGTGAGTGAGTTAGTAAAGATAACCTAAAACATAATATCTCACATCTGGCAACATCCTTCTCTGAACCTTTCAAGTTTCACAACATTCTTCCTGTAGCAGGGAGACCAGAATTGCACACAGTATTCCAAAAGTGGTCTAACTAACTTGATTTTTAAAAAGGCAATTGATTGGATTGGTTAGCTTAGACATTTGACTGTGCTGAAAGATGTTGGAAAAAACTGGGGAAATAGATGACTCATAAAGTATCTATACATGGCACAAACAGCCACAGTAAGTTAAAAATCACAACACCAGGTTTAATTGGAAGCAGTAGCTTTCAGAGCACTGCTCCTTCATCAGGTACAAAATTTTTAACTTTGTTCAACCCAGTCCAACACCGGCATCTCCAAATCATAGCCACAGTAAGAGTAGCCACTGAGTAGTTGGAGCCATTGTATTTGGAAGAGGGTTTCAACAAGTGTCTGCATCATTATGTAAAAGCAATGATCAAAGAAATATTTGCAGACACAGAATCTGGTATTACAATTAGGAGTGTGGTATGAGTTGGGGACAGGGGATGAACAAAGTACATGTGAAGAGCTTGACTTGTGATTTGAAGTGTTTTGTCTGATGTGACACTTGGATTTTATATAAAAAGAACAATTTGCTAATTAGATTTGAAATGTGGGTTTGGGGAAGAATGAAGTGATTTGATTTGATTTATTATTATTACATGTATCAAAGTACAATGAAACATTTTGTTTTGTGTGCAGTACAGGCAGATCATACCATACAAAGGTGCATAATGGTAATAGAACAGAGCAAGGAAGACAATGTTGTGGCTACAGAGAAATTTAAATTAATAACATTGGGGAAGACACTGTTCTTGAGCCTGTTTTGTATTTTCAGCCTGACAGAAGAGGTTGAAAGACATTATAACTGAGCTGGGTGGGTTCTTTGATTATGTTGGCTGTCTTCCCAAGGCAGCAGGGAGTATAGATAGAGTCAATGGATGGAAGGTTTGCATGGTGCAGTGGGCTGTGTTCACAACTCTCTGTAGTTTTTATGTCCTGGGTACAGTGGTTGCTATATCAAGCCATGATGTGTCTGGATAGAGTGATTTCTATGGTGCATCTATAAAAAATGGTGAAAGTCTTTATAGGCCTACTGAATTTCTTTAGCCTCCTCAGGAAGTAGAGGCATTGTTGTGCTGAAGTGATGTGGAAGGTAATGAGAAAAAACATTTGCTGAACATAATCAGGAACAGACAGTGTCTGGGTAAGGCATGCCTTAAGAGGAAACTGACTTGTAAGAGGTGTTATGGTGAAAGATTTCAAGGAAGAGAAGGAAGGCAGAGATTATCAATGCTGGATGGGTTAAAAGTTAAAGGAGGTTAGTGGCAAATTTAAAGACTGGCACAGGATGGAGAGACACAGAAAGATGATCACAAGCCAAAAATCTCCCTGGTCAGAGAAGAACTGATGATAAGACTAATTTTATAAAATGATTGACCTACACAGTCAAAGACTAGAACATGTATGGACAAAATTTTATTCTCCTTTAGGTCAGAGCTTATAAAGGATTAACTCAATAAGATTTTGTTGAATAATTCTATTTTTTCTGGTTTCTTGCTTACAAAGAGAGAAATGACAGCCATGATTCTACTGTCAAATTGTAATATATCTTATTTTATAATATGTTGTCAATCATTGAAGGGTCAGACCAGTTGAAGCATGTTGAACTGCTCTTTTGGAATATATGGGCAGAGTTACATCTTTTGTAAATCATGCCTTCCAATTCAAACCACTGTGAATTTGTAAATTAAGTATGGTGCAAATATTTATCACGGTAAAGTTTCACAATAGCTTTCTAGTACTGAATAGGCATTTCCCAGGAGCTTTACACTATGCAAGATAATGGAAGGAAATTCAGGGACAATGGGATTGGTGCAGTTCCAAACCTATTGCCACAAAGTAAAGGTCCACTCCCTGTAAATAAACCAGGATATTGGGAATAACAATGGACATAGCAAAAGGAACCCTGACTACGACAAAAGAGATTGGAAGGCAAGCGATAAAACTGAAGTAAAAAACAGATGGAAATACATGGGAGGTCAGAGAGCATTTGAAAAGGTAAAGGAACAAATATTGTGTCTTAATTATGTCTCCTGACTGAATTAAGGGTTGACTGGATTAGATTAAAATTTGCAGAATGAGTTTTGCTGTGTGTTTTTTACATGAAATATTATGAAGTATTGTGTTCTCCCTCAGTGTAGCTCCAAATCCCAAGCCACAATTGAATAATCTGTTCTCTAACAGAGTTGTTACTCCAAACGCCAAAACGACCAGTGAAAATGGCTGTGCTGCTTGTGCAGATGGGGCGCATGATGTTAGTTGACTGGGATAGGCTTCAGGTTTTATCTATGCAAGTGCTACTGATGTAATTGCATTCTGTGCACAATGACTTTCAAGCTAGCACGTGCACAGACTGCTACACCTTCATTTCACAATAATTCATTTTTAAAAACAATGACCGAAGTTGAGTCAGTGAATGGTTTGGCTGTTTTGGATCCAGTTTTGCGCTATTAGTTTGAGCGCCGTCACGTTACTGAAGAAAAAAAAGTACAGACAGGTTGCAGCAAAAGTATACATAAGCTTAACAGAGTTACACAAAGTACATTACTCTGCTGCTCCATCACTGGATAACTGTACCGCAGTGTTCCTGTTTGTGAGTATTCATTACCCCATCGGGTAGTAACATTCACAATAAACGCTGGCAAAGAATACTCAGTATAAAAGAGGATGTAGGAAAGGCACATGAACTAAGCCTGTCAACTCTCCACCATTGAGGAGAAAGTGAGGATTGCAGATGCTGGAGTATCAGAGCTGAAAATGTGTTGCTGGAAAAGCGCAGCAGGTCAGGCAGCATCCAAGGAACACGAGAATTGACGTTTCAGGCATCAGCCCTTCTTCAGGAATGAGGAAAGTGTGTCCAGCAGGCTAAGATAAAAGGTAGGGAGGAGGGACTTGGGGGAGGGGCATTGGGAATGCGATAGGTGGAGGGAGGTCAAGGTGAGGGTGATAGGCCGGAGTGGGGTGGGGGCGGAGAGGTCAGGAAGAAGATTGCAGGTTAGGAAGGCGGTGCTGAGTTCGAGGGATTTGACTGAGACATGGTGGGGGGAGGGGAAATGAGGAAACTGGAGAAATCTGAGTTCATCCCTTGTGGTTGGAGGGTTCCTAGGCAGAAGATGAGGCAGTCTTCCTCCAACCGTCGTGTTGCCATGGTCTGGCGATGGAGGAGTCCAAGGACCTACATGTCCTTGGTGGAGTGGGAGGGGTGTTGAAGTGTTGGGCTATGGGATGGTTGGGTTGGTTGGTCCGGGTGTCCCAGAGGTGTTCTCTGAAACGTTCCGCAAGTAGGCGGCCTGTCTCCCCAATATAGAGGAGGCCACATCGGGTGCAGCGGATGCAATAGATGATGTGTGTGGAGGTGCAGGTGAATTTGTGGCGGATATGGAAGTGTCCCTTGGGACCTTGGAGGGAAGTAAGGGGGGAGGTGTGGGCGCAAGGTTTGCATTTCTTGCGGTTGCAGGGGAAGGTGCCGGGAGTGGAGGTTGGGTTGATGGGGGGTGTGGACTTGACGAGGGAGTCACAGAGGGAGTGGTCTTTTTGGAACGCTGATAGGGGAGGGGAGGGAAATATGTCCCTGGTGGTGGGGTCTGTTTGGAGGTGGCGGAAATGACGGTGGATGATACACTGGACATGGAGGTTGGTGGGGTGGTAGATGAGGACCAGTGGGGTTCTGTCCTGGTGGCGGTTGGAGGGGCGGGGCACAAGGGCAGAGGAGCGGGCAGTGGAAGAGATGCAGTGGAGGGCATCTGGGGGGAAATTGCGGTCCTTGAAGAAGGAGGCCATCTGGGTGGTACAGTTTTGGAACTGGTCCTCCTGGGAGCAGATGCGGCGGAGATGAAGGAATTGGGAATATGGGATGGCGTTTTTACAGGGGACGGGGTGGGAGGAGGTGTAGTCTAGGTAGCTGTGGGAGTCGGTCGGTTTATAGTAAATGTCCGTGTCGATTCGGTCACCCGAGATGGAAATGGAAACGCCAGCTCGCAGACACCTCCTCCTACTGCCCCCTTGACCATGACCCCACCTCCCACCACCAAACCATCATCTCCCAGACCATCCAGAACCTCCTCACCTCAGGGGATCTCCCATCCACCACCTCCAACCTCATAGTCCCACAACCCCGCACCGCCCGTTTCTACCACCTGCCCAAAATCCACAAACCTGACTGCCCCGGCCGACCCATTGTCTCAGCCTGCTCCTGCCCCACCGAACTCATCTCTGCATACCTCGACACGGTCCTGTCCCCCTTAGTCCAAGAACTCCCCACCTACGTTCGGGACACCACCCACACCCTCCACCTTCTCCGTAATTTTCGCTTCTCCGGTCCCCAATGCCTTATCTTCACCATGGACATCCAGTCCCTGTACACCTCCATCCCCCATCACGAAGGACTTAAAGCCCTCCGCTTCTTCCTTTCCCGCCGTACCAACCAGTACCCTTCCACCAACACCCTCCTTCAACTGACTGAACTGGTCCTCACCCTGAACAACTTCTCTTTCCAATCCTCCCATTTCCTCCAAACCAAAGGAGTAGCCCTGAGCACCCGCATGGGCCCCAGCTATGCCTGCCTCTTCGTAGGATATGTGGAACAGTCCATCTTCTGCAGCTACACTGGCCCCACCCCCCCACCTTTTCCTCCGCTACATCGATGACTGTATCGGTGCTGCCTCGTGCTCCCATGAGGAGGTTGAACAGTTCATCCACTTTACCAACACTTTCCACCCTGATCTCAAATTCACCTGGACCGTCTCAGACTCCTCCCTCCCCTTCCTAGACCTTTCCATTTCCATCTCGGGTGACCGACTTGACACGGACATTTACTATAAACCGACCGACTCCCACAGCTACCTAGACTACACCTCCTCCCACCCTGCCCCCTGTAAAAATGCCATCCCATATTCCCAATTCCTTCGTCTCCGCCACATCTGCTCCCAGGAGGACCAGTTCCAAAACCGTACCACCCAGATGGCCTCCTTCTTCAAGGACCGCAATTTCCCCCCAGACGTAGTCGACGATGCCCACCACCGCATCTCTTCCACTGCCCACTCCTCCGCCCTTGAACCCCGCCCCTCCAACCGCCACCAGGACAGAACCCCACTGGTCCTCACCTACCACCCCACCAACCTCCATGTCCAGCGTATCATCCGCCGTCATTTCCGCCACCTCCAAACAGACCCCACCACCAGGGACATATTTCCCTCCCCTCCCCTATCAGCGTTCCGAAAAGACCACTCCCTCCGTGACTCCCTCGTCAGGTCCACACCCCCCACCAACCCAACCTCCACTCCCGGCACCTTCCCCTGCAACCGCAAGAAATGCAAACCTTGCGCCCACACCTCCCCCCTTACTTCCCTCCAAGGCCCCAAGGGTCACTTCCATATCCGCCACAAATTCACCTGCACCTCCACACACATCATCTATTGCATCCGCTGTACCCGATGTGGCCTCCTCTATATTGGGGAGACAGGCCGCCTACTTGCGGAACGTTTCAGAGAACACCTCTGGGACACCCGGACCAACCAACCCAACCACCCCGTAGACCAACACTTCAACACCCCCTCCCACTCCACCAAGGACATGCAGGTCCTTGGACTCCTCCATCGCCAGACCATGGCAACGGTTGGAGGAAGAGCGCCTCATCTTCCGCCTGGGAACTGTCCAACCACAAGTAATGAACTCAGATGTCTCCAGTTTTCTCATTTCCCCTAACCCCCACCTTGTCTCAGTCAAATCCCTCGAACTCAGCACCACCTTCCTAACCTGCAATCTTCTTCCTGACCTCTCCGCCCCCACCCCACTCCGGCCTATCACCCTCACCTTGATCTCCCTCCACCTATCGCATTCCCAACGCCCCTCCCCCAAATCCCTCCTCCCTACCTTTTATCTTAGCCTGCTGGACACACTCCTCATTCCTGAAGAAGGGCTGATGCCCGAAACGTCAATTCTCGTGTTCCTTGGATGCTGCCTGACCTGCTGCACTTTTCCAGCAACACATTTTCAACTCTCCACCATTGGCCTCTAGTCTGCTGGGATTCAATGTTAATCTCAACATCTCAATATTGATCAATTGCATTGTTGTGGTTCTGTTCGCCGAGCTGGGAATTTGTCTTGCAAACATTTCGTCCCCTGTCTAGGTGACATCCTCAGTGCTTGGGAGCCTCCTGTGAAGCGCTTCTGTGCTGTTTCTTCGGGCATTTATAGTGGCCTGTCTCTGCCGCTTCCAGTTGTCAGTTCGAGCTGTCCACTGTAGTGGCCGGTATATTGGGTCCAGGTCGATGTGTTTGTTGATAGAGTCTGTGGATGAGTGCCATGCCTCTAGGAATTCCCTGGCTGTTCTCTGTTTGGCTTTCCCTATAATGGTAGTGTTGTCCCAGTCGAATTCATGTTGCTTGTCGTCTGTGTGTGTGGCTACTAAGGATAGCTGGTCGTGTCGTTTCGTGGCTAGTTGGTGTTCGTGTATACGGATCATTAACTGTCTTCCTGTTTGTCCGATGTAGTGTTTTCTGCAGTCCTTGCATGGGATTTTGTACACTACATTAGTTTTGCTCATGTTGGGTATCGGGTCCTTCGTTCTGGTGAGTTGTTGTCTGAGCGTGGCTGTTGGTTTGTGTGCTGTTATGAGTCCTAGTGGTCGCAGTAGTCTGGCTGTCAGTTCAGAAATGCTCCTGATGTATGGTGGTGTGGCTAGTCCTTTGGGTTGCGGCATGTCCTCGTTCCGTTGTCTTTCCCTTAGGCATCTGTTGATGAAATTGCGAGGGTATCCGTTTTTGGCGAATACTTTGTATAGGTGTTCCTCTTCCTCTTTTTGTAGTTCTGGTGTGCTGTAGTGTGTTGTGGCCCTTTTGAATAGTGTCCTGATGCAACTTCGTTTGTGTGTGTTGGGGTGGTTGCTTTCATAGTTTAGGACTTGGTCTGTGTGTGTGGCTTTCCTGTAAACCTTTGTGGTGAATTCTCCGTTCGGTGTTCTCTGTACCATCACGTCTAGGAATGGGAGTTGGTTGTCCTTTTCTTCCTCTCTAGTGAATCGGATTCCTGTGAGTGTGGCGTTGATGATCTGGTGTGTGTTCTCTATTTCTGTGTTTTTAATTATTACAAAGGTGTCATCCACGTATCTGACCCAGAGTTTGGGTTGAAGTTGTGGTAAGACTGTTCTAACCTTTGCATTACTGCTTCTGCTATTGATCAATTGCAGTGAGCAATCCTAACTAAAATCAGTGAGGCATTAAACAATTAACACTTTCATTTTTTCATTTCTGTTATTAGTAATAACACTATCGCCGATGGGGAAAACAAAGTCTGTCTATCTGATACGTATGAATCATCCAGTTAGGTAATGATTTTTTTTCCACTTAATGTAGGAAGGGACTTTGCTATGTGAATGGATTTTTTTGAGTGACTAGGGGCTAGAGAATGGGGAAAGGTCAGTTGGAAGTAAGAGGCCTTGCAACGAAATATCCAGGAATATTAGTTGATGGAAGTAATTGGAGGGTAAATGTTGAAGCTGTCTGCTCCAGCATGTCTTATCATTAATGACTGACATATTTAGGTGAAGGTTTGATTAAGTATCATGTGGCTTGGTACATTTGGGATTAATCCCAGAATATCTTAGTCTTGGTTCCAAGACTGACTTATTAGTTATCCAGCTGTATAACTTTATGAAAACTGTTAGAAACATTTTTGAACCATCATTTGTCCTTAGACATTTCAGGCAAGCTATTTTCTGAACTGAAAAAAATGAAGGGCTGGATTTTTCCCTCCCAGGATGGAAAATGGAAGGGGAACAGTTTCCACATTGTGAACCTGACCCTGAAGATGCAGGAATCAGCCACTCTGTGGGATTTTCACAAAGATGGCCAGTGGTTAGCACTGCAGCCTCATAGAGGCAGGGACCCAGGTTCGATTCCAGCCGCGAGTGACTGTCTGTGTGGAGTTTGCACGTTTTCCCCGTGTCTGCATGGGTTTCCTCCGGATGCTCTGGTTTCCTCCCACAGTCCAAAAATGTGCAGGTTAGGTGGATTGGCCATGCTAAATTGCCACAGTCTTAGGTGCATTAGTCAGGGGTAAGTGTAGGGAAATGAGTCTGCGTGGGATACTGTTCAGAAGGTCGGTGTGGACTTATTGGGCTGAAGGGCCTACTTCCACACTGTAGGTAATCTAATCTAATTGACATGGAGGCAGATTCCCCCTAGGCTGCCTGCAATGTTAGGCCTTTGACATGTCACCAGTTCCATGCTTCTGGGCATCTAAAGGGTCTCCAACTGGTTCAGGAAACTGAAGGCTGATTGAAAAATTCCAATTGGCTTTTCTCAGTGGACTTTAATGAGCAACCTGGTGCGTGGAGGGCAGGCAATAATCCTGATCTTTCTTACGTCAAGTTGGCGGCGGTGTCAACCAGACCTTCTCCACTCCTTCATTTATTTCGAGTTTTCTTCTCTTTTTTCCACTTTTTTCCCATTTTTGATGTTATCCTATAAAACAGAGTGGGCTGGAGGCCAAAGCAGAGTGAGGAAGGCCTGTGGGCTGGAGGCCCGAGTGGCGTGGGGATGGCCAGCCGGTTGCAGGCCGGAGGAGGGACGGCTAACAGGCTGGAGGCCCAAGCAGAGCAGGGATGGCCAGCGGTTGGAGGCCCGAGTGGGGCCAGCCACTTGTTGGAGGCCCGAGGGGGGACGGCCACTTGTTGGAGGCCCGAGGGGGGACGGCCAGTGGTTGGAGACCCGACGGGGGGATGGCCACTGGTTGGAGGCCCGAATGGGGACGGCCAGCGGTTGAAGGCCCAGGGGAGACGGCCACTGGTTGGAGGCCCGAGTGGGGACGGACTGGCATGTTGGAGGCCTGAGTGGCACAGGGACAGCCAGTGGGCTAGAGGCTCGAGTGGAACGGTTACATTTAGTGGGCCGGAGGCCTGAGCAGAGCTGGGCAGTTGTTGGATTGGAGAACAGTGCGAGTGGTCAGCAGCTTGCGAGACCAGTCAGACCATGTGTGGAAGCCCCACGCATTGATCTACTTCAGGCCCTTTATGGAAAAGCTGTAATGGGCTTATCTCTTTAACTTTGTTTCTCATTTTTCCAGCTTACATTATGAATAACTGTAAGGTAATGTAACGTTTTTTCCTAATTACCTTTATTTCTCTATTTTCTATCTAAGATTTGTACTTAGGTACTTTGTATCTAAGATGGCGTCATGTGGGGCAACATTGCCTCTGTACTCCTGTCCCTTTGTCCTTGAGTACACATGACATTGAAGGATATTCTAATTCTGACCCAACATGCTGAAAACAGCCAGCAATGGGATACCATCCAAAACAGGATTTTCAGGTCCTATCTAACTCAATTCCTTCTCTTGGTGGGATATGGATATCTTGACTAAAGATTTAGATTAACCTTCTTTTGTTCTAAAAGGTTTACAACATAATTGGTTCATTTGGGCTTTGAAGACATCTTCAGTTTCAGATATGGAATTGAAATATATAATTTGTAAGAAAATTCAATTCCAGTAGGTTTTTAGTGTACAGATTTTTTTAAATTAAGCATGCAAAGTACTGTATTCAAATACTTACAAACAATGCACGTTTGAGTATGTTCCTGAAAACGCTGCAGTCTGAGCAAAAATTGGAACTATAAGAACACGTTTTATATTAGATGTTGTACCATTATGAAGAATCCACTGAACTGGAGAAGGATATATAAACATTCAACATCACCAACTCAGATCAACTCACTTGTTAATTGCTGAGCATGAGGGTTTCAAATGTATGACCTTCCAAAAGCAATTTAACTACAAGTAATATAGGACCCTCTGCCTTCAGAGGAAATGATGCACTGACTGCAGGAACAGATATGCAGTCCAGAAATCATTCTATAAATCTTAGAAAGCAAATCTATTTAGTTCCTTGGCAACGTAGAAACCTTGTTTATCGAGAAAAAAATAAGTAGGATAAATGCTTATTGCATGGCTATTATACTTTTGAAAGAATAAGACCCGTGTTTAAACAATCCCAACACAAATTAAGCTTGCTCCTGCTTCAACTTCCTCTCGAGTGTCAGGAATCAGGACTTGGGGGATTTCAAGCTAGCTACGTTTCATACAGGCCTGTCCAGCCCAACAATACAAAGGATACAGCAATTTTAAGGAAGGATATTCAATATATTCTCGACAGCAATAGCATTTACGCAATTAAAGTGCACCTGGCAGACCACTAAAATTGCATTACTGGCTTCTGTAGTCCATCTGCACTCTGTATAGATACAGATAACCATAGATGTGAAAGGCTTCTGTCTCACTTCCTGTTGTTCCGGCTGCCTTGGGAGGAGTGCAGCTAAGGGAAAGCTGGGGGTAATTTTGGCTGAGAGTAAGCTCCAGACATCACTTCAAAGTATTAGAGAATTTTCAGGTTTCTTTTGCTGTTGAAAACACTTATAAGTGCCTCATGGTGTGGTGTTGCTTCTTTGTGCATCAGGTGAGTAGTGCAGAATGATTTTGCTTACATTTCCATTGGGTAACTGCAAATGTCATCAGTTAAGAAATTGAGTTTGCAAATAGAATGATGAAAGACAAGTTGCATTACGTCTTGAATTTTTAAAAAGATCTGATATATTTCATAGTAAACCTCTACTTAATGTGATGCTGGAGGCTTTGATAAATTAAATTATATATTCACCAGCTCTATCACTTTCTAAAGCTGCAGTGCATATTAATGTTAGAAGCACAGACAAGATTTGTGCATCCGGCTACTTGTATTTTCTTGGTGAAGTGTTCTGCAGACTGGGTAATGCTGTCAAACTACACCATATACAACTTTAATAATGAACATGATTTGGCAAATAACTGTAACAAATGAACGAAATATTTAGATACTTTAAAATAAGCTACTGCTTCAATAGTACAAAAAGCAGAGGTATATATTGGTTGGTTGAAAACAGGAACACATTTTCTTTTGCAGTACCTTCTGTGGTTTAACTCTTTGAGAAGACTTAGCTTTCAGTATCTGCATATCTTACAACTGAATGTTTGTGGTCAGATGATAGTTTCTAGCAGGTCTTCTTTTACAAGCAATAGTTCCATTACACTTTGTCAAGCCTGTCCAATTCTATATCTTTCCGTGAGCTGAAAGCCATGTCTAGACAGTGTTAATATGCATAATTAATCTTCTTTATCACAAACAATATTGCTCTGTAACACCCGGTGGCAGTGAGTATGTGGAAAATCAGAAGAGTGTTGATTAAGACTAATTGGGATCCTGATAATAGCTGGTGTTACAATCAGTATTAGGACCTCCATTTGTTGTCAGATGCCTTAATCGTGCTGAAGTGGCAAGGATCTGATTAGATCCTAAAACTGCACAGTACCAATGACTTCAGTCTGGTGTGAAGTCAATTTACAGCACAAAATGGTCAGAAAAAATGGGCCTAAAAGACCAAAGGAACTGTGCACATTTGCATGGGTTCATAGGCAGCTTACACAACTACCCTCTATCTTCAATGACCATGCCGATTTTGTACCATGAGGGACCTTGTCAAACGCTTTAGTAAATTTCATATAAACAACATATGCTGCCCTATCTTGATCAATCATCTTAATCATTTCCTCATAAAACCCAATCAAATTTGTGAAACATCACTTGCCCTGCACAAAGCCTTGCTGAGTGTCCTTAACAAGTCTATTCCTTTACAAATGCAAGTAAATCCTGTCCCTAAAAATATTCTCCAGTAATTTCCCTTCCACTGGCGTGAGGTTCACCTGTCCATAATTTCCTGGATTATCCTTGTTGCCCTTCTTAAACAAAGGAACAATTATGGCTATTCTCCAGTCTTCTAAGACCTTCTGTATTACTAAAGAGGATACAAAGCTCTCTGTCAAGGCTCCAGAAATGTCCTGCCTTGCCTCCCTTGGTATCCTGGTATAGAACCCATCAGAGCTGAAAATGTGTTGCTGGAAAAGCGCAGCAGGTCAGGCAGCATCCAAGGAGCAGGAGAATCGACATTTCGGGCATGAGCCCTTCTTCAGGAATGAGGAAAGTGTGCCAAGCAGGCTAAGATAAAAGGTAGGGAGGAGGGACTTGGGGGAGGGGCGTTGGAAATGTGATAGGTGGAAGGAGGTTAAGGTGAGGGTGATAGGCCGGAGTGGGGGTGGGGGCGGAGAGGTCAGGAAGAAAATTGCAGGTTAGGAAGGTGGTGCTGAGTTCGAGGGTTGGGACTGAGACAAGGTGGGGGTTAGGGGAAATGAGGAAACTGTAGAAATCTGAGTTCATCCCTTGTTGTTGGAGGGTTCCAGTTTCTCCAGTTTCCTCATTTCCCCTCCCCCCACCTTGTCTCAGTCTCAACCCTCGAACTCAGCACCACCTTCCTAACCTGCAATCTTCTTCCTGACCTCTCTGCCCCCACCCCCACTCCGGCCTATCACCCTCACCCCGGCCTATCACCCTCACCTTATCACCCTCACCTTAACCACCTTCCACCTGTCGCATTTCCAACCCCCCTCCCCCAAGTCCCTCCTCCCTACCTTTTATCTTAGCCTGCTTGGCACACTTTCCTCATTCCTGAAGAAGGGCTCATGCCCGAAACGTCGATTCTCCTGCTCCTTGGGTGCTGCCGGACCTGCTGCGCTTTTCCAGCAACACATTTTCAGCTCTGATCTCCAGCATCTGCAGTCCTCACTTTCTCATAGAACCCATCAGGCCTTGAGGACTTAACTACCTTAATATTTTTCAAGACACCCAACACCTCCCACTTCTTAACATCGACATACCCAAGAACATCAACATACCCCTCCATAATCTTACCATTATCCATGTCCTTTCCTCAGTGAATACCAATGCAAAGTACTCATTCTGGATTACCCACTTTCTCTGGTTCCATACTTAAATTCCCTCCTTGGATCTTAAGTTGGATCTGCCCTTTCCCTAGCTACCCTCTTGCTTCTAATGTGCCAAGCACATTTCATGGCCTCTTTTAGCCCTTCTAACTCCTTGTTAAAATAGTTTCCTTTCCATTATATTCCTCAAGGGCCTTGTCTGATTTCAGTTTCCTAAACCTTACATATGCTTCCCTTTTTTTTTGATTAATCTTTCAATGTCTCTCATCATCCAAGGTTCCCAAATCTTGCCACCCTTATCCTTCTTCCCCACAGTAACATGCTGGTCCTGAACTCTGATCAACCGGCCTTTAAAAGACTCCCACATGTGAGACGTGGATTTACCCCCAAATGGCTGCCCCCAATCTATTTTCTCCAATTCCTGCATAATACTGGTACAGTGCACTTTCGCCCAACATAGCAGATCAATCTTGTCCTTATCCATAACCATCTTAGAATTTATGGAATTATGATCACTATTCCCAAAACGCTCTCACAGTGAAAGCTAAAAACATGGGCAGCCAAACTCCCCAATACAAGGTCTAGTATGGCCTCTTCCCTTGTTGGACTAGCTACATATTGTTTCACAAAATCCTCCCGGATGCATTTAACAAATTCTGCCCTGTCCACACTCCTGGAACTAATGGAGTCCCAGTTAATATTGGGGAAGTTAAAATCACCCATTGCAGTAACCTGTTGTTTTTACATCTATCTATGATCTACCTACGTAAAGAACGTAGAACAATACAACGCAGAACAGGCCCTTCAGCCCTCGATGTTGCGCCGACCTGTGAACTAATCTAAGTCCATCCCCCGAAATTATCCCATCATCATTAGATTAGATTTCCTACAGTGTCTCAATCAGTCCTCACTGACCCTCCGAAGAGGAACCCACCCAGACCCGTTTCCCTCTGACTAATGCACCTAGCACTATGGGCAATTTAGCACGACCAATTCACCTGACCTGCACATCTTTGGACTGTGGGAGGAAACTGGAGCACCCGGCAGAAACCCACGCAGACACGGGGAGAATGTGCAAAGTCCACACAGACAGTCGCCCAAGGCTGGAATTGAACCTGGGACCCTGGTGCTGTGAGGCAACAGTGCTAACCACTGAGCTTACTGTAGTAACCTATCATCCATGTGCTTATCCAAGTATTGTTTAAATCTCACTAATGTTGCTGAGTTAATTACATTGGCAGGCAGTGCATTCCACGCCCTTACCACTTCCTGAGTAAAGAACCTGCCTCTGACATCTGTCTTAAATCTATTACCCCTCAATTTGTAGCTATGCCTCCTCGTACAAGCCACGTCATCATCCTAGGAAAAAGACTTTCACTGTCTATCCTATCTAATCCTCTGATCATCTTGTATGTCTTTATCAAATTCCCTCTTGTCCTTCTTATTTTCATTGAGAACAGACCCAAGTCTCTCAGCCTTTTCTCATAAGACCTTCTGTCCAGACCAGGCAACATCCTGGTAAATCTCCTCTACACCTTTTCCAATGCTTCCACATCCTTCCTGTAATGGGGTGACCAGAATTGTACAAAATATTCCAAGTGTGGCCACACTAGTGTTTTGTATAGTTGCAACATGACATTACGGCTCAGAACTCAATCCTCTAAAACCTAACACACTGTATGCCATCTTAATAGCACTATCAATCTGGATGGCAACTTTCAGGGATCTGTGTACATGGACTCCAAGATCCCTCTGCATATCCACATATCCTAACTCTAACCCTAATCCTTAACCCTAATCTTTCCATTGACCCAGTATTCTGCCTTCCTGTTATTCTTCCCAAAGTGAATCACCTCACATTTATTTGCATTGAACTCCATTTGCCACCTCTCAGCACAATTCTGCAGTTTATCCAAGTCCCTCTGCGACCTGCAACATTCTTCCACACTGCCCACTACTAACCAGACATCAGGCTGAATATTTTCCATCAACCACTATTTGCTGCCTTCTTACAGAAAGCCAGTTTCTAATCCAAGCTGTTAAATCACCCTTAATCCATGCCTCTGCATTTTCTCCAACAGCCTACCATGTCGAACCTTATCAAAGACCTTACTGAAGTCCTTGTATACCACATCGACTGCCCTACCCTAATCCACATGCTTGGTCACCTTCTCAAAAAACTCAATGAGGTTTGTGTGACATGACCTGCCCTTGGTGAAACCATGTTGACTATCTGCAATCAAATTGTTGCTCACGAGATGATTATAAATCCTATCTCTTATAATCCTTTCCAAAACTTTTCCTACAACAGATGTAAGGCTCACTGGTCTATAAATGCCTGGGTCATCTCTACTATTCTTCTTGAACATGGGCACAACATTTGTAATCCTCCAGTCCTCTGGTACTAAACCTGTAGACAATCTGTTCCTCTATCTCCTGCTGGCTATTGGGAGGCCTATAGTATAACCCCATCAAGGTAATTGGCCCCTCAAGCCTGTGCTGATCCAGATCCTCTATTTAAACCTGTCACCTTTTTCCAAAGACCTGTATCCCTGTGCTCCCTGCCTATTCATGTATCTGTCTAGATACATCGGAAATGATGTTGTCGTGCCAGCCTCTACCACCTCCGCTGGCAGCACATTCTATGCACCCACCACCCTCTGCATAAAGAACTTTTCATGCATATCTCCCCTAAATTTTTCCCCTCTCTCTTTGAATTCATGACACTTAGTAATTGAGTCCCACACTCTGAGAAAGGGCTTCTTGCTATCCATCCTGTCTATACCTCTCATGATTTTGTAGCCCTCAATCAGATTCCCCCTCAACTTCTAATGGAAATAATCCTAATCTACTGAACCTCTCTTCATAGCTAGCACCCTCCACACCAGGCAACATCCTTGTGAACCTCCTCTGCACCGTCTCCAAAGCATCCACATCCTTTTGGTAATGTGGCGACCAGAACTGTACGCAGTATTCCGAATGTGGCCGAACAAACTGTAACATGGCGTGCCAACTCTTGTACTCAATACCCCGTTCGATGAAGGAAAACATGCCATTAATTCTTGACCACTCTATTGACCTGTGTTGCCACCTTCAGGAAAAACTGGACCTGAACACCCAGATTTCTTTGTACATCAATTGTCCCCAGGACTTTTCCATTTACTGTATAGTTCACTCTTTAATTGAATAGTTCAAAATCCATCACCTTGCACTTGCCTGGATTGAACTGCATCTGCCGTTTCTTTGCCCAACTCCCCAATCAGTCTATATTCTACTATATAACCTGACAGTCCCCTTCACTATCTGCTACTCCGCTAATCTTAGTTCCATCTGTAAACTTGCTAATCAGACCACCTACATCTTCCTCCAAGCCATTTATGTATATCACAATCAACAGTGGTCTCAGCACAGATCCCTATGGAACACCACTAGTTACAGTTCTCCATTTTGAGCAACTCCCTTCCACTACTACAATATGTATCCTGTTGCCCAGCCAGTTCTCTATCCATCCAGCTAGTACACCCTGGACCCCATGTGACTTTACTTTTTCCATCAGCCTACCATGGGGAACCTTATCAAAAGCCTTACTGAAGTCCATGTATATGACATCTACAGCCCTTTCCTCATCACTCAACTTTATCATTTTCTATTAAGTTGGTAAGACCTGGTTGGACATTGGCAGTAAGACCTTAGATGGTGGTCTTTCCCAGCTTCATTTTGGTGGCAGCCATGTAGCAGGTGAAATTCTGCAGGTCAGGAGCTGCCTTTCACCACAAATAGTGGGAGGGGAATGATAAACAAACACTACTGACAGCACATTGATGGCATGACTGACACTTCCTTACAAATACAGGTGCACATTTGTAAGTGTATTGTTGTTAAGAGCCAAGTCATACAGGTTACCCATCCTTAGCAACATCCCATCTTAGAATGCTGTCCAAGGGACTGCCATTCTTTCCCCAATGCCCAGTGTAGCCCTTTTCATTATTGTTCAATATGGGACCATATAAAGACTATATCTTCTATTTCTCTATATTTTTAATTGGATGGAAAAATTACTGTTTTAAAAACAAGGATAGTGGAAAGTATTGCTGCACCATTTAAAAGCAAGTTATGAAAACTCATTCCAAGTGTGTTTACATTGCAGTTTTGTTCAACCAGTTGGGGAAGTTGGTTGCAGGTAGGCTAGTACCAGAAGTTCTGTACAAAGTGAGATTTACTTGTTAATAGTGATTGATTTTTATTGGGGTGGTGACCAGTTGACAATGACAAAAGTCATCAGTATGTCCACAAGTATGCTGTTTGCTTCCAGTTGCTGAACAGCTTGTGAGTGTGAACAATATTGACAAAAGCCTTTGTACTTCTAAAAAGGGTGGGAGGGCCTCGGGTGCAATTAGAAATACCTGTAGCACGAAGAAAGCCAATTTATTTTTCCCTCGCTGGTTGCTGAAAGCTGTTGCTTTTAAGCAATAAGTCAGAGACTTGATAATTTGTGAAACAGCCACTCTTGTGTCTTGGCAAGAAAGTGGAAATTAATTTGAAAAGAGAAATTGAAGTCGAGCAATAGCAAGTCCTGGCAAGCAAAAGCACTCCTCAGCAAACTCTGTCGACAGGGACCATGGAACTGCCTTCCCAGGTTTTCACTCCAGCTGTAACACTGATTTCCTTTGGTTTATATGTGTAGGGGGGATTTATGAAGGGGTTAGATCCTTAACTATTAAAATTATATGTCGACAGTTCATAGTTTACCTGTATATAGAATCTATTTGCAATAAATAATAATTTATTAAGTACAGAAATCTAGTTCATTTTTTTTGTTAACCTGGTTCAGATAAATTGGGGACTTTGCATGTTTGGACAAAATGTTTTAACTTTTGTGAACGATCCAGAAATAGCAGGGCTTGATTTCCAGCACCAGCGAAGCATGATAATCATCACATACTGAAAAGCCTTGAAATGGTTGAAAACCTTCACTTTCATTCAGCAACTGCTAAAATAAGGAAAAGAAAACACAAGTTGCATTTGCTCCTAGGAACGGACAAGAACTGCTTGCCTTTGAAGAGCCACAAAGTTAAAGTGAATAAGCGATCACTTCTGTCAACTAACGTCTATTTGAAGTGACCATCAATTAAATCCTGTCGAGCTTGTTACACCCAACACAGCCCTATCATGGTGAAGGTGCTGTTCCTCTTGCTTAATGTCCTCATTGGAAGACTATCCCAGCTCTTCAGCATCCATTACATCCCGTCATTGTCTGTCTTAGTTGTGCAGAGCTCAGCATGGAAGGTGATACAGGTCACACTTAGCAAAGTAAGTTGTAGTCTCAGCCTAGTAATCAGGAACACCCTGGAAGCCTCCAAGTTCCTTTCTGCCTGGCACTCCCTGTTGAACCCCTCAGTACTAAGCTTCCACAGGTTCCCACACACCTCTTTGAGTTGTGACTTCATCTGCCAACATTTCCCCCTGAGCCCAACAGCTTAGTTATGCCAACCATCATGCTGCACTGCTCTCCTACGAGGGCCAGAATGTTTATGACGATCAATGACATCCCCTAACCCAGCTTTAAGTCATGCTCTCCAATACACTATCATCTCCCACCCTTATTTATTTTAATTCCCCTCCCCCACTAAACCTGGCAATTATTATTGTGTCTGCATCCTAACATTCTGTCTCCAATCCCCAGAACTGACTTTTCTCAACCTCCCTACCACAGCTATGGCCACTGATAACCTTCCTTGACTGTTTTTCCAAACCTCTGACTGACTTTGATAGGCAGTCCCGACTGATGACTAACCAAGCCCCTGAGTAATATCTGTGCATCTCCCTGAATGACACACCATAACTTGTCAGACTGGTTGCACTTAAACTGCAGGCTTGACCATGACCCACACCCCAGATAGTAGTAATACATTGCCCCATGACCCTGGCTATGCCAAACAGCTGACGGACCATGTTTAAACCCCTGAACTGGTATTGTATAGTGCCCTTGATGTACTGTGCCTGGATCGACCTGACTAAAGGCTGTCTCCCTTGGCTTGATCGCGGACTTTGAAACATGGTCATTTGGTGAATGCACATGCAGTGCGTTTGCGGCATATGCTGCCAGAATATGATACAGACATCAGATTGATGTAGCACTGTGCCATACAGCAGCATGCCCAACACCTTGGCTTAGGACTGCTGACAACCATGACAAGCTGCATGGCTATGTGTCTAAGTGAAACAGCAAAGCAAGACATAAGTGTGAACCTTTAAGCTCTGGCTGAGAGGGCAAAGAACATAAAGACATATCGGAGATGATGTGAGCATACAAATAGGTGCAAGGTGAGTGAGCACTAAGAAAGCAAGTGAGTAGCTCTGAGTTGCAGCCTGGTGGAATTCATGAGTTGACTGCCTGTCTCTGTGTACAAAATGTCCTAGCAACAGTATTATAATGAAAGGCTCCAGTGTGCTATGATGGGCAGCATTGAAGTGAAGAATTATATTGTGAGTTAGCGATGTGCCATGATAGTGTTGCAAAGCAGGTACATGTGTACAGGTGTTGCAGGCTGTCACTGCCATGCAGCATGTTCTGGGAGTTTAGGACTATTGTCCAAAGATGAAGGCTCAGAGGAGAAAGCAACAAACTGGAGTTGCCAGATACCCACTCGAATGTTTGTGGAAGAATATGAAACTGCATACAAATAATGTGAGATTAGTTAATAATGGCAGGCTAATGCAAATTGATTCAATTAGGACTCTCGCTATTCACTGTTAAGATTTTTATCATGCTGTTCAAAATGTGGTTTGATCATCTGAATTTCTTTTCACAATGTTGTCAATCTAATTTTTCTGTTTTTGCGATATTTTTCCAACTGACTTACCATTGCTCACATCGTTCAGGGGCTAGGTAGGTACAGTGGCTCAGTGGTTAACACTGTTGCCTCATAGCCCCAGGGATCTGGGTTCGATTTCAGCCTTGGATGACACTCCATGTGGAGTTTGCACATTCTCCCTGTGTCAGTGTGAGTTCCAACCCACAACCCAAAGATCTGCAGTGGATTGGCCATGCTAAATTGTCTGTAGTATGCAGACCAGATGAATTAATGGGGTTACCTGGATAGGGTAAGGGGACTGAGTTTGAGTGGGATGATTTTTGGAGGGCTGGTAAGGACTTAATAGGCCAAATGGCCTCTTTCCACACTCTAGGGATTCAATAATTCAGTAAGTTTAGATTCCACCCAATGGGTTGAAGGGTCTCTTTCTGTGCTCTAACTTTTCAATGGTTCTGTTGTCCAAATGTAATCAGTGATACGTAGTTTACACAGGCAGCAATCATTACTCAATTATGTTACATTTTCTTGCAGGGTTTACCTGCTCTGCTTGAATAGATTTTCTTGGTATAGAACCTTGGTTCTCTGAAATTCTATGAATATAATCCTATCCTTTTTCCAAGTAACTGGTTGACGTAAAGAACATTCTACAAATCCTAGCTCTTCATAATTCAAAAGGCAACTGTTTCCCATACTTGAAACACTAAATTTGTTTTCAAACTGGAATTAAAATGTTCTGCTCTTCATGCCAAGTAATATGGTGAATTCAGCAGAAATAAATATGAGGATTTGTCAGTTCTGTAAACGGGGATACATTGAAGAAATACAAGAGAAAGACAGGATTTGTTATATCAAAAACTAAGAAAGACAAATGCAGTTATGATAGAGAGAAAATCACTAACAAATTCAGTGTAATTGGGCTATGAAAATAACACTTTCCAGTGTATTTAATGTTATGTAACAATTCTCACTGAATTCATTTGGGAACAAAGAATTGGCAAATAAATTAAATATATCCTTTGGTTCTGTTTTCATAAGGAGGGGCACAAATAGTCTCCCAAAAATGTTGGCGACCACATGGTCTAACGAGAGGAGGCACTGCAGAAAATCAGTATTAGTAATGTTTCAGAAATTGATGGGATTAAAAGGCAATGAATTCCAAGCCATGATAATCTGTTATGCCAGAGTAGTTAAGAAAGTTAAATAGTGGAGACATTGGTGGTGGTCTTTCATGATTCTATAGCCTCTGGAATAGTTCCAATGGATTGAAGGGTAGGTAACATAACCCCACTATTTAAAAACAGAGGTAGAGAGAAAACAGGAAATTATGGACTGGTTAGCCTGACATTAGTAGTGAGGAAAATGCTAGAGTCCATTATAAAAGATTTAATAGCAGAGCACTTGTTAAAACAGGACAGACAGAGCCAAAGTGGATTTACAAAAGGGAAGTCATGCTTGACAAATCTACAGAAACATTACGAGGATGTAACAAGTAGAATTGATAAGGGGGCGCCAGTGGGTGTGGTCTACTTGGACTTTTGTAAGGCTTGTGATAAGGTCCTACATGAGATTAGCATGTAAATTTAAAGCACACGGGACTAGGGTTAAATGTACTGACATGGACTGAGAACTGATTGGCAGTTAGTAAGAATAAACAATTTTTTTTCCAACTGACAGGCAGTAACTAGTGGGATAGCATAGGGATCAGTGCTTGGACCCAAGCTATGAGATGAGGGAACTACATTTCCAAATTTAGAGACGGCCGCAGCTGGTGTGTGCGGCTTTGGTCACCACACTATAGAAACGATATGATTGCACTGGGGAGGGTACAGAGGAGATTCTCCAGGATGCCTATGACGAGGGGCTGGATAAGTTTGGGTTGCTTTCTTTGGAGCAGAGAAGGTTTTTTTGGGTCGTGAGAAATGGTTATGCGAGGTATGGACAGGTTGGATAGAAATCAGTTGTTCCTAATGGTCAAAGGGTCAGTAATAAAGGGGCACTCTTTTCGTGTGAAACTCAAAAACTTTAGAGAGGCATTCAGGAAAGCCTTTCTCACCCAAAAATTGATGTGGGTGTGGATGCAATGCCTGGAAAGGTAATTGAGGTGGGGAAACTCACGACCTTTAAAATGTGCTCGGGCGAGCACTAGTGTAAATTTGGTGTAGCTTTGACAGTACAGACTTGATGGGCCAAAGGCATTGTGTAATTCTATACTGTATGGATGAATGATTCTATGATTCTACAAAGCTGGGATGGAAGGTTAGTGATGAAGAGATGCTACAGTGTGTTTTGGTTAAGTTGAAATGACTTAGAAAATGCCTGACGGATAATGTTTATTTAGAACAAATGTGAGGCTTTCCACTTTGGGAGCAAAAACAGCAAGGAAAATTATTACCTGAATGGCAGTAGCTTAGAAAAGAGGGATGTGCAATGAGACTGGGGCCTCCTTGCACAGCAGTGGCTAAAGGTAAGCACCGAAAGAACTGTGGATTCTGTAAATCAGAAACAAAAACAGAAATTGCTGAGAAAGCTCAGGTATGGCAGCATCTGTGGAGGGAAATCAGAGTTAACATTTCAGGTCCAGTGACCCTTCCTCACAATTCTGAGCAAGGGTCACTGAACCCAAAACATTAACTCTGATTTCTCTCCACAGATACTGCCAGACCTGTTGAGCATTTTCAGCAATATCTGCTTTTGTTATGAAAAGTAAGCATACAGGTATTGTCAGTGGTGAAGAAGGTACAAATCAACTGGGAGAACGTGAGGACTGCAGATGCTGGAAATCAGAGTCGAAAAGCACAGCCGGTCAGACAGCATTCAAGGAGCAGGAGAATCAATGTTTCGGGCATAAGTCCTTCATCAGGAATGAAGGCATGTTGGCCTTCACAGGAAGAGGGTGCCTTCTGTAACCATACAGGGCCTTTGTAAACCCCATTTGGAGTACTGTGTGAAGATTTAGTCCTCTTATCTGAAGAAGAATGTTCTGATTATGGATGAAGTGCAACAAATGTGTACCACATTGATTCTTGGGATGACAGGACTGATGGATGAACAGAGACTGGACTGGTTCGCACTATACTTACTGGAGCTTAGAAGAATGAGGGGAGATGCTCATAGAAACCTATAAAATTCTAAAAGGTCTCGACATGGTATGTGGAGGAAGGATATTCCTGATGACTGGAGAGTTCACAATTGGGGTCACAGTTTAGGGATTTGGAGTAAGTCATTTAGGACTGAGATGAGGAGAAATTTCTTCACCCAATGGGTGCTGAGCATGTAGAATTCTCTGCCATGCCATTGAAAGCGGTTGAGGTCAAAATTTTGAATGTTTCTGATATGAATTAGTTATAGTTCTTAGGGCTAAAGGGATCAATCCGAAAAAAGCAGGAACAGGGTACTGGATTGGATCATCAGCCATGATCATATTGAAAGGCTGAATGGCCTACTCCTCCTATTTCCTATGTTTCTATGTTTCAAATTATTCTCCCTTCACTGGGCCTGTTTGTAACGGCAGCTTTTTCAGGCATTGACTTGTACTTGGTTTTCATCCAGCTGGAAGCATTGACCATGAAGACAGGTAATGGAAATATTCTCTGTAAAAGATTGCCGTGTATTCATAAAATATTATCCTGGAAGTCAGAATGACTTGAAAGAGATTTTCAGTTTTATCAAAAGCAGTACACATCCACAGTGAGATTGTTTTAAAAGACTGCTTTGTGCTTGGATTTATTTCTTTGGTATGTCAAGGATTCAGTTTAGTAACCTGGAAGAACTCCAATAGTAGTACTTGAAACATTCAAGGGAAAACATTTTTAAATGTTTATTTTTGGCTATTTGAGCTCCAGCATCACTGGCAAAATTTGGAAAGCAATTAACCATCCCCACTTCATATTTTATCAGCCTGTATTCAATTGTTGGTCCATTGGATGTGTAATGGAAAATTGCAATATATTGTGTGCAAATTAACAAGGCTTTCCACATGCACAAGATTTAGTGTCTAAGCCTTTGGGTTTTGTGGTCAGCACTGAAGAAATGACTTTTTGTTGGCTTTGGAATGGAGATTTGCTCTCATCTAGCATTTGATCCAAACTCTCTATGGGGGGGATCCCTGACATCTGTGAATAGACCGAGAAAGAGTGAGGATCTTCCACCCATCAGATTGAAGAATCCACACTGAGATAAGTGTGGTCTCAGTGAGCAAGTATAGCTTAAGTTTAAATCTTAATCTAGAAAGTGATACAAAGATTGGGACAAAAAGTTGGGACCAAGAGGGATAAAAAGAGACAGATAAAAGTATTTTTATATAAATCTTTACCACACAATCCTGAATGAGTCAAGCCTCAGTACTCAATATAATGAAATGTTATGATTAATAGTGTTGTTTGGTAGTAATTATTGCTTATTATACCATTAAAAATGTCTTATTATTGTACTAGCCTTATGTTTTCTGTCATATTTAGTGGGTAAGGACAATAACTTCACACCTTCACATTAAATTTTGTGGTGGTTATATCTGCAAGCATTGCTTTAGTGCAGCCTGTAGATTATATAGAATATATGGCACATGAACAGTCTATTTTTCCCAAAGCAGTCTAATCCAGTGTTTAATTCCCACACAAGCTAACTCCCATCCTTTCTCATCTAATCTATCACCGTAACCACCTATCACACTTCTATCTCAAATCCTTGTCTCATTTTTCTTTAAATGCAGTTACATTAATGGTTTCAACCATTCCCTGTGTAGCTGAGTTCCAAATGCTTACTATACTTTGGCTAAAGAAGTATGTTCTGAATTTCCTATTGGATTTCTTAATTGACTAACATATCAATGGACTCTGGTTATGATCCTCCCCACAAGAGAAAATATTCACTTTTCTGCACCCTCTCCAACACCTCGCTGTCCTTTTTATAATATTATGAACAGAACTCCATGCAATGCTCTCCGATCGAGACAAGGTTCAATATAGGTAAATCTTAGCTTTCTACTTTTCAATTCTATTCCTTTCGAAATAAAACCTAGTGCTAACTTTTAATCATTGATATGTACTCTAAGATCCCTTTGTTCCTGTACATAACCTAGATTCACAGCTTCATTTCAAAATCTACTGCCTTACACTTACCTGTGTTGAACTTGTTGTCAATATTTGCCTATCCTGTACGTTAAGTAATGCCCTCCTATAACATGTTGCAGTCATCCTCAATACTGTATTGTTGTACTTCTCAATTTAGTGCAATTGTTGATGTAAACTGTGAATAGCAGTTTCCTAGCACTGAGCCTGTAGTACTTTGCACTTTGTCACTCTGAATAACTATTGCTTATTTCCCCTCTCTGCTTTTCCTCTTGAAGCCAGCTATTAATCCTTTCTGCCACTTGTTCCTTGACTTCATATTCTCCAACTTTATTCAGAAATCCATTAGGACACCTTATCAAAGGCTTTTTGAAAATCCAGATAAGTTACATAACCTGCATTGTCTATTCTCTCAGTTATCTCCTCAAAACAATTCAAGAAGGTCAGTCGAGCAAAATTTTCCCTTTTGAAGTTCACTTGACTGTTCATTATTAAATTTCTTACTTCTAGATGTTCTCCTGTACTCTCCTTTCTTTAGGAATCAACATTATTTTTCCTACCACCGATGTTAAACTGACTGGTCTATAACTCTATGGACATATTCTGTCTCTTTTTTTAAATATAGGAATCACATTAACTATCCTCCAGACCTTTAGTACTCTGGAGCAACAGGATATTGGTGACATCAAGTTCTCCATTCCTTATTAATGCTGAATGCTAATAACTTCACTTCCTCCCCGTGTGAAGTTCAGGAGAATAACTTGAATTTCCAATTTGATATGTGCAACCCATTACGCTTTTTATATAGATATTACTATCTCAAAAGATTTACCCTCCCCATCTCCAACACAGTACTGCAACTGCCTTTCTCATACCGCCTTACTTATATAAGAACTGAAATGCAACATGGTGATTTTATTTGGTTTGACTTGAGTTGGGAGGTGAAGTTTAATTAAATTCTCCTTTTGAAATTTCTGGCTTTGTAGCCTCTTCCAGAAAACATATAGGGCTGTGAGTTCAGCACCCATGTTTTAATGAAACCAGACTCTTTGTCATCAATTTATTGACAGCTTGTTATAGTTACAGGCACCAGTTTATGGTTTGTATTTCGAATCAGGAATAAGGCACTGTGCATAAATGCAGTTCTACATCAGTCATGACTCTGACTGCTAATTAATATGGCTCAAATCTTCTTTCATCAGCAAGAGATCACAAATATTGAGAAGTTGACATAAATTCTTTATGAATTACAGATTTATCTCTTCTTGCCTAAAGGCAGGAGTCGTCTTCCCTATGGTATTCAATCCCAAACATGCATGCAATGAATTTTAGGTGAGCTCAATGTATTTAGATTAATTTTGTTGTGTCGGCAGTCTTACCAGACCATAGGGGGCTGCTCTCTCAGTAGAAGTGACTGGTGGTGATTTAACCTGAGGGCCACTAGATCTTAGGCGAGGGAAGATGTTGAGAAGAGGAGTCCTTCGTGGTAACCTCAAACCGGCGATGGGAATTGAACCCACACTGTTGGCATCACACTGCTCTGTAAACCAACTGAGCTAAACCAATTCCCTTTAGATTAATATGTCCCTTAAGGCAACGCTTCTGGATAACTACCTAGAGACAAAATACCCAAGTTCTATCTCTGAGCTACTCTTTCCCTGCGCGATTAACTAACAGTTTAGTCTGGCACAGGTAGATAACAGCTGGAATGTAGAAGTCCATGCATGAATTGCTGTGTGTTAGACATACAAAAAAGCAGAGAAATAGTCAATCAACATCCTTTTCCCAAATGATAGAAGTGCCTATGGGAAATCCCACACTGGATGGTTGTTGAAAACAAAATAATCTGAGAATAGCTGAATTTTGACAGGTTTATGGCTGATCTCATTGGCAGTGCCATCTATCCTTATCACTGGATTTTTTTTAAACCTCTGGGACAGAAACTAGACCTCATTGCTCTCCATGTAGGGAAGAAAGATTTTGGAAACTAAAATTCTGAAATTGTGCCTGAAGACATTTGGCCTGATATTTGATTGGGCTGTTGTCCAGATGTCCCCTGGCAGACACGAGAAACGATTTTTAGTCCCATTTCATCCATGTACCCAAGCCTGTTTTAGATCCCCTCTGGGGAACTGGAAAGTGCTGAGTGGAGCAGGAACCAGGCTTGCTGCACTCAAGATTCTTCAGTAACTGTTAAGTTCAACAAAAGAATCCAAAACCATTCTTGTGGATTCAAGAAGTGCTTAAGAGCTGCCCCAATTCTGCACCAATCCCTATCATCACTTGCCTCCAGCCCCCTTGTCCTCCACTCACCCCTTTTATTTATCATACAACTGGTGCTTAAATAGGTTGCAGTAGTTAATCCAAATCATATGAATGATACTCAATTGTAGGCCAGCTCAGGCCTTCAGGTTGGGCTTTAGTTCCATAAAGAGGCAGAAAGGATTTCCCCCTTTTCTTCCCTGCCAATTGTTAGTTGTTTATTTTCTACATTTTTTTATTTTTCAGTCATGTATTTTATTTTTACTTCTTTTCCTCCATTATATTTAACTAAAATAATCACACGACGGTAAACAGATTCTGAGAATCATTTGCTGTGACAGTTCCTTTCCTATATAGCTGCACATCTTTAACAATGAAGTTCATATTACTTGCATGTTGAAATGTTGTGAAGTTCAGCTTCCTAAGCAGGTATTCCAAAGCCACTTAAATTTTTTGATATATCATTAATTGATGTTGTGACATTTCCCACAGAGAATCAAGAGTACGTGCAGTCTTAAGATGACATGGAGATGTTAATTAAACTCTATTTTACAGCCACATATTGTGTCCTATAAATTATTGTATTAATAGTGCCACACAATAACTCTGTTGGTAGCATCCTTGCCTCTGAGTTTAAAGGTTCTGAGTTCAGATTTCACTCTGGGGCTTGAACAAAGAGTCAAGTTAGACTATTCAGTGCAGTGAATGAATCACATACATTTGGAGAACATGTCTTTTGCAAGAGGCATTTAAACTGAGGCTTCATCTACCAGCCCAAGTAAGCATGTAAGAATCTAATATACTGCTTCAAAAAGAAGTAATGGTAATCTCTGGTGTACTGGCCAATGTATGGTTCCTCAATGAACATCTTTAAAACCAGGTTATGGTCATTATCACATTGCTGTTTGTGGAAGTTTGCAGTGCAAACATTGGTGTCCAACAGTTTCAAAACTGCTTCATTCGTTGTTAAACACTTGAAGATGCCTGCTGGTCATAAAATGTGATATAAATGCAAGTCTTCCTTTCTTCATAATGAGACTCTACTTAATAACTTTCCACTTGCTAACAGAGTTGTGCTGAAGCTCCTAGGGAGAAGAGAATCATTGCATCATGCCAAGTTTACAGGCAATTTCTATTTTAACTTTGGAAATAGATGTTATGTTGGTCAGATAATAGGAGGATCACATAGATGTGAGGCCTTTTCATACATTACATGTAATAACATGTTATATATGAGGATAGACCTCACATATGTTTTGAATCTCTAAGTATCATATTCATGCCAGAGAGAGACACTGCACATTTTTCAAATCATTATATAATGAACTCTAAAGCAGTTGAGAAGCATAGATTTACTTTTGCGACAATACATTAACGTACCGTCTTATTTCATCCTAAATTGACTATGAATGGATGAAGATCCAACCTGGCATATCATTAGATACATTTTAAAACTGTAAACATTTTTAAGTACACCAGTAAGATTAATTTCTTAAAGTCTTACTAGTTTAACATGACAAGTTTGCTTAAATCAAATTTGTTCAATATTTTTGTAAGCACAGCTTACAGTTGTAGTCAGGAATAAGCTGTCTAAAGGATTATGGGAGGTGATTCAATGGACATATTCAACAGGAATTTGATAAATACTTGAAGGAAAAGTAATTTACAGGACTATGTGAAAGAACATTTATTCAACAGCGTCATCAAAGGGATAGCATTCTATTTATTCCTTGATCAAGTGTAGGCCAAATAAAAAGTAATGTAGAATCACAAACTACCTTAACTGAATTATTTGTATCATTGCTTCTACATTTCATTTACTTCAAGCTGGAAACAAAGGGTCAAATCATCCGAGAATAACAATCACAGTGGGGTTGCCCCTCCCCTCCTTTTTAATTACCCTGCTTTGGGTAATTACCCAGTTTTATCTGCCTCGAGCTTCCAATTTAGGCTTCTTCAAAAACCTCAGGAAGCTGTCCAGCACAGTGCAGAACCAGTACTGGAAAACAAACTGGGCCCCTTATGTAGCAGAAACTGGGTTTACTGCAATACGGGTTTACGGGTCCAGGGGTGGGGACACTTGGGTCAGGTGTGAGTGGGTGTGGAGAGTGTGAATGTTTTAGAGATCACACTTATCAGTAACCAGGAGTTAGAGCAAGTTTTACTCCTGCAAACGTTTCCTAGCTAATTACAGTAGTAACCTTGTACCCGCGGGGGATACATTCCAAGACCTATTGAGGATAGGAGCAAACCCATTAACTAAATTGGGAAATTTACCTTCCCAGCAGCCCTTGATCCCTGGTTCTGGAACGTCCCCTATAATATATTCAGGCTATAGTAAACTGTGGGTAACTGAAACTGCGGAAATGGTTCCACGGATCGCCTTGTATTATGGTAAATATGTCTTCATGCAAGTTTAGGGTTTAGGATCTTTTCGGAGGTTTGGGTGATTGCCTATCAAAAGTTTAAACTTCAGTAAATACTACATGGTCAACCCAGCAGGACTTTTGACGAGTCTCAGATCACATCAGTCAGGGATGTCTGTCCCCTAACAATCTGGAGACCATAAGATCTGGGCCAAAATCTCTGTTGCAACGATTTTGCTCATTATGTGGCTAATATACTGAAATCTAAAGCAATTACGGTACTGTGTGCATTCAGTGTAGAGTGTGTTCTCACCCTTAACTTTGTGATGTTGTAGTTTCAACAAATTGTCATTCCTTTGAAGTAGTTGGGGTGGTTAGAGCATGCCACTTTACAAAGAAAATAGTTCTCACAGGCAACTCTGTTTCACTGATTTAATCCTGAATGTAAAAGACAGTAAGACAGAAAGGAAACAACGTGGTTTGACATGTTCATGCATTGTATATAATTATGAATCTTTTATCTAATTAGTTAGTAAGGAAGACAGTCAGTCACTTCACCTAGGAGGAAAATATGTAAAATACGACTTCAGTTGAACCCAAACTACCAAAATACATTAATTTCAAAAATGCTGCATTTTAAGCTGTCAAATTCAGAGCCATAGTTACTGCCCAAAAGTTGATTATGGAAGTTATATTACCTCAGAACCAAATTTGCAAAATCAGAGAAGCAACCAAGAGTGTGGTGTTTCTGTACTTCAGTTAGATTACACACTCCAGTATCTATTCATAGCATGCTCACAGAGGGTCTTTAACATACACTTAATTAACCTTTTGACCCTTTACTTGTGTGTCTTGGGTTTGAATCCAGCTCAGAGTAATGGGCTGTGTTGTGGACCACAAATGAAGTATGTTTGAGTAGTCTCAATACATTCTAAACAGGTAGGTCATAGAGCTATTGAATGGAACAGCACAGAAAAAAGCCATTTTACCAGCATGATTCTGCTGCCTCTTTGAAATGACTATCCAATTAGCCCCATGCTCCAGCTCTTACCCCCACCCCTTGTCAAGAAACATACAGTTCCTTCAAGTATTTATCTAATTTTCTTTTGAAAGTTATTATTGAATCTCCTTCCACTATCATATTTTGCTGCATTCTAGATCATTACAATATGCATTAAAAATAAAATTCATGGTATCTCTGATCTGAAATAACTCCACAGAGGCTGGTATCCTGTCACCCAGTCATCCATTATTTAAACATGGAGAGTCCTTGACACTGGTCAGCTTCCTCAGAGCCAGCACTCAGAGTGAACAGAACATCTGACACTCTTGTTTTTATCTGTCAGTCAGGGCTCCTGATTGCGTCTGTAATATCATCCAGTCAGGGAATTCATATTCGATGAGGTCCACCTGGCTGACCTCGTTTTAATCATGACAATCCTTTTCCAGTTACTTTAACGTCATGTCCTTTATGTATCCTCCTGCCATGGTAAACTATGTATTAATTCTATTAAGACTAAACAAGTTTTTGACCATCTCTTGCAAATCTCACCTTAGTATTCTAATTTCTTCAATCTCTCCATGTAACTGAAGCCCTTTGTCCTTCCTATCATTTAACATGAATCTCTTTCATACCCACTCATAAAATAGTGGTCCCAGAATCTGTAACAAACCTCATCTGGGTTCTGATTAGTCTTTTATTAATGTTAAAATGAAATTATTGGTTTTGTGCATTACCCTCATCCTCCTCCTTAGTTAATTATTCAAAAAATATGATCAAATTAATTACTTGTAATTTGTCTTAAGAAATCCATGCTGGTTTTCATTTATTAACCTAAATTTTGAGTCTTTCAAGTGAACAGTGCTTTTAACTGTCACAGTAATATTCAAATTCATCCAGAGCTCTGGTACCAATTCCATACGTAAGAACATTTGAAAGATTGGAATAGATTGTCAGCAGTTTCTACTCTTACTTCCTTTAGTAACCCGGAATACAACCCATCCTGACCTGTTGACTTCTACTTTAGCAATCCCAGTCTTTTAAATACCTTCTTTTTGTCTATTTTTATCTTATTAAGTTTCTTTACTATCTCCTGTTTCCTGAGACAACTTTCCTTTTGTGACAAAAGAAGCAAAGTATTGTTTCAGTACGTCGTGTACCTCCATAAGTAGTTCTCCTTCCTTGCCTTTGATTCATTTTTCTTCTGTCTACATTTTTTCTACCTCACTGTTTATAAAATGATTTAGAGTCTCATCATAAATGACCTTTCGTGATCCCACCTTGCTTCCTTTCTCAGGTCTGTTTTGTACTTAGAATGTTCAGTTTGGTTCACGACTAAATTATAAACCCATCTTTTGTCACATGAAGGAAATTGAAAATGCAGAGATGGCCAGAATGAAAGAAACTGAGTTCTTGGAGGTCTGTTTGGGTAGATGAAATTACAGAGTTAAAGAAGCAGGAGGTCATGCCATTATTGAAATGCAAGGATGAAAGTTTTAACCAGTATGAGTTAGAAAGTTCCACGATGATAACTGTCTGAGTCTTGGTGTACGTTAGGATATTTGTATGAAAGAATGAGTTCATGTTTATGAAGTGTGAAAGTTGAGAATCTGACCAGAAGTGCAGAACAATCATGGAGTTTTGGGTCTTGAAGTAGCAAAGCATAATTGAATGTTTCAACAATGCTGAAGTCAGGTTGGAGCTGGTTGATGTTATCAACCTGGAGGCAGATCATTTTTATAAAAGAGAAGATATGTGTTCAGAAGCTCAGCTCAGGGCTCAAAAGGACACTGACCTCACAAAATATATGTGACTCATTAACAGTGAGGCTAACATGAAAGACTATTTGTGCCTCATTACTGATAGATTTGTATTTAAGATCATTCTGTAACAGTCAAAAAATAAAATAACACTTATGGCCAGTGTTCTTTGCCAGCCAACATCTGATTGTTTCCAACTGGTGTGTTATCATCTCGTAAGGTCTGAAGGAATGACTGACAGAACAGAACTGGGGAAGATTTAATGGAAAAATATCAAGAGTTAATTGGGTGAGAATATATAAAAAATATCGGGTATTTAAATATAGGGAGAAATTAATCAATGTTGTTAAAGTTTGTGATGTTTGAACTCTAAATCAAAGTCTGATTTGAGAATGCTGGACTACCAGCATTTGAACCTAAAAGTGTGTAAAATTCAGCCCAAAATGTCAATAATATTAAAACTGCATAGGCAATTTGCTTATCCATTGACTTAAAGGTTAAAACGGTAATAAAAGTTGTAAGAACAATGGAAGAAGAATGCGGTAAACTTATAGAAGACATAAATGATAGATGTGAGATTTGTAAGAAATACTTAAGGACATTGTCTCAGCATTGTAAATCCACCCTTAGTAAGAAGGTAGTGGTGGTTATGGATCTTAAAGTGTGAAATACAGAAAAAGAAATCATTTTACATCAGTAGATTTGACAGCTGTATTTTGTCAGTCAAGAAAGGTATGAAGATACAAGTAGATTCACCAACACAAGGAAAAGCAATCTTGAAGAATTTCTTGGCCATGTTAGCAACATGCTTGTGAATGTAGACCAATAGATATCAAAGTTTCATTTCTATAGCAAGATCAGCTCATCAATATTTCTTCACCCCTCAGAAGAGACACCAAGTGCAGTGGGTGCACTCGAGAATTGAAAGAAATGTGCGTGTGGCCCAAATGATGCCTCCAGAGTTTGGTACTTCTCAGTAAGGTCCATTTTATTAAAAGATAAACTGTTGGAGAAACTCAGCATGTCTGGCAGCATTTGTTGGGAAAGAAATAGCATTAACATTTCGAATCTGATATAACTCTTCTTCAGAATTGGAGAACTGGAGTTCTGAAGGAGAGTTAAAAATGAAACATTGACTCTGCTTCTCTTACCACAGACGCTGCCAGACCTTCTGAGTTTCTCCAGTAATTGTCTTTTCATTTCACATTTCTATCATCTGCAGTGCAGATGTGTTTCTCTTAAGACAGACCCATGTAACAAGATAACAGCAATGCAAAGGGAAATCTACTTAGCAATGTATATAAAACTGTATCTGTGACTGTGTAAAAGAATTTCAATGGACATAATCTATGTATTATATAAACTCATGTCTGGAGGTGCCAAACACCCCTAACAGTTTCCACTTATTTGTACATACAATTTAGCTATTTTTGAGCTTGTTTTAAAACAGCTTTTTGATATTTCCTTCAGAAAAATGTAGTTGAAAATGGAGCAGAAATGATAAATTTTTAATGATGCGTTATTCACCAGTGTGTGAAAACATTATCAGGTTTACTGGTGAGATTTGTTTATAATTGTATTTTGTTAACCTCCATATAAGTTCCCTGTTTCATGCATTTACTACTAAAACCATTGAGGAAAAATGATTCTTTTGAATTGCAGCATCATCTGTTTTTCAGTGTACAGAGGTGCTGGAAAGCTCATTCTGTTGTTCAATTATCAGTCAGTAAAATTACTTGTAAAGGTTTCCCTGACGTCGTAATTTATCCTTTCTATAAATTTATAGGAATGTATTACCACAATTGTAAATGGAGATTGCAATATGAGCTGTATGAACAATTTTGTCAGAAATATTTTGCTTATTTAAGGAATGAGAGGGAGTGTTCCAATCTCACTCTATCACTATGTTACACTCTGACCTGGTGCTGCTTTTCCACCTTAGAGTTATGTACTAATGGAATCTGGTTGCAAAGTTGAACAATAAATAAATGGTTCCTATTTCAAGCTTGATATACCATTGCTGTTTTATCTATATTAAGTGGTTGTGACTTTTCAGTCAAGATTGGGTTGTATTCCCATGTTGTGTAGAGATTGTTATCAATCATTTCCCAGATATGAAATGTCAGTAAATCGTCTGTTTAATTTTAGAAAGTAGTTGTCATTTGACAGCTGTTTTGAATTCAGTCATTCCGAACCTCTGACCCTACTCACCTTGGTCCGGTTTTCATTTTCATTCCATTCTGTGGTCGAGACCGTGGGCAGTCTGTTCATGATCTTCTGCCAATGCCACTGTCTTACAGGAGACTGGAAATCGAATGGCACTGTCATCGTGTTAACTCATCTTCCAGTGCCACCATGTTCCCAATAATAACATTGTTACTTAAGTTATGCCAGGACTGGATTCACTAGTAAAATATTCCTGGGTGACTGTTAAGGATCTCAGAAACAATTTTTCTTGGACAAAGAAATATTTTTCCAGCTAAGATAGAAGATGACATGCGATACCCAATGGCATTAGTAAAAGACATCTGGACCGCAAGGTGACATGATTTTTCAGGATTTCAGTTGTGAATATTTAAACGGGAAGATTTAAACTTTGAGTGGAATTTTCCTCTTGTTGATGTGGACTGTGTAATGGCAAGAACATCGGAGTCAGGTTTAGGCCAGTATGGTACTCGGTAGCATCGGTGGCACCTGCATCGGAGAGAGCCATCAAGGACTTTTGCTCTAGCGGTGCAGCGTGTCCACCAGGCCCATAGTCCATGACGGAGCACTTAACAAGAAGCACAGTAAAGTTGGACACTTTTTCTTTATTTATTAATTTTTCTGCCTTTATATTCTATGTCTTGGTTTATTTTTCTGTATTTTATGATGGCACTGGAGAGTGGCAATATTATATAACATTTTCCATCACTGTATTTTGTAACAGAATACATGTGACAATAAATAAATCTAATCAAATCAAAATTAGAAAAATGAAAGAGATGAAAAATATCAAATTCTCGACATTGAGATAACTTCCCAATTTTCTCCTCGAGTCTTAACGGTGACTTCAGAGTCTTGCCATTGAGTGGCAACTACTTTATTTCCATGTTTTTGTTTCTCATTTAAAGCCTTAACTCTCACTACTTATAGGAGAAAGTGAGGACTGCAGATGCTGGAGATCAGAGCTGAAAATGTGTTGCTGGAAAAGCGCAGCAGGTCAGGCAGGAGAATCGACGTTTCGGGCATAAGCCCTTCTTCAGGAATGATGGATGCTGCCTGACCTGCTGCGCTTTTCCAGCAACACATTTTCAGCTCTCACTACTTATATGCCATTTCCAATTCTACTGTCTTTCTCTGAGAAGCCGGAAGGCATAAATTCTTGATGTGTTAAGACAGGATAGATAAGTGGTGGCTGCAACTTGCTGACCTCTTGGCTTGGCCATCATCCGTCGACCTTCTAGTAACAACATCTCTGCATGTTCATGGCACGAATCCTCCTGAACCCTTCATCCATGCAAGTCAGAATTGGTAAATCTCCAGACTCACCACAACTCTCAGAGCAACTCTCAGCTGTTCCATACTTTACATTGAAGTTCAGTCACCTATGACATGCATTCTTCTGCCAGGACACTTCCTGCAGAAGGACACCTATGCGGCTACACAAGATGCATCTTATGATCCTTAGTGCTAATTCACTTTGTGCTAACTTGGAGGCTTCCAGCTTTTGTGTATTTTGAATTACTAACTTAGCACATACTCACTGACTTCAGCACTGACTTATAGACTACCAACCTCTTTGAGACTTGCATTGATTTCTTAGTGCACAGAATCTTTGATGCTCAGTTGCAGACTGCTAGGCTCTGCGGTTTGCATTGCCTTTTAGCATAAGGAGTGACTGGCAGTAGGGAGCACTGAAATGTCAATGGAACAGATGTGTTGCCTTGTGGCTCTGTGCTGTGTCAGTGTCACACCTGTAGTGCATGTCAAAATGCACTGCTTCAAGCAAATGGCTGCCTATGAAAGTAACAGGGGAACAGTCCTTGGTCAGTCGAGTGGTACCATCACAGTCAGTCAAGGAACTGATCTGATTCCAGTCTGAGGGTCGTTCATGGTCAATCAAGTACTTGGATATACCAGAGATTGAGTCACTCCAGCGATTGAGTTGTGGTGGTCAAGTGAAACAAATCTGGCCATTACAATTAGGTCAGTAAGGGTGTTGTGGAGACATCAGTCTGGGCAGTGGGTCAGTTTATCCTGCAAAAGCCAAAAGGAATATGATGGAAGTGGATGGAAGAGTAGTTAGTGGTGACACGTAAGATAGCGATGTGATGAGATATCCCCAGAGAGTGAATAGGAAGTGCAGAAGTTTGGAATTGTAAGTAGACAGGGAGGATGAGGTGGGTGAGTGCTGTTAAGTGAACATACTGTATGTAAACAGTGAGATCTATCATCTCTGATCCTTGGTGTGGTGAGTTTGCATTGGCCAGTTTGGAGTGAGCGATGGCCATGTGGACGTGAAATATCAAAGAGAGGTGATGGCACTTACCCTTGCGGAGCACAGAAGATCACTGACCTTCATGCATTGTTGGGCATCCTACTTTATCCAGGGGATAGCTCCGATTCAGGCTGCGATTTATGTCCAGACCAGCTTGGTCTGGTGCCATGGCTACCTGGGGCTGGAAAAGGTACCTGCCTTCTTCTTCACCAGCCCATCCTCCGAATACATCCAGGGAATGAGCTTTCCTTTCCTATGGTCCATGTCCTGAAAGTAGAGGCTTGAGCACCACAATGTGGGGGGCCATTCCTGGCTTGTAGTGTCTGAAATGATGTGTGGCCAGATCTGGAATACGGTGTCAGCATCATGAATGCCAGATGGTCCTGACAGCAATGGGCAAGTCCGCACCTCCAAACAAAAAATGCTGGAAATCACAGTAGGTCATGCAGCATCCGGGGAGAGACAGCAAACTAATGTTCGATTCTAGATGACTCTTCATCTCTCTCCGTGATGCTGCCAGCTGTGATTTCCAGCATTTTTTTGTTTTCAGTACAGGTTCCAGCATCTGAGCAATTTGCTTCTGCTTCTCCAAGAGCCTGGTTCCATATCAATGTAGTGAAGAGTGAAAGATTGTGTAAGAAAGGTCTGTCTGAGCCATGGGAGAACAAGCACCATGAATCTCACTCAACAAAACACTTGAACTGAAAATGGGAAAATTCCAACTCCTGTGTACATGTTGCATCTACACGGCTGAAAACTACATTAACAGATAGAAGGAGAAATTAAACACATTAGCCACAAAAAAGTGGAAATTATGCTGCTTTTTGTTTTATTATAATACAAACATTAATATTGTTTACATTATTTTATTAGGGATAAACAAATATGTTAATGTTATGTGGAATCTATAAAACAGAATCATCCTGTTCACACCATGCTGGTGATTATTTATTTGGAGTCTCCTTCTATTTCAACTCCTTCTCCAACCTTTTGATACTTTGGGGACCAGAACAGTGCACAGCACTGAGAGCAGTCTGGCCAAAATCCTTTATTGGTTTAACATAATTTTATTACTTTTGACGTATAAATAAATCCTGGTGCTCTGATACAAATTTTAAATGGTTTGTTGTTCTGTAATATCATTGTTAATTGTTTGTTCACCAGTATTCCTCAAATCCCATTCTCTCAAATCCCAATCAGTTTTTTTATTTGTAAGATGTAAACAATGTTTCCAGTCTTCCTACAAGGTACATTATTTCACATTTACCTCTGTTAAATTCCATTTGCTATTGACTGTCCAGTTACAAGACCGCAAGGTTTTTTTTGTGTTATGTGTTATTAGTCTAGTTTGCAAATTTTGATATTGATTTACCTGAGATAAATGCAAATCATTAACGTAAATTTTGACTAACAATAATTAGAAAACTGATCCTTGTAGAACACTGCTTTCTACCTTACGCTATTCTGAATGATTACCCTTTACATGGCAGTCTTTGCTTTACATGTTATTTTAAAGAATTTTCTATTGAATCCTTAAAACCTCAACCCTAACCTTTGTCATGCACTTGTTCTGGGTTTGATTTATTATTGTCACATGTTTCGAGATACAATGAAAAATATTGTTTTGCATACCAACCAGACAAACCATAGCTTACATAGGTACATCAGAGTGATGGAACAGAATGCAGAATATAGTGTTACAGCTACAGAGAAAGCGCAGAGAAAGATCAACTCTGATAGGTGACAGATCCATTCATAAGTTTGTTAACAGCAGGGAAGAAGCTGTTCTTAAATCTGTTGGTACGTGTTTTCAAATGTTTATGTCCACTACCCGGTGAAACGGAGTGCTACTAAAGTGAGAGAAGTCTTTGATTATGTTGGCTGCTTTGCCAAGGCAGGATACCTTATCAAAGCTTGTTTGACAATCCAGGTGCAAATTGGAGCTGCGCTTGTTTAGGCCAGCATACTTGGAGAGTATCTCATCAAACTCCTGAATTGCACCCAGAAATGTTGGACCAACTATGCGGAGTCATCTAGTGAATTAATTACTGTAGAGTTCCCAACCTTGGCCTGTTCTTATAGCCTTAGCATTTATTTGGATGGTCCAGTTCAATTTATGATCAGTGCCAATTCCCAAAGTGTTGACTGTAGGAGATTCAGCATTGGTAATACCATTGAACCTCAGAAAGTAATGTTCTTGTTAGAGGTGGTTACTACTTGGCACTTGTGTTGCATGAACATTGTTTTCTTCTTATGTGCCAAACTTAGACAATTTTCAATTCCTGAGGATTTATAAATGTTACTGTACCTTCAGCAATTATCAGTGAAAATCCCCATTTCTGACTTTATGATGGTGGGAATTAATTGATTAGGCAGTTGCAGTTAATTGGGCCCAAAACTTTGAGGAACTCCTACAGCAGTGAGTTGGGCTGAGTTATTGAACTCCATCAACCACAACCAATTTTATTGTGCTAAGTATGACTCCAACTCATGGAGCATTTTTCTCCTGATTCCCATTGACATCAGTTTTGCCATGTCTGCTTCATACCAGTCTCGGCAAAATGCTGCCTTGATGTCAAGAGCAATCACTGTTACCTCAACTATTGGACCAAGGTTAAAGTGAGTTCTGGAGCCATGTGCCCCTGTTGGTACTCAAACAAAGTAATGATTGGTAAGTGAATATCACTGAAAATTAATGATGCTTACCATCATTTATCTAATGCATAACAGTAGACTGATGTAGCATGAGCTGTTGGACTAGATTTGCCATGTGTTTTGTGGACAGGATATACCTCTGCAATTATAACATAGCGTATAGAACATAGAAGAATACAGTGCAGAACAGGCTCTTTAGCCCTCGATGTTGCACTGACCTGTGCACTAATCTAAGCCCATCCCCCTACACTATCTCATCATCATCCATATGCTTATCCAACGACTGTTTAAATGCCCCTAATGTGGGTGAGTTCACTACATTGGCAGGCAGGTTGATGCCAGTGTTATAGCTACACTGGAACTATAGCTGAAAATGTGTTGCTGGAAAAGCGCAGCAGGTCAGGCAGCATCCAAGGAACAGGAGAATCGACGTTTCGGGCATCAGCCCTTATTCAGGAAGGATCAGGCTTCTTCAGGCTTCAGGCTAATGCCCAAAACATCGATTCTCCTGTTCCTTGGATGCTGCCTGACCTGCTGCGCTTTTCCAGCAACACACTTTCAGCTCTGATACTCCAGCATCTGCAGTCCTCACTTTCTCCACACCGGAACTATAGCTTGGCTATGGGTGCTGCTAATTCTGGAGCAAAAGCCTACAGCATTTTTGCTTCGATGTTGTCAGGTTCCACAGTCTGTATTACTACTTTCAATGCATTCTGTCCTTTCCCGACATTAAATTTTGTTATGATGAGGTGATAAAAAAGTGACTGGCTTCCCTCTCTTCAACCTCCTTTGATTGGTGTCATGACCATGATGGGAACAGTGTGTTCTAAATCAAGCCCCACTATACTCAGAGTCATCACAATTGTGAAAAATGGCCATTTTCATCACTAGGATGGGTAATGCCTAACTGTGAGCACTATCTATGATAAACGAAACTCATACCTGGTTTCATCAATGAACAATACAACAACAATCATTTATTAATACAAATCCATCCTCCAATATGTGGCAAAAACAGAGGATTAACTACAAAAATGAAAACTTTAAACCAGACCTTCTTTAAATTCAAACACACAAATGGGATAAGCAAGAAAGATGAGACAACATTTTTGTTTTAAGAATATCGTGGGTGGAAAATATCGGCAAAATGTCTGTGGCTCAGAGTCAAAACAGAAGAGAAAACGAGGTGACTTTCCCACCTTTCGATATTGTTTTTGGCAGTGTTGTCACACTGCTGTTTGTGGCGATCCTCAATTTGATAGGTGGTCAGTTGGATCTAGATCTTGGCTTGAGTCACCAGGTCTTTATTTTCGGCTGAGTCTTCGAATGTTTTTTCCTTTTTCTGTGAGTGGAAAAGATAGGTGGAGAGAAAGAAGGATTGTGATTTTTCTGAGAAAGGGTCACCTGACCCAAAGCATACACAGATGTTGCCAGTACCTGCTGAGTTTTTCCAGCAACTTCTCTTTTTGTTTCTGATTTACAACATCTGCAGTTCTTTCCGTTTTTATTGTGATTTTTCTTGCTGACATTTTTTGGAGTTCTTAGGTCCCAGTTGCTCCCTCACATTTCTGTGGTAAATTGTACTTAAACCAATCTACAAGCTGTGATTGGCAGTTTTTTTTCAAAGGCACCTGGTGCCATTGTGTCTCACAAAAGTGTCAAATCCAGGTTCAGCAAAACAATGCCATACAGTTCCTTTTTTCCTTTGAGTTATTAAAAAGTTGGTTCATTTTTTGCAACAAAGCAGCCCAAACTCCAATTTTACAGTTTATATACAATATATGTAGTCCTTTCAACTGGTTACAACAAAGGCTTAATTTCTTTTTAGCACAAGCCTATTACATTCTCTACTTCAAATGCAGGTAGTTATTTTTACTGATAAGTTTACTTGGGTTACACAAACACAAATGTATCACCTGCTAAGCCAAAGAAAAATAATAAATTTGCAACACTAAGTATATGGACTTTGTACAGTCACTTGGACCCATACACTTTCACATATACACTATTAAGGAAGATAAAACAATGTAGAGTTCAAGATCGGCGGCACAGTGGCACAGTGGTTAGCACTGCTGCCTCACATTGCCAGAGACCCGGGTTCAATTCCCGCCTCGGGCAACTGTCTGTGTGGAGTTTGCACATTCTCCCCGTGTCTGCGTGGCTTTCCTCTTGGTGGTCCAGTTTCCTCCCACGGTCCTAAACTGTGCAGATTAGGTGAATTGGCCATGCTAAAATTGCCTGTAGTGTTAGGTGAAGGGGTAAACGTAGGGGAATGGGTCTGGGTGGGTTGCTCTTCGGAGGGTCGGTGTGGACTTGTTGGGCTGAGGGCCTGTTTCCACACTGTAAGTAATCTAATCTAATCCTTGAGGTATCCTTGAACATAAAACTTTGGCCTGTGACTGCAGTTGGCAAAAGTGTGTATCAAAGTTATCTTTTAAAGTTCTTGATTCTCTCAGGCTCATTTCCAATCAGTACTGTCAAACCAGATACCTTGCTTCTTTACCAAGCGAGTCTTCGTAGCCTGTGTTCAGCTCTCCATCATGGATTCCACCTTCTCTCTAAAAGAGAACTCTATGAAATAGTAGCTCAAATATACAGAGTGTACTATAGAATCATAGAATCCCTACAGTTGGAAAACAGATCATTTGGCCCAACAAGTCCATACCAACCCTCTGAACAATATCCCACCCAGATCCATTCCCCTACCCCTATTACTCTACATTTCCCCTGACTAATGCACCTAGCCTACCCATCCCTGAACACTATGGGCAATGTAGCATGGCCACTTCACCTAACCTGCACATCTTTGGACTATGGGAGGAAACTGGAGCACCTGGAGCAATCCCACACAGACACGTGTTGAATGTGCAAACTCCAAGTCGCCATAGTTGGAATTGAACCCGGGTTTCTGGCGCTGTGAGGCAGCAGTGCTAACCACTGAGACACTGCGCTGCCCATTGTCAGCTGAAATTATGTTTCTTAGGGCTTAATAATTTCAGGAAAGGTTCCATCTCCAACATGTGAAGATTGCTACAGTTGTACAAATAAAATAAGAAATCTATTCCAAAGGATCCTTCTAACTGAGCTAATTGCTCTTGGGAAATGTGTTAATTTCAGCTCAGTCTGTCTTTACTGTAATTCACATCAGCTTCATGAAACTTGGCCAACCTATGTGGATCTCTGCAGTTATTTTAAATCAGTGTTTTGTTCCCTTTTTAAAACTACTTCATGGCAGTTTGAGGTATTAAATCTGCTAATACAATTCAAGAACAGTAGTCCATTTTATATGTAATCATGATAATGAAGAGAATCAAACTGCTGAAGTCTGAGGTTAAAACAGAATGTGCTGGGGAAACTCAGCGGGTCTGGCAGCTTCTGTGAAGAAAGAAATAGAGTTAGTATTTCAAGTTAAGCATTACTCTTCTTCGAAAAAGACTCATACAGGACTCAAAGCATTAAGTTTGTTTCTTTTTCCATGGATGCTGCCAGATCTTTTGATCTTTTCTCCAGCTACTTTCTGTTTTTACTTCACATTTCCAGCATCTGCAGTATTTTACTTTTATTTTGCTGAAGACTGACTTCTGTGATATTAGGGACCATAGGAGGAGACCAAAATGAACCATCCACTTGACATTTTTAGCTGAAATTCTTCAGCTTAGTGTTTTGCACTGATTTGTTGGGTACCGTATTATAAGTATGCAATATTTATTTTAAACTGGCTTATTTAAACTAGTCAATTCATCCATGAAAGGAGCAGACAAAGGAATTTAAATGTGTTAAGTAGTTGTATAATCTGAATTGCAGGCTATTATTTTCAATATTTATGCAAGAGACTTGAATTAGGAGTATATTTTTCATTGTGTATAAAATGAACAAGAATCTTTTCTTGAACTGTCATCATTTTAAAAGATGACATTTTTGCTCTTCATGATTCGTTGGTAGGACCTTGCTATACTTGCATTGGCTGCTGCATTTTCCTGTTTTAAAACAGTGACTACATTTTAAAGTTACCTATTAGCTGTGAAGCACCTTTGGATATAATGAAGCCATGAGAGGCAGTATATCAATTGTACTTTGTTCTTCCTTTCCTTCTTATATAATGATCTGTTTTCTTCTATTTTCATAGAAGAAGCGGAAGCAGAGAAAAAGAGATGAAGATTCACTGAGCCTATGCAGCCTCGATGGAAGTGTAAGCAACATTTAAATCATTCTGTAGACTGTGCAAACCTCTGGTTTATAAGCAACCGACCAAACAAAATGGTGAATTATCTTGTCTGTGGGCTACATGGTATATGTTGTTCTAAAACTGAATGAAACACAGAAGACGATTGATTTGGCAATGCTATTGCGAAGTGTATAATTGTTTCCTTGTTTCAAACCCTTATTTTAGACCTAAAAATGCCAATTACTGGGTAAATATTTGTGGGATTTATTATAACCAAAGAGTTTTTTTTAAGTGAATTTTTTATCTTTGTGGGTTCTCCTGACCAGTGATCCTTGTTTGTTTTCAGAAATTCTTTATAGATTCTCAGTGGAGTTTTCTGGATTTTTATTTTCCTTTTTGAATGTTAAGTTCTAATTTGTTGCTATTTTATTTCTATTAAAGCAACTTACATGTAATTTTACGAAACAAATTTGCAAACAAAGCCTGTGTGTGAGAGGAAAGAGTTTAATATATTGACCTCGATTTCCCGTTCACAACAGCAGTTAATGTCCATTTTAAATCAGTTACTGAGTGCATAATGAATTAAAAATGGATCTGTAGCCCTTGTGGGAAAAGTTTGACAAGTGCTAGATTACCTTTGGTGGCAAGTTTGAATTTGGGACCTAGGGAATCATGGAAACAAGTATATGTTTTATTACTGTAAGGTGTGTTCTTCTGCATGTTCCTTTCTTTCGCAAAAGGTTAGATCCAATGCTACACCATGCACTTCTACTGTAAGCAAGAGCTTTTTTTCAAGTAGGTTTCATTGTTTGCCATGGAATGGCACACAGTCCAGTTGCAATCTTTTTTCAAAATGATTGGCCACAAATCTATTTAAGAGGTCTTTGTATGTGTCATGGATCTTGCTGGTGTACACCCTCAGAGTCATTATGGTCGAGCCAAGATTGTCTAACTCTTTCATCGTTCCAAATGTCATGGACTTTGACGGGTGACATTCCCTATCGTCACTGAATGAAACTAATAATACCCTCACTTAATTTAGCTCATCAGTCAAGGTAAACTACCAGGTTGTGCCCACTGGTGTGTATTACCAGCGACTTGGAGGCATGGGGGCAAGCTGAAGTCAGTAGATGCCAATGAGTTTTACTCTTGTTCAAAACTGAAGTTTGCAGCTGACAAAGATTCAGAAGTACTCGTCCTGTCATTTACGCAATTCAGGATCATCAATGGCTGACAGAAAATACAGAGTATGTACAAATAAATCTTTTTCAGATTGGCAATATGTAACAAGTGTTCTGTCACAGGGATTAGTGCTGGAACTTCAACTGTTTATAAAATATATTAAAAGTAACTGAGATGAAGGGACAGAGGGTATTCATGCTAAAGTTGCTGATGACACAAAGCTAGTTAGGAAACTGATTTATGAAAAGGACATAAGGAGGCAAGGAAGAGATATAGAGTGGACAAAAGGGTGGTATATGGAGTATAATGTAGGAAAAGGAAGACTGAATAAAATGAGTTGAAGTAAAACATTGATAATGAGTAAATTAATGAAATTAATGAGTGACAAATCTCCAGGACCTAATGTTTTCATCCAAGAGTGTTAAAGGAAATGGAGGACCATATTATAGGCACCCTAACAATAATCTTCCAGAGTTCCCTAGACAAAGAAGTTGCGTCTCTTGGACATATCACTGTACAATTTGAGAAGGACAAAAGAGGAAAACCAGGGAATTACAGGCCTGTTAAGTTAACTTTTGTGGTGAAGAAATTGTTGAAGTCTGTAATCGAGGTTGGGATAACTGAACACCTTGAAACTTAATCAGGGAGAGCCAGCAGGGATTCATGATAGGTAGGTCATGCCTGACAAACCTCATTGAAAATTTTGAAGAGGTGAATAAGTTAATGGATAGGGAAATGTTTGTGGATGTTGTTAAATTTCAAAAGGCATTTGATGAAATCCCACATGAGAAGCTGTTAATTTGTGTAGAAGCCCCAGAGTTGACAGCAAATTGCTGACATGGCTGGGAAATTAGTTGAGTGGGAGGCGATAGAAAGTAGGGATAGTACTCATATTGATAGGATGTGGTCAGTGGTGTCCTGGAAGGGTCAATGTTAGGGCATCAATTATTCACATTATTTATTAATTACTTCAATACTGGCATAGAAAGACATGTATTGAAATTAAGTGACATTGCAAACAGTGTAGATAATCGCATAAAATTACACAGGGATATTAATAGACTAAGTGAATGGACAAAAATGTGGCAGATGGAGTTCAATGCAAACAACTGTGAGGTTATCCATTTTAAGACTGAAAAACAATAGATCGAGTACTTTCTAGATGTAATGAAGTTAAATAAAGTGGATGTCCAAAGAAACTCGGAGGGTCAGGTGCATAGATCTATATGGTAAAAACAATAACTGCAGATGCTGGAAACCAGAGTCTAGATTAGAGTGGTGCTGGAAAAGCACAGCAATTCAGGCAGTATCCGAGGAGCAGTAAAATCGATGTTTCGGGCAAAAGCCCTTCATCAGGAATACAGCTGCCTGAACTGCCGTGCTTTTCCAGCATCACTCTAATCTAGACCCCCACATAGATCTATATGAACAGGTGCAGAAAATAATCAAAAAAATTAATGGGATGTTGATCTTTACATCTCAAGGACTGGAGAGCAAGGATGCAGAAGTGACATAACAAAACCATTGTTAGACCCCACATGAAGTACTGTGAGCAGATCTGGGCACCACACCTAATATCACCCTTGGAGGGAGTACAATGTAAATTCACAAGAATGATACCTGGATTTAAGAGATTATGAGAAAAGATTATACAAAATAGGCCTGTTTTCTCTAGGATTTAGAAGGTTAATGGATGATCAGATTAAGTCTTCAAGATATTAAGGTCTGTTTCCATGTTGTATAACTCTATGACTCTATATTAACAGAAAACAACAGGGAGGATAAATATAAACTATTTCCACTGGTTGGGGATTCTAGAACTAGGAGGCATATTCTAAGAATTGGGGCCAGACCATTCAGGATATATGTTAGGAGACACTGCAACACACAAAGATGGACTGAAAACAAAAATTGCTGGAAATCACAGCAGGTCAGGCAGCATCTGTGGAGAGAGAGAGCAAGCTAACATTTCGAGTCTAGATCACTCTTCAGCAGAGCTGGTATGAAAGGTGGAGGGGACAGCATTTATGCAATAGTGGGATGGGAGGTGGAATGCTGAGGAGAAAGGCTGTTGATAGTTCAGATTAAATGATCAGAATGTGAGGGCAGAACAATGGTGTGTCTAACTGCCAAACTGGAGTAGGGAGAGAGGACATGGTGACAGAGAATGTAACAAATAAAGCTAAAAGAAAGGGAAGGAATGGGAGTTGGTTCATAATCTGAAGCTAGGAGAAAGTGAGGACTGCAGATGCTGGAGACCAGAGTTGAAAAATGTGATGCTGGAAAAACACAGCAGGCCAGGCAGCATCCGAGGAACAGGAGAATCAACGTTTCAGGCATAAGCCCTTCTTCAGGAACCCGAAACGTCGATTCTCCTGCTCCTCGGATGCTGCCTGGCCTGCTGTGTTTTTCCAGCATCACATTTTTCAACCATAATCTGAAGCTGTTGAACTCAATATTAAGTCCAGGGTGATTGATTGGAACTCTTTTCTATAATCTACAATAAATGCTGGATCAGTTATTAATCCGAATCTGAGATAGATATATTTTTGTTAAGTAAAAGGACATGGACCAGAGTAAGGTATGGATTGAGGCTACACATCAGCCATGATCTCCTCTTTTTCTTTTGAGGTGAACCCATTTCTTGGAAAGGTGATTCCAGTGAAACAAGTTATACTTTATGCATATGGAATATCTTTGCTGCTGTCACTAGTAAAGGAGGAAGAATAAGACAGGAAGAGAAATATATCTAGAACTATTAAAAACAGATAGTAAGAGTTTCTGTAGGAAAAGGAAGAGTAAGTTAAGTAAGTGTTTGTCCTCAGACACTTAGTCAAACAAGTTAATAGTGAAAAATAAGGAAATGACAGATGAATGGAAGAGATACTTTGCATCTCTTCAGTGTAGAGGTTAAAAGGTGTTACAGAAATAATTTTGGAATCAGGAGGTGAAATGGAAGGAGGAACTTAAATTAATTACAGTCATTAAGAAAGTATGACTGGTTCCAAGGTCCTGATGGACTTTATCCTAGCATGTTACTAATGGTGACTGCTGACACAGGTGATGCATTGGTTTCAATTTTCCAATATTCCTTTAGACATGTAAAGATCCCATCTTTGAAACAAGCTAATGTAACTCACTATTTAAAACAGGAGGAAACCACAGACCATTTAGCAAAACATCAGCCAGAGGAAAAATGGTTGAGTTGATTATTAGGGAGTCCGTGGCAGGGCACTTAGAAAATCTCAATTCAAACAGGCAGAGGCAGCATGGTTTTGGAAAAGAGAAATCATCATTGACTAACTCATTGGAGTTCTTTGAAGAGGGAACAACCAGCCTGGATAAAGGTGAACTTGTGGATGTGGTGTACTTGAATTTCCAGGGGCATGTATCAATGCACTGACCAATAAGGTTAAAAATCACACAACACTAGGCTATAGTCCAACAGGTTTATTTAGAAGTATTAGCCTTCAATTTCGAAGTACAGATATAGTTAGTATGTTTGCAGATGACACCAAAATTGGAGGTGGAGTGGACAGCAAAGAAAGTTACCTTGGATTACAATGGGATTTTGATCAGATGGGCCAATGGGGTGAAGAATGGCAGATGGAATTTAATTTAGATAAATGTGAGGTGCTGCATTTTGGGAAAGCAAATCTTAGCAGGACTTATATACTTAATGGTAAGGTCCTAGGGAGTGTTGCTGAACAAAGAGACCTTGGAGTGCAGGTTCATAGCTCCTTGAAAGTGGAGTTGCAAGTAGATAGGATAATGGAGAAGGTGTTTGTATGCTTTCCTGTATTGATCAGAGTATTGAGTACAGGAGTTGGGAGGTCATGTTGCGGCTGTACAGGACATTGGTTAGGCCACTTTTTGAATACTGCATACAGTTCTGGTCACCTTTCCTATCAGAAAGATGTTGTGAAACTTGAAAGGGTTCAGAAAAGATTTACAAGGATGTTGTCAGGGTTGGAGGATTGATCTATAGGGAGAGGCTGAACAGGCTGGGACTGTTTTCCTTGGAGCTTTAGAGGCTGAGGGGTGACCTTATAGAGGTCTATAAAATCATGAGGGGCATGGATAGGGTAAATAGACGAGGTCCCTTCCCTGCGATGGGGGAGTCAAGAACTAGAGGATATAGATTTAGGATGAGAGGGGAAAGTTATAAAAGAGACCAAAGGGGCAACTTTTTCCCAGAGCGGGTGGTCCTGTGTGGAATGGGCTGCCAGAGGAAGTGGTGGAGGATAGTACAACTGCAACATTTAAAAGGCATCTGGATGGGTATATGAATACGAGAGGTTTGGAGGGATATGGGCCAGGTGCTGGCAGGTGGGACTAGATTGTGGTGGGATATCCGGTCGGTATGGACGTGTTGGACTGAAGGGTCTGTTTCTGTGCTATACATCCCTATGACTCTATTTAAATGGAGCGTAGTTATATAATTCTGGGATGCAGAAGGATCTGGGTGAATCATAAAAGACTACTGGTTGTTAGGTCACATTATGATTTCACAAACCTTTATTAGCAAATTGTTTGCTCAATTTCTAAGCTGCTCAAAGCAAAACAAAGCTGAAAGACAAGTTTGGCATGTGTCATGGGTAAGATAACATGTAGTCCTATTGTACCACCGATATGACATTGCAAAACATCTCCCTCATCGGTCATTGTAAAAGCCTCATGGAAATTTATGTGATCAATTATTATTGGATTGTGGACAATTCTGGGATGTGGTTTGGGAACCAGCTAAGATTTTTGTATTCTTTTCATTTAATATTAATGACAGCAATCTGTCAGCAGAAGGAAACTTTCACCCTTTAGTATAGGGTATAATCAACTGTGCATCCCGAGAGCAAAATAATTCATTATCTTCCTAACCAATAATTTTATGACATTTGAAGTTATTTTCAGTGTAGCAGAATGTCATTAATATATATAGTTATTTTTCAACCAGAGTTTCAAGCTCAATTAGCAGTGACTGTAAATACTGTTGGACATGTTCTATGTTCATTTGGTTTCTTTACTCAGTCTCCAAAGTAATCTGCGCTCTGCAGTGAGTACCATCTCAGGTATATATCCCATTCAGTGTGACTGCTGGAAAAAGCGTTTGGGTTTCATAGAGGCTCTTTGAAAAATGGAAACCTGAAACATGATTGCAAGCTTCTGCCATGTCATTGACCAGGCTGACATGACACTAATATTTTAGGTAATACTTATTTGTGAATGTACATTTCCAGAGTTCCCTCAGGGGTGAGTTTATTAAGTAATTTGTACGTACATTTATATTTATACATTCCTTTCTGAAAAGTCACTATATAAATTATACTTGCAATGATATTTAACACTTAGCTATGTATTTTGGATTAGTGGTGCTGGAAGAGCACAGCAGTTCAGGCAGCATCCAAGGAGCAGCAAAATCGACGTTTCGGGCAAAAGCCCTTCATCAGGAATAAAGGCAGAGAGCCTGAAGCGCGGAGAGATAAGCTAGAGGAGGGTGGGGGTGGGGAGAAAGTAGCATAGAGTACAATAGGTGAGTGGGGGAGGGGATGAAGGTGATAGGTCAGGGAGGAGGGTGGAGTGGATAGGTGGAAAAGAAGATAGGCATGTAGGACAAGTCATGGGGAGTGTGCTGAGCTGGAAGTTTGGAACTAGGGTGAGGTGGGGGAAGGGGAAATGAGGAAACTGTTAAAGTCCACATTGATGTCCTGGGGTTGAAGTGTTCTGAGGCGGAAGATGAGGCGTTCTTCCTCCAGGCATCTGATGGTGAGAGAGCAGCGGTGAAGGAGGCCCAAGGATCTCCATGTCCTCGGCAGAGTGGGAGGGGGAGTTGAAATGTTGGGCAATAACGGATGCAATAAAGGCCCTAAAGGAGCCTTCCACATACATCAAAGTGTTACCTGCACATCCACTAATATCATTTATTGCATCCATTGCTCCCGTTGTGGTCTCTTCTACATCGGGGAGACTGGACGCCTCCTAGCAGAGCGCTTTAGGGAACATCTCCGGGACACCCGCACCAATCAAACATACCACCCTGTGGCCCAAAATTTCAACTTCTCCTCCCACTCTGCCGAGGACATGGAGGCCCTGGGCCTCCTTCACCGCCGCTCCCTCACCACCAGACATCTGGAGGAAGAACGCCTCATCTTCCGCCTCGGAACACTTCAACCCCAGGGCATCAATGTGGACTTTAACAGTTTCCTCATTTCCCCTTCCCCTACCTCACCCTAGTTCCAAACTTCCAGCTCAGCACTGTCCCCATGACTTGTCCTACATGCCTATCTTCTTTTCCACCTATCCACTCCACCCTCCTCCCTGACCTATCACCTTCATCCCCTCCCTCACTCACCTATTGTAATCTATGCTACTTTCTCCCCACCCCCACCCTCCTCTAGCTTATCTCTCCACGCTTCAGGCTCTCTGCCTGTATTCCTGATGAAGGGCTTTTGCCCGAAATGTCGATTTTGCTGCTCCTCGGATGCTGCCTGAACTGCTGTGCTCTTCCAGCACCACTCTAATCCAAAATCTGGTTTCCAGCATCTGCAGTCATTGTTTTTACTTAGCTAAGTATGAACACTTAGATTTCTATCATGTTAAAAAACTTTGTGGCTGAAATTTAACTGGGAAAATTTATCTTGGATGTCAACGTAAATGTCACAATTTAGAATTTCCCAGTGGTGTGGGTGAAATGTTTCACCTTCATTAAAGCAACAGACCACTGAGCTATGGGGGATTAATCGAGCTTAAATTTTACTTTCTTTAACCAGTAACCACCCACCACCTCTTCTTAATCTTGTGAAATCTATTCACAAGTGACAAACACCCTTTTGATCTGTACTGGCTGTTAACTTTATACCCCTATTTGGTGCCATAATTTATGTTGATATTGTGTATGATTCCCATGAATGCTCATTTAGCATTTTCTGCAATTTGAGAATTTAATTTACCTATGATTATCAATACTCTGAAGAAATGATCAAGGGTCAGAGCAGCGGTTGCAAAAGTTGCCTCGCTCAATGTGTAAACTGATCAGGTAAACCATTCCTGTATAATATTTCAAAATAAGCACACTTTGCGGGAGGTCTACTTCAATCAATAGCAAATGTTTGAGAGAATCAACAGGGAAAATCTGTTTGGGACATACACTTCACTACTTCAGGATTTAAGCTCTCAGGTAATTTTATTAACTTGATTGTCTAAAATTCTAAAAGAGCATTTTATAATGCAATGAATGGTAAGGAAATTGAGTCAATCACAAGTAATTAATGATGATGCGTCTCTGGTTCTCCTTGGCTAACTTCTCAAAATATATTAATCAGCTGAAGCTATTTAAACATCTCTCTGCACAAATTTATTATCAGTCTCTACAGCTGAAGCCACCTTGTCTGGAAAGCAGGAAACCAGAAAAGCTGAAATGATGTTATGTGTAAAGTCCTGCAAGAACAATTGTTGATTTCAAAACAGCTTAAACGATTTGTATATTTGGTTGTTAAATGAGCATTAGTTAGGATCATGGCGCTATGCAAAATAAGGGACAAAGTGGATTTTGTCTTTTTCTTTCATATTTCACATGTATATTTGTATATTTCACATGTATATTTGTATATTTCACATGTATCAAGCTCCTTCTCTGTAATCCAGTTTCACTTGAGATTTTGGTATTCCCTTTACAAACTATACTGGACTAGGGGAAGGGGTCCTAACACTTCTACATGACTTCATGATCTGGGAACACTTGTTTCAACACCAGAGAGAAATCCTGTAATAACTCATGCATTGTGGTATTTCTTGCTAGTGAGGTACAGGACATGATCAGAGGACAGAAAGCATGGTAAGCGCAGGCTCAGTACGGTTATTAATCATGTGGAGAAAAGGGTTGCATTTCTAGTCCTCACCTTATTTTTGAATTGATCTGACTGTGTTTTTAGCTTACTGACAGAATTTTCACAGCTTAGAATAGTCTGTAGGGTTTTGGTAGCAGGGAAATGACAGTAAGACAAGTACTAAAAGATTTTATTTTATAGAACCGCCAGGATAGAGTAATTTTGGAATTTTGACTGCTTTTTTTATTCAGAAAGCCTTGATGTCAAGAACCAGGATCACATTCCTGAGCCTATGGCTGGTCCTTTATTTCCTGCTAATTTTCAGCATAACTGTATCTACACACCGTTCCATAAAATAGTTTTAAACAGAATCATAAAATCTTACTGCAAAGACAGTAGATATCTACCCCATCACACCCATGTCAGCTATTTCAAAGAAATATCTGACTAGTGCCATTGTGTTGCTCTTTCAAAGTTTTATTTTCATGTATTTACTCATCTCCCTTTTGATGCTATTATTCAGTTTGCTTTTGCCACCTTTTTGGGCAATGCTTTCCAAATCATTAGAGCTCACTACACAACAACAAAAAAGATCTTCATCTCCCTCTGTGATTTTTTGCGAGAGTACACATACTAACAGAGTTTTAATTTTGATAGCTCAAAGTTAAATTTTGTCAGTTCATTCACTGAATTTGTCATTACAATAATCACAATTTCCCTCAAGATTCTAATAAAGTGACAAAGGACATTAGTGGGAATGGTATATTTAGTAATAAGTGAACTAACTAAATCTTAGCCAGATTGATTTGCTGTTAGAGCAAATTAATTTCTCTATCTTCGTCCTAGTTCTCCTTTTCTCCATAAGCTGCACCTTGACTGTGGTTTAACCGATAGGCATGCGTTCTGCCTCTCAGACTTTACCTCCTTGTGACTTTATCAGGAACAACCAATATGAACTGCTTATCATCAGTATGTGCATGAAAATTATCTTATCTTCCATTAATCCTCTTTTGAATGAGCCACCATTTTGTTCAGTCAGCTATTGGAAATACCTCTGCTGCAAGTAGCCAATCATATCCTCTCTGTAACAATTGAGGTGAAATGAGTCACTTACAGCAAGTGGGTATTCAATCCTACGCCAAGATCATGCATTGCTTTCTCTGGTGTAATTTGATCCTTCATCAGCTAACTTTGCTTCTTCGATTTTTTTTTAATGTAAAATATGTTTGAAAATAATTTTTCCGACGTGAGTTCATACGGTGGGTTTTCAGCAGCAGAATTGATTTGCCCAAATTAAAAGGTAAGTGTTCCATTTTGCCAAGGAGTAAGCTTTTCAGTTGTAAGTCAGCTTAATTAAGGTGTTGTGATGAAGAGTAAGCAAGCTACAGATTGTGCATATTCCATAGATAACCAAGGAAGGGTTTGGTTGTGATTTGCCTGTCTTTTAATGCCGGACTATTTTCCAAGTGCTTCTGATGCAGCTGCCATACGTTACTGCCTTATATACCTGTACAATCCCCATCACCACAAGTTTGACATGTGGAAGGTGCACCAGTATTTCCTCCAAGCAGCAAGTGACTGGGTCCATTATAAAAATCATAAGATGTAGTAGCAGAAGTAGGTCATTCACTCCATTAAATCGGCTCTGCCATTCAATGAGATTATCCACATCTACCTGTCAAATCCCCTAAGAATTTTCTGTATCTCAATTAGGTCACCCCTTATTCTTCTAAACACTAAAGAGTACAGACCCAACCTACTCAATTTCTCCTCCCTAAGACAGTCCCTCTATACCTGATACCAGCCTAGTGAACCTTTTCTGGACTGCCTTTAATGCTGATATATCTTTACTGCCAACTTATTGTCAATCTCAAGTTGCCCTTGAGAAGATGGTGGTAAGCCACCTTGTTGACCTGCTGTAGTCCACCTGCTGTGGGTTGACTCTCAGTGCCATTGGGGAGAGAATTCCTGGAATTTGACCCGTGAGGTCTTATCTTAGACTAATGTATCAAATGCCTTCTGAAAATATAAGCATATTACATCCACTGCTTCCCCTTTATCTATACTGCTTTTACCTCTTCAAAGGATTCTAGAAAATTCTAGAAAATGATTTTCACTTCTTGAAGCTCCTGCTTGATCATGTTATGTGTTTCTAAAGGCTCTGCTATTGCATTCTTTACTCTCATGAAACTTGACAGGACAAATGCAGAGAACTTGTTTCCTCTGTGCGATAGATCAGGAACAGAGGGCACAGTTTCAGAATAAGGGGTTGCATATTTAAATTAGAGATAAGGAGGAATTCTTTCTTTCAGAAGGTTGTGAATCTGTGGAATTCTTTACCACAAAGGGCTGTTGAGGCTGCGCCATTAAGTATACTCAATGCCAAGATAAAACAGAGTGTTAATCAATAAGGGAATAATGGTTTCAGGGGATGACAGAAAAGTGGAATTGAGAGTTATCAGATCATCAATGATCTCATCGAATGGCCTACTTCTGCTCCTGTGTCATATGGTCGTATTAAATGTAGCCTTAACAACAATACTCACACTTTAAAAACAAGTAAAGAAAAATGTCCTTAACGGATGATATAATAACAGTGCCATGACTTAACTGGTAATAGTGCACCATTTATGCCCCACAGTTCCACAAGCCATCAAAGAATGTATAAAAATTCCAAGGTAACCACCAAAACTCAACTTTCCTAACTGCTACTCAGAACAAGAGAAAACTATACCAGGTTTTGTTTAGTAACAGTACAAGTAACCTTTTGTACCGCACTTAACTTTAACAAGACCATTGAAAAACAAAGGATATCTAATTTTATGTAATTTAACTTGTAATCTTTCAAACACTTTCAAACATAACTAATACAAACAAAACACAAATGGCTTGACACATATTCATGGGTGGTGAAGAATATTGACTGGATAAATATAATTATGAAGTCCAGACCACAAGGCGGAAGAGATTTTTTTTCTCTCATAGACCTTTTGTGAGTGTGAAATACTGTTGTCAGTACAGCGATGACTGTCCTCTCATTCAGTGCTTCAACAGGTAAACTCAGATCTGTTCTTTTGTGAATTCTTTCAACATTCTGGGGTTTTTGGTTCTCCCCCCTCCCCCAGCTGCCCACATTAAAAGAGAGAATGTGGATGCTGTCTGCAAGCTGGATGTTTTCATTCTCCAGTCCTCTTGGCACTTACAGTTTTTAACATTCTATAGCTCAACCAGTTCGAGAATTGTTGCCAGGCAGAATTTCCTGAGCTCTAACAATGTTTTTTTATTATTGAGAAAAAGATTTTGAATTTTTTACAAAATTATAAACTTACTACAAAATAGTATAACAATCTGATATTATAACAACTATAACAGTAAACAAACTGCTACTATACTCCACAAACAATTTTTAAGGAAGAAAAGAGAAAATAAGAAAACCCTACACAAACTACCATTCAATAACTAAATTAGACAAAAATCTAAACTAAATTGATTTGAACCAAGGCAAATTAAATTAAGTTACAACACTCAGCACAATCCTACCAAAGCTCCCCATCACTGGGACCATCAGTTGGCAAACCCGTATTTATTCGGAATTCGTCCTCCCAGGGGACCCTGACCTGCCGAACACAGTCCTCATGGCTACACAAAGGCCCTGACCAATATCGCTGACAAGCCTGCATCCGTATAGTTCAAAATGGGCCACCGTGTCCTATAAAAGAGTTTCATTTTCTTGTGCACCATATTCGTGAGGACGCCCAAGGAGATGTGCTCCATAACTAACCTACGCCACCCTGAGAGTCCTGGGGGATTCTCCAACACCCAGCTCATCAGAATGTTCTTCCCATGCACATGAAAGAATATTAAACAGTTTCTTCCCATGCACATCCAAAGAGGGGAGATTCGGCAGACCCAAGAGGAGGGACACTGGATCTACCTTGACCTCGGTTCACAAGGTCCCTTCCAAGACACTCACTATAGCACCCCAAAACCTACAAAGGTTGTGGCATGACCACAAGCAATGAGTAAGAGTACCAATATCCGTTTTATATTTGGGGCACACTGGGGACACTCCTGTCTTTAATTTCGCAAGCCGCTCCGGTGCCAAATAAGCCCTGTGGAGTACATTCAGTTGCATAGCCTGCATCCTATTGCAGATCAAAATGTTCCTTATGTTCTCCCAAATACCCTCCCATGCCTCTGACGAAATCTCCACCCACAATTCCTCAGTCCAGATCCCGCACAACCGCTCAACGGCCTTTGAAACATTACCTCTGAATAAATGATAGAGGGTGCTGACCGAGAGAGTACCTGTGGATCAAAGTACTCGCCTCTCCACATCAGACTTATAGGGACTAACCATTAACATAGCCTTTTTCTGTATAAAGTCCCTAATCTGAAAATAACAAAAGAGGTCCCTCCTAGATCGTTCATATTTCTGTCTCAACTGCTCAAAAGACATCAAGACCTCCCCCTCAAATAAATCTCCCAGACAGGAAACTCCTCTAGATTCCAAGAGTCTAAAGCCAGAATCCATCGATCAAGCTGGAATCCTGGCATTCCTACTATAGGAGTAAAAGGGGAAGTTTGTCATGAATTGTTCTCACTTTGTCACATCATTCTCCATGCTTTAATCGTGTTAAGGACAATTGGATTTCTGCAGTGCTCCATAACAATCCTCATCTTATCCATAAACACCAAATTAATGAGGGGGCATTTCGCCTGGCTGGCCTCAATGTCCAGCCAAATTGACCATGAGTCCTGGCAAGCCCAATGAGCCACACACGACAATAGGGATTTTCATTGATATTTCATAAAATCTGGAAAGTCCACATCCACCTTTCTCTCCCCCCCCCCCCGCTGCGGAAGCTACAATTTGGCAAGCTTAATAAGAGGCCACCTATGACACCAGATAAAAGATCCCAGCCAACTGCTAAGCCTCTGTAGCACTTGTCTAGGCAGCATCAAAGGAGCATTCACATGGGATATAATAAATGGGGAAGAGCATTCATTTTGACAAGAGGTATTCTACCCAACCAGGATATCAGAAGATCCTCCCAGCACTGAAGGTCCTGTCTTAACTTCTCCAGCAACTGCACGAAAATTAGCCTTATATAATTGATCAAAGGCATGGGTGATAACGATGCCTAAGTACAGGAAACCTCCCTGTGACTATGCTCTATTGAGTCTTAGTGCCACTTGGTCTCAGCTTCTCTGTTTTTTTTCTTCCCGAAAGCAACGTTGGATGGCACAGCTTAATAATGTGCAACACTTGCTTTTTAAAACTTGTTAAAATTTCTTTTTTTTAATTAAAGCAGTCCTTCCAAATTAATTCAGTCAATTGGTCTGGTGTGTGTGTCAAAAGTCATGACTCCCAGAATATCTTCCCCACAGGAATCAAACTTTGTTATGAATAGTCTGTTTTCCGTGGAGCATTGGAGACTGAGGGGTAATCTTATACAGGTTTATAAAATTATGAGGAACAGGGATCTGATAAATAGACAAGATCTTTTCCCTGAGGTAGGGGAGTCCAGAATAGAGGGCATAGGTTTATGGTGAGGGATTTAAATGGGATCTAAAGGGCAACTTTTCACCCAGAAGCTGGTGTGTATATGAAATGAGCTGCCAAAGGAAGTTGTGGAGGCTGGTACAATTCCAATATTTAAAAAGCATCTGGATGTCTAAATGAATAGGAAGGGTTTGGAGGGATATGGGCCAAGTGTTGGCAAATGGATCTAGATTAATTTAGGATATTTGGTCATCATGGATGAATTGGACTAAAGGGTCTGTTCGTGTGCTATACCTCTGTATGACTCAATGATTCTATAAATAACCACTGAACCTCTGTCTTTAAGAACCTGTTTAGATGTTTATTCAGAAGAATAGAATTAAATTGATTTCTGCTCTGCTCTGCTTAAAGAGTTAGTAAGCAGGATATAACTCACTGAGAGGTTATATTATTTAGTAGACAGCTCTAGATCTTTTGCACCATCTTACACTATATATTTATAATCTAGTGTATTTGTATTTGTGTAGCACTGGCACCACAATCCAGCAGTGACGCACACTCCCATGCCACCCCATGCTTTTATTTCTCTCTCTCCCTCTCTACCTGCACCCAGCTCATTTCAGTTGTACTTCTCCAGCTCTGGCCATGCTTTGTTTGCCTTGTTCCTGCTTCTCCCTCAGTCTCCATGACCTGCCACCATTACCATGTACCTTCTTGCTGCTCTTCCAATCACAGGTAGATTCAGTCCTGTGTTTGCTGCTGATAGATCCAGTACTGAACCTATTAGCAAAAATCACAGGAGCGAAGCAACCTTTGATTGAAGGAGCTAGACCCCAGTAATTGTGTCCACGCACTATAAGGCAATCTGTTCTTGAATGTTCCTGTGTGTTTTGAGGTGAATTAACCCACATGTGTATTATTAAACACTGTTACATGGACAATGAGCCTGCATCCTGTACAGCCTGGAGTCCTGCACTTAGCAACATTTGCACCTGCATCTCCAGGGCCTTGGCGCAGTGTGATGGGTAATCTTTGTGCTAAGTTTTAATGGAGGTGTTAAGAAGAGCAGGGGTGGTTGTGAGGGACTTTTCATCTGCCCCTTACCATTGCCCTGTTCTACCACAGTAGGAAAACTGGAGATCAGCCAAAAAACTGATGATAAACACATCCTGCAGGCATGTCACTCTGCAATGGGGCTAAAATAATGCAGAGAAGGTCTCACCCTCCGAAGCTGGAAGTCAATCTGATTGATTGGCAACACTAAGAGCTCAGTAATGGGCACCACAGCTCTAACCAGTCCCAAGATAAAGATCCCAGACCCAGATCAGTCGGATTTATTGGATTAAGCATGTTCATGCAGCTTAAGAAATCGGGATAAAAGTGTATGGTGGGAAAGAATTTCAAGTCCAGCTGGGTAGGAAGGGTGGTGTATTATATTCTCAGGGTTACCCCGAAGCACAAAGGGCACACCCTTCCAAACATCGCACATCACTTTCTACTTGAACAGAAGCAGAAAGGTTATCCACTCCAGCTTGACTGAGTCAAACAGCATCGAAACAAGTCTTTTGGCCCACCATGTCTTTGTCAATAATTATATGTACAAAAATACCCTTAAGACAATTGCTACATCTTTGAAGAAATAGAACTGGATCTTACATGCTTCCACTTCTAGTGTGAGAGCATGTGAAGAGACATTTTAGAGAAGGCATGTAGAACAAGGTTTAAATGAGAATATAGATAACATGGTTAGTAAGTTTATGGATGACACCAAAATTGGTGATATAGTGGACAGTGAAGAAGATTATCTAAGATCACAGAAAGATCTTGTTCAGTAGGGTCAATGGGCTGGGGAGTGGCAGACGGCGTTTAATATGGACAACTGCAAGGTATTGCATTTTGGTAAAATAAACAAGGTAGCAACTTATACAATTAAAAGTAGGGCCTTGAGTGGTGTTGTAGAACAGAAAGAAATTGGGGTTCCGATACATTATTCTTTGAAGTTTGTATCACATGTGGGCAGGATGGTTAAGGTTGGCTTGCCTTCATTACTCAGACCTTTGAGTACAGGAGTTGGGATGTCATGTTGAGGTTCTACAGGCATAGATGAGGCCACTTCTAGAGTACTGTGTGCAGTTCTGGTTGTAGGGAGGATATTATTAAATTGAGAGAATTCAGAAAAGACTTACTAGGATTTAGCTAGGAATGGAGCATTTGAATTATATGGAGCTGCTGGATGGGCTGGAAGTTCTTTCACTGGAGTGTAGAAGAGGGAGTGTAAGAGATCTTGTAGAGGTTTATAAAACCATGAGGGGTATAGATAAGATGAAAGGCAGGTGTCTTTTCCCAAGGGTGGGGGATTTCAAGACTAGGAGGCATATTTTTAAGATGAGAGGAGAAAGATTTAAAAAGGACATGAGGGGCAACAATTTTACAAAGAGAGTAGTTTGTGTGTGAAATGAACTTCCAGAGGAAGTGGTGAGTGCCAATTCATTTACAATGTTTTAAAAGACGAATACAAGAATAAGAAAGGTTTGGAGGGATATGGACCAAGTGCAGGCAGGTGGGACTAATTTAGTTTATGGCCTAGTTGGACCAAAGGGTCTGTTTCGTGCTGAATGACTCTGTGCCTGTATAAACTGAGGGGCTTGCTCATCATCTCGCCATCCAATCCTACGTTAGTCCTACAATATGAAATTGGCAGCCATCAATCATTTAAGGGCCCAATTGAGTTGGGTTTGTTTTCCCTGGAGAATAGGAGGCTGACACTAAACTATAGCAATTCTATTTACCTGCTCTTAGTCCATAGCCTACAATGCCCTGGCATTTTAAGTACTAATCAAGATACTTCTTAAATATTGTAAGAGCACCTGCCTCCACCACCAACTCAGGCAGTGCGTTCCATACTTCTATTCCGCTCTGGGTGGAAATATTTTTTCCCAAACTACTTACTTCTCATATTTGATCTTAAGACACATTTGCCACTGGGAAAAGTTTCTCACAATCTACGTACTTAATGGTGGCTGTACTGTCAGCAACAGACAGTTAAAAGAGGGATTATTTTAGGTTTAATTCAGTTTTTTAAAAGCTAAGACACAGAATTGAAAATCTCATTACTTTGTAAAGTTATTAATTCTATGAATTTAAAAACTTGATTCTGTATTTTGACTAAGAATCTACGAGTGAATTTCTTAAAACAGAGCTGATCATGCATAACATGTGAAGCTGATGTTTTGTTGTGTCTTTTTTCACGCAGTCTTGCTCTGTGACTACAGAAATCTTGCTTTTAGTACTATTGGACCATTGATAATAAAATCCAAACTCAAAACACTAATCGGCTTAGGATGTATTTATAAGAACATGGTTTTAAACTTTAAATATGTGACTTCCAAGATGTTTCCTGATGTGCTCTTTTCCACCCACAAATTCAAATAAATGGACTGCTGTCCAGTTGAAACTTCATTTAATCGTGACATTAAATTAAAGCCTCAACATTATCTAATTATAATTGAAATGACTGATTTGGATAACTATATTTCTGGAACAAAGTATCACTATTAACCCTTTCAAGGTATCAACCTGGCTTTAGGTTTATGCGTATAGCCCTCTACATAATGTTAGCCATGCTTTTACCAAGCTATTTTTGATCAAAAACAAAACTGACAGTATCAAGACTGAAAATAAACTTGCTGCAACTTTACTAAATATTAGTAAAATTATAGACTGCATTAAGAGTAAGCTACCAGCCTATTAAAGTCTATCCTGTAACAGAATGTTATCCTGTAACACATAATTCTGAGATCTCTTGAGGGAATTTCATTGCATTTTCAACATTTCAACATGCTCAACATAACCAATCTCTAACTATTTGAATGCATTGTGTGATGGTTCCCCTCACAACACCATCAGTTTATGCCTCTGACGATTACTAAGTTAAATTTCTTTGTGTAGGTACTTTCAGGTCACTAGTTTCTATTACATCAGACTTTATTTGCCGATGTTTTGCAGTATTGATGTACAAGAGAAATTGTGATAATGTGTGAAATAACGCCCTGTCAAGTTTCTGTCTCTTAACTTGAAAAGAGCCGGTAGCATATTTAAGACACAGCTAAGTATTAGTTGTTTTGGAAAGCATTCTATCATACTAAGAACAATAAGAGCTTCAAGGGGTTTTACCATTGATAGGGTGAGACCTTGTGTCTGTTTCAGAAGCAACTTGAAATTTATATTACGTTTCGAAAGCCATCTTTGGGTGCAACAGTTGTTTTAACTTTGACTTTTAAATTAATTTGACTCTTGGGTGATTTCAATAAAAAATAATTAAAGATTAAGCCCAGAAATTATGTATTATTACTAATCCAATTTCAATGTGTAATGGGGTCAAGAAATTATTTTGGAAGGTAAATGAAATGGAAACCATTTCCATTGGCCATTCATCCTAATATTTATCCCTCTAAATTCCATCGTACTTTTACAGCTCTTCAAGCAATCTCTTCACTGAGTTACTAACATATAATGTTAAGGGCCAATGGAAATTGTTTACATTTCATTTATCTGTTATATATTTCCCACTTTGATTCTCTCTGCATACTCAAGGTAAATTGGAGCAATATTTTCTCTAAGCTGCAAGGCCAAACAGCCAACCCAAAAGATATCTGCAGGTTGCAAAAAGATCAAACCCTCTAAGTTCCTGTTTGGGTGTAAAATTAAAGCTGACACATGATAAAAATAATTGCTTTCACAAACCAGAAAACAATTAGATGGTATGTTGGCTACCAAGATCAGCAAAGATGGAAGTCACTAAAGAACTTTGAGTCTGAACTTTGTGAAGAATTCAAAAATAATTTTCTGCAACTAAAAGTGACATTTTGCAGCAATTTTAATTTCTTTGCTTCCAACGCTACAGGAGAAAGTGAGGACTGCAGATGCTGGAGATCAGAGCTGAAAATGTGTTGCTGGAAAAGTGCAGCAGGTCAGGCAGCATCCAAGGAACAGGAGAATCGACGTTTCGGGCATCATCCTGTTCCTTGGATGCTGCCTGACCTGCTGCGCTTTTCCAGCAACACATTTTCAGCTCTGATCTCCAGCATCTGCTGTCCTCACATTCCTGAAGAAGGGCTGATGCCCGAAACGTCGATTCTCCTGTTCCTTGGATGCTGCCTGACCTGCTGCACTTTTCCAGCAACACATTTTCAGTTCCAACACTACAGACCTGGATTCACTTCTGAAAAGGGGGTCCACCAGAGATTTGACAACTTCCCCTCAAGTGTAGGTATGGTATTCCAAAGGGTATATGTTAGTATCTCATTATCATGGAGAAGGGCATTAGAAGACAGAGCAATGGAAAGACAGATAGCATTGAGAACCTCAAAGATACTTTCCCTATGGAAATAATTGCCAACTCAGCTAATATGAAGATTTTGTTGAGAAGATTTTCTAATTTATTCTTACAATCTGCAATGGTGAACTTCTTATTTCTTTATTTTTCTAATTATTTTTCCGAAGAATTTGTATCAAGGAATCAGTACCTTGGTACCTAAGATGATTCTGTAAGTGGCAACTTGTAAACTTTTCACTGTATTCACCTGAATATATTTGACACTAAAACTAATTCAATTTAATTCAAGATATAAATAGGAAAAGTGGACCTCTCCAAAGAGGCATTAAAAGTAGCTCTGCCATTTACTGCCTGTAGATGTGAAACTATGGTCATCTCTCATCTCTGTCTAGATTCTAAAAGTGACAACAAAACTGAATTTATGCAAGGGCATGACAGGCAAAGGGGACTTAGAACATAGAACATAGAACAATACAGCACAGAACAGGCCCTTAGGCCCACGATGTTGTGCCGAACTTCTAACCTAGATTAAGCACCCATCCATGTACCTATCCAAATGCCGCTTAAAGGTCGCCAATGATTCTGACTCTACCACTCCCACAGGCAGCGCATTCCATGCCCCCACCACTCTCTGGGTAAAGAACCCACCCCTGACATCTCCCCTATACCTTCCACCCTTCACCTTAAATTTATGTCCCCTTGTAACACTCTGTTGTACCCGGGGAAAAAGTTTCTGACTGTCTACTCTATCTATTCCTCTGATCATCTTATAAACCTCTATCAAGTCACCCCTCATCCTTTGCCGTTCCAACGAGAAAAGGCCGAGAACTCTCAACCTATCCTCGTACGACCTACTCTCCATTCCAGGCAACATCCTGGTAAATCTTCTCTGCACCCTCTCCAAAGCTTCCACATCTTTCCTAAAGTGAGGCGACCAGAACTGCACACAGTACTCCAACTGTGGCCTAACCAAAGTCCTGTACAGAGTCACTTCATGACTCTTGAATTCAATCCCTCTGCTAATGAACGATAATACTCCATAGGCCTTCTTACAAACTCTATCCACCTGAGTGGCAACCTTCAAAGATCTATGTACATAGACCCCAAGATCCCTCTGTTCCTCCACCTGACTAAGAACTCTACCATTAACCCTGTATTCCGCATTCTTATTTGTTCTTCCAAAATGGACAACCTCACACTTGGCAGGGTTGAACTCCATCTGCCACTCCTCAGCCCAGCTCTGCATCATATCTAAGTCCCTCTGCAGCCGACAACAGCCCTCCTCACTGTCCACAACTCCACCTATCTTTGTATCATCTGCAAATTTACTGACCCACCCTTCGACTCCCTCATCTAAGTCATTAATAAAAATTACAAACAGCAGAGGACCCAGAACTGAACCCTGCGGAACTCCACTTGTAACTGGGCTCCAGGCTGAATATTTACCATCTACCACCACTCTCTGCCTTCGACCGGTTAGCCAGTTTTCTATCCAATTGGCCAAATTTCCCTCTATCCCATGCCTCCTGACTTTCCGCATAAGCCTACCATGGGGAACCTTATCAAATGCCTTACTAAAATCCATGTACACTACATCCACTGCTCTACCCTCATCCACATGCTTGGTCACCTCCTCGAAGAATTCAATAAGACTTGTAAGGCAAGACCTACCCTTCACAAATCCGTGCTGGCTGTCCCTAATCAAGCAGTGTCTTTCCAGATACTCGTAAATCCTATCCCTCAGTACCCTTTCCATTACTTTGCCTACCACAGAAGTAAGACTAACTGGCCTGTAATTCCCGGGGTTATCCCTATTCCCTTTTTTGAACAGGGGCACAACATTCGCTACTCTCCAGTCCCCTGGTACCACCCCCGTTGCCAGTGAAGACGAGAAGATCATTGCCAACGGTACTGCAATTTCCTCTCTTGCTTCCCACATAATCCTAGGATATATCCCGTCAGGCCCGGGGGACTTGTCTATCCTCAAGTTGTTCAAAATGTCCAACACATCTTCCTTCCTAACAGGTATCTCTTCTAGCTTATCAGTCCATTTCACACTCTCCTCTTCAACAATACGGTCCCTTTCGTTTGTAAATACTGAAGAGAAGTACTTGTTCAAGACCTCTCCTATCTCTTCCGACTCAATACACAGTCTCCCACTACTGTCCTTGATCGGACCTACCCTCGTTCTCGTCATTCTCAGGTTTCTCACATACGCATAGAATGCCTTGGGGTTATCCTTGATCCTATCCGCCAAGGATTTTTCATGCCCTCTCTTAGCTCTCCTAATCCCTTTCTTCAGGTCCCTTCTGGCTATCCTGTATCCCTCCACTGCTCTGTCTGAACCTTGTTTCCTCAACCTTATGTAAGCCTCCTTCTTCCTCTTTACTAGACATTCAACCTCCCTCGTCAACCAAGGCTCCCTCACACGACCATTTCTTTCCTGCCTGATAGGTACATACATATCAAGGACACGTCGTATCTGCTCCTTGAAAAAGTTCCACATTTCCACCACATCCTTCCCTGACAGCCTATGCTCCCAACGTATGCTCCTCAAATCCTGTCTTACAGCATCGTAATTTCCCTTCCCCCAATTGTAAAATCTTCCTTGTTGTGCGCACCTATCTCTCTCCATAACCAAGGTGAAAGTCACAGAATTGTGGTCACCATCACCAAAATGTTCACCCACTAACAAGCCCGCCACTTGTCCCAGTTCATTACCGAGTACCAAATCCAATATGGCCTCCCCTCTGGTTGGACATTCTACATACTGCGTTAGAAAAGCTTCCTGGACACACTGCACAAACACCGCCCCATCCAATCTACTTGATCTAAAGAGCTTCCAATCGATATTTGGGAAGTTGAAGTCGCCCATTACTACGACCCTGTGGCTTCTGCACCTTTCCAAAATCTGTTTCCCAATCTGTTTCTCCACATCTCTGCTGCTATTGGGGGGCCTATAATAAACACCCAACAAGGTGACTGCACCTTTCCTATTTCTGACTTCAGCCCATACTACCTCCAGAGGCAGATCCCCCTCAAACTTCCTTTCTGCAGCCGTTATACCATTTCTAATTAGCAATGCCACCCCCCCTCCTTTTTTACCACCCTCCCTAATCTTACTGAAACATCTGTAACCAGGAACCTCCAACAGCCATTCCTGTCCCTCATCTATCCATGTTTCCGTGATGGCCACAACATCGTAGTCCCAGGTACCGATCCACGCCTTAAGTTCACCCACCTTATTTCTGATACTCCTTGCGTTGAAGTATACGCACTTGAGCCCATCTCTGTGTCCGCAAGTAGTCACTGTCAGTGCTACCTTCTCCACAGCCTCCCTACAGTCTTGGGCATCCTGACACACAGCTAGCTTACTTGCTGGACTACAAGTCCGGATCCCATCCCCCTGCCAAATTAGTTTAAACCCCCCCGAAGAGTGCTAGCAAACCTACCCCCCAGGATATTGGTGCCCTTCTGGTTCAGGTGCAACCCGTCCTGTTTATACAGGTCCCACCTTCCCCAGAATGCAGTCCAATTGTCCAAATATCTGAAGCCCTCCCTCCTACACCATCCTTGCAGCCACATGTTCAACTGCACTCTCTCCCTATTCTTTGCCTCACTGTCACGTGGCACCGGCAACAACCCAGAGATGACGACTCTGTCTGTCCTAGCTTTTAGCTTCCAGCCTAACTCCTTGAGCTCTTGAATGACCTCCCCACCCCTCTTCCTAGCTATGTCGTTGGTGCCAATGTGTACCATGACCTCTGGCTGCACACCCTCCCCCTTAAGGATTCTGAAGACATGGTCCGAGACGTCTCGGACCCTAGCACCCGGGAGGCAACAAACCATCCGAGAGTCTCGCCCATGTCCACAGAACCGCCTGTCCGTCCCTCTAACTAGAGAGTCCCCTATAACTAGCGCTCTCGTCCTCTCCCCCTTTCCCTTCTGAGTCTCAGAGCCACAGACCCCTTCACTGCAGCTTACACCTGCAAGGCTGTCCCCCCCAACAGTTTCCAAAGCTGTATACTTATTTTTTAGGGGAACGACCACAGGGGAACCCTGCACTGCCTGCTTCTTCCCCTTCCCACCTCTAACTGTTACCCAGCTACCTCTGTTCTCCGGCGTAACTATGTCCCTGTAGCTTCTATCGATCACCCTCTCAGCCTCTCGAATAATCCTCAGCTCATCCAGCTCCAGTTCCAGTTCCCTAACTCGTTCGGTGAGGATCAGGATCTGACTGCCTTTCCTGCAGACGAAGTCGGCAGGAGTATCGGTGGTCACCCCGACCTCAAACATCCTGCAGGAGGAACATTCCACCGCCTGCGCTGCCATGACTGTACACTTTGTCTCCAAAAAACAAGAACACTGAGTCAATAACCTGTGGACTTTAAAGTTAGGTTGGAGGAGGAGGGTGGGAGGGAGGCCCTACGAGAGTAGGACCTGGGGTCTAGAACACACCCACTCAAATACTAATCACTTGCCTTCCCGCCCAGCTATGCGCTCCAACCTCACTTCCGCTGCCCGCTACAGGTAAGTAATTTTGAAACAAACTGTCTTACCTTAGCTGTAGTCTCCCGGGTTCGCTTTTCCTCGGCCGCTGCTCCCACTCAGTCATGGCGCAATACAGGCATGGATTCATCAACTGACAGGTGGATTTTACTGGAGAGTTGATGAAATCATCATCTTGGGCATTACCGAAAGCCAGATGAGTCATGTGCATGTTAGCTTTTCAAAGATCCAGATGGAACCTATGTTGCGTTGTGCACTTCAACAGAAATTCCACTTAATGACCCCATCAAAAAGAGTTTCCAGTCATAGAGTCAAAGAGTCATACAGATGTACAGCATGGAAACAGACCCTTCGGTCAAACCCGTCCATGCCGACCAGTTACCCAAACCAATCTAGTCCCACCTGCCAGCACCCATCCCATATCCCTCCAAACCATTCCTATTCATATACCCATCCAAATGCCTCTTAAATGTTGCAATTGTACCAGCCTCCACCAGTTCCTCTGGTAGCTCATTCCATACATGTACTACCCTCTGTGTGAAAACGATGCTCCTTAGGTCTCTTTTATATCTTTCCCCTTTCACCCTAAACCTATGCCCTCTATTTCTGGACTCCCTGGCCCCAGGGAAAAGACTTCGTCTACCTATTCTATCCACGCCCCTCACAATTTTGTAAACCTCTATAAGGTCACCCCTCAGTCTCCGACACTCCATGGAAAACAGCCCCAGCCCATTCAACCTCTCCCTATAGCTCAAACCCTCCAACCCTGGCAACATCCTTGTAAATCTTTCCTAAACCCTTTCAGGTTTCACAACATCTTTCCGATAGGAAGAAGACCAGAATTGCACGCAATATTTCTGTACAGCCGCAACATGACCTCCCAACACCTGTAATCAATATTCTGACCAATAAAGGAAAGCATGCCAAACGCCTTCTTCACTATCCTATCTACCTGCAATTCCACTTTCATGGAGCTATGTACCTGCACTCCAAGGTCTCTTTGTTCAGCAACACTCCCTTGGACCTTACCATTAAGTGTATAAGTCCTGCTAAGATTTGCTTTCCCAAAATGCAGCACCTCGCATTTATCTGAATTAAACTCAATCTGCCACTTCTCAGCCCATTGGCCTATCTGGTCAAGATCCTGTTGTAATCTGAGGTAACCCTCTTCGCTGTCCACGACACCTCCAATTTTGGTGTCAGCTGCAAACTTGCTAACTGTACCTCTTATGCTCGCATCCAAATCGTTTATGTAAATGAGAAAAAGTAGAGGGCACAGCACCGATCCTTGTGGCACTCCACTGGTCACAGGCCTCCAGTCTGAAAAACAACTCTCCACCACCAGCCTCTGACTTCTACTTTTGAGCCAGTTCTGTATCCAAATGGCTAGTTCTCCCTGTATTCCATGAGATCTAACCTTGCTAATCAGTCTCCCGTGGGGAACCTTATTGAATGCCTTACTGAATTCTGTATAGATTACATCTACCGCTCTGCCCTCAGCAATCCTCTTTGTTACTTCATCAAAAAACTCAATCAAGTTTGTGAGACATGATTTCCCACGCACAAAGCCATGTTGACTATCCCTAATCAGTCCTTGCCTTTCCAAATACATGTACATCCTGTCCCTCAGGAATACCTCCAACAACTTGCCCACCACCGATATCATGCTCACTGGTCTATAGTTCCCTGGCTTGTCTTTACCGCCCTTCTTAAACTGTGGCACCATGTTAGACAACCTTAAGACTTCTGGCACCTCACCTGTGACTATTGATGATACAAATATCTCAGTAAGAGGCCCAGCAATCCCTTCTCTAGCTTCCCACAGAGTTCGAGGTACACCTAATCATGTCCTGGGGATTTATCCACCTTTATGCATTTCAAGACATCCATCACTTCCTCCTCTGTAATCTGGACATTTTGCAAGATGTCACCATCTATTTCCCTACAGTCTATATCTTCCATATCCTTTTCCACAGTAAATACTGATGCAAAATACTCGTTTAGTATCTCCCCCATTTTCTGCGGCTCCACGCAAAGGCCGCCTTGCTGAGCTTTGAGGGGCCCTGTTCTCTCCCTAGTTACCCTTTTGTTCTTAATGTATTTGTAAAAATCCTTTGGATTCTCCTTAATTCTATTTGTCAAAGCTATCTCATGTCCCCTTTTTGGCCTCCTGATTTCCCTCTTAAGTATACTCCTACTTCCTTTATACTCTTCTAAGGATTCACTCGCTCTATCCTGTCTATACCTTACATATGCTTCCTTCTTTTTCTTAACCAAACTCTCAATTTCTTTAGTCATCCAGCATTCCCTATACCTCCCAGCCTTTCCTTTCACCCTGACAGGAATATACTTTCTCTGGATTCTCGTTATCTCATTTCTGAAAGCTTCCCATTTTCCAGCCGTCCCTTTACCTGTGAACATCTGCCCCCAGTCAGCTTTTGAAAGTTCTTGCCTAATACCGTCAAAATTGGCCTTTCTCCAATTTAGAATTTCAACTTTTAGATCTGGTCTATTCTTTTCTATCACTATTTTAAATCTAATAGAATTGTGGTCGCTGGCCCCTAAGTGCTCCCCCACTGACACCTCAGTCACCTGCCCTACCTTATTTCCCAAGAGTAGGTTAAGTTTGACACCTTCTCTAGTATGTACATCCACATACTGAATCAGAAAATTTTCTTGTACATACTTAACAAATTCCTTTCCATCTAAACCCTTAACGCTATGGCAGTCCCAGTCTATTTTCAGAAAGTTAAAATCCCCTACCATAACCACCCTATTATTCTTACAGATAGCTGAGATCTCTTACAAGTTTGTTTCTCAATTTCCCTCTATTAGGGGGTCTATAATACAAATCCAGTCAGGTGATCATCCCTTTCTTATTTCTCAGTTCCACCCAAATAACTTCCCTGGATGTATTTCCAGGAATATCCTCCTTCATCACAGCTGTAATGCTCTCTCTTATCAAAAATGCCACTCCCCCTCCTCTCTTGTCTTCTTTTCTATCCTTCCTCTAGCATTTGTATCCTGGAACATTAAGCTGCCAGTCCTGCCCATCCATAAGCCATGTTTCTGTAATTACTATGATATTGCAGTCCCATGTTCCTAACCATGTCCTGAGGTCATCTGCCCTCCCTGTTAGGCACTCCCTGAAATTAAAGACTGAGTGTGACACATGGCAAAACATTCTATGTGGCATATGCTGGAAGTAAGACAAAAATCATTCAATGGATGGCTTGTGAGAGGCATTGATATTAACATTCTGAGAACAGTCAAAGAGGAGCAAAAAGAAGCAGCACATACGGAATCTAGGCCATCCTCTACAAAACTATCAGATTCTTCAAAGGATACTTTTGGTGCCTGGAAAAATCATGGAACTCTGCATTCTATTATGCTTCATGTCCTGCATATTTGCAGCCTATTCTGCAGTGCATAACTTTGTCATTAAAATAATCTGAATATGGATTATCTGAAGCTGGGGCTTGATATGTTGATTTTACATAAGAATACATAGGTGAGAACGTCTTCGAGTCACAGAAACTTGATGACCTTTACTTGCAAGAGTTCTCCATGATGTTACAAGAAGCATCGATGAATCTCCAGATTCTCCACATCTACTAATCTAATTGCTCTGACAGCTTTTATTTTACCATTAAATCAAGAACCAATTGAACCAACAACCAAAGTATCATATTATTATACAGAAATAAAATCAGGCCCATAGTCATCAGGAATGTAGAATGTAGTATTTCCCTATCGCTACAGAACTTCAATTTGTACAGTACATCTATGGAGGTCACAGCATGTCATTTGTAGTTTACAAGAAAATATTTTTTTCTCCAATGCTGTTTCTTCTTTTCCTTGTATTTTTCATCCTCCTGCATGCCCTCTGTACCTTTGATAAATCTGCAGGACGTAAAAACAAAATACTATGAACAGTATTGGGGAAGAAGGTATGATTTCTATTCTGTAAGTAAACCACCTCCATTTGGAAACAATTTTTCAGTTTCCAGTGAAGATTTAGTACTGCTAGCAGTCCATTACACTGTTAGGTGGAGATTCTTAATAACTCAATTTTCACATTTCAGTTTGCTCTTCCACAAGCAATTGTTCAATATAAGCCCAACAATAGTTACTAAGACATCACTGACTGTCATGTCAAAACACTCTTGATATGATATTACTTTGGATTTTTCACTCATTGAAGATGTTCCATTTTTAGTGATTTAAATTAATAATCGTGGTAACATTTGTGTGGCTACTTCATAGCCTTGTGAGTAAAGGCATTGACCTATGTCTTTGCAGAACAAAGGGTGCCAAAATTCATTTAAATATTGTGCCAAGTATTCAATTTCATCTGGGCTGCTAGTCTGAGCCTGAGCTATTGTCAGCACCTTCGAATTAAGTAAATGAAATCAGCCAGTGTTCATGCACTAAATTATAACTATAAACCCTTCTATATGTGGCTATCTGGTGCAGGAAGTTTGTTGCATTGTGATGCCTATTATTTATAGATTGTACAAAATTGGTGGACAATCAGTCTGAAAGTTTTGCATAGTAAAATAGCACAGATAGTAACTTTATATGTGTTTTATATTGTTAAGAATAATGGTGTGAATAATTTCTGCTCCTTGATGCCCTTTAACTTCTTTGCAATATTCCTATCTCTAAAGAATAAGCAACATATACGGAAAGAGTGTGAGAGTGTTAAGAATAGACTTTGCAATAAATCTATATTTAGTAAAAGGAAATGATGTGACATTTGTAGCCATCGTCCCATTGTTTATACACTTGCATTTTGGTCTCCCTGCGGAAATGTTCACAGAATGCTTTAACTTTTGACAACTGAACAACTCATTTCTGCAGCAGTCTGGTCAAGGTTTTGCCTTGAGGGCCTTCTCTTCACAATAAAGAATGCTTTCTGGTCAGAAATTGGGGTTTTTAAGCTCATGCAAGCATTTTGACCAAGAGAATAATAGCCATACCACTGATTCTCTACAATTCATGATTGAAAACATGCCTTTCTAAAGATAAGAGAGCCACATTCAAATTCAATTTGTACAGTTAATTTCACTAAATAGGTAACTTTGCCTGAGCACACTCCCAACCTCACAAGGATAAGCTATGATCAAAATTGGTAATCATTTGTTTAAGATTGGCAGACTGCTAATATTGTTGACTGACAGATTACTGATTAGAGAATGGGAAATTGGATGTCATTTGATTTCATGATGTCATGGGATTTCAACATACATAACTCTTTCTGCTATTGATTTCCATGGAAATTTATTATATTAAAAGTTGTTTTTATAGATGCTTGTAGTTTTGTATTCCTCACCCTCAATAATATTGCAAATGCCATTCTGTGTGTTGCCCAACTGTCTGCACAAGTCTAACCGTTGTGTACTCCCCACTTTGTTCAATAAATCTTACACTATATTATGGAAAATGGACACAAACTTTCTCTGAATCATGCAAATGCTTGGAATAATGTAAAAGAAAAAAACAATTTTGTCAATGTATTATAAATGTACACTGCACAAATCAATATCGATGAAACTACTGAATGCTTTATTCTCTTTGCTGTTTTGTTGTGTAGTTGTGTTTTGAGGCTGTTTAGTCTGCCAAAAGTATACTGTTTGAAGCTGTGGTCTTTTACATAAGAATCTTTACTCACATCTCGGTCTATAAATACATTGTGTCTTTATATGAGGTTACAGCTTCTGCTCCCTTCCAGATCCATTTACATTTCTTTTTTCATATTTCCTTCTGGAGTTTCTTCCCTTTTACTTATGTTTTGAAGACACTGGTTTGCACTATACTACAGACACTCACCATCTTTCACATGAGAAGGCAAGTGGTGAGACTTAGCATTCTATTTGACCAAAAGAAGTATTATAGTTGAAGCTAAACAGATGGTTTGGGCGGCACGGTGGCACAGTGGTTAGCACTGCTGCCTCACAGTGCCGGAGACCCGGGTTCAATTCCCGCCTCAGGCGACTCTCTGTGTGGAGTTTGCACGTTCTCCCTGTGTCTGCGTGGGTTTCGTCCGGGTACTCCGGTTTCCTCCCACAGTCCAAAGATGTGCAGGTCAGGTGAATTGGCCATGCCAAATTGCCCGTAGTGTTAGGTAAGGGGTAGATGTATGGGTGGGTTATGCTTCGGCGAGGCGGTGTGGACTTGTTGGGCCGAAGGGCCTGTTTCCACACTGTAGGTAATCTTAAAAAAAAGATCAAGCATCTACATGAATACTTGCAACAGATCACCATATTAAAGCTGAATAAAACAAGTCCCCACCTTAGCACAGTTTTTGCACTATGTCTCCCAGTTGGATGTTTCTCGATAAGGGACATGGTTGACTATTAAAGTTAAATGCTGAAATTAATAGGAATTGTGGTACCCTTGAATAGTAAAATTAAAAACATCGAAATGCTGGATCAATGAAATATCAAATGCGGCTTAACTTTCTTTCATAATCTTTGTTTATCCCTGGAAGGAAAACATTTGAAACCTTTGCTATATGAAGTCAAAAATCTCAAGGTATAGGAGAGTTTGAGACCGTTATAGTGCCCGAAGGTGGTGGTGCTTTGGTGCAAGAGGATGTTTAACAGTACATAAAAGCAGCTGTAGTTAGCATTTACTATTACAGTTCATGTTGTGGTGCAATAGAGATGTGCCCGGAAAGACTGCCTTTAAGGAGAAAGTTGCATCAGGAAGATAAGATCAAAAATTAGACCTGTTGTGAAATATCGTTCAGCATCTGTGTAACTAAGTTACACTCTACCCATGGAAAGGAAATGAAGTTTATCATTGTAACAACTCCACGAAAAATTGTCTTAGTTAATTTATTTGAAGAGTGTGAAGAGTCAAAACTAATATTTTATTGTCAATAGTTTGGCTATGTGCACAAGGGATTAAATGATATCAGTCCAATTTATCTCACAACATTGTCTGTTAATGATCAAAGGGAAAAATGTTCAGATTTACTAATTTTAATGAAATGGGGAACTTTTAAAAAGGGTTTTGTTTCATTGCAACTTCTTGTGAGCTCTGAAACACTTGGGAAGTCACCAGTAATTTTAAAAACCTATTTAAATACACAATCTTTAATAAACCTATTGCAAACATTAAAGCAAACATTATGGTCTCTGACTGTTTACACTGAATCAGTTTCATCTTCAACTTTACAAAATGGCTCTTCCATAAGTACCTTAAGATCTTGTGAAGAGGGAGGCCAATCTTAATTAATCTGTTTATTAATTAATCCATTGAACTACATAATCCTCCTATTTTATTAATCCATGATTTTCACCTTCAGTTTTCAAAATACAATTTTAATTGCTGGTCAATTTTACAGGAGGACCTGACATCTGTCCTTATCTCACTTGTTTGAAGCTGTGTCTCGTTCTTTTAGTTCCATTGTTAAAGTGCAAGTACAAGCTGGTCTTATCCTGTCCCTTAATTATTTTGTAACCCATAGTGGGATCTCCTTCCATGTGGTACTTTTAAAAGCTGCAAAGCCCAAGTCTCTCCTGACTTTATTCATAGTTCAGGAGAGATTGCTGTTCTGTATTTAGCTTTGAGTGCTTGAATAGCCACTTTGCTTTTTGTTGATTTAAATGGGACACAATACTCAATATATAGCCTGGCCAGCATGTATTATTGTGCTACCTCCTGACTTGTGTTCTGCTATTTTGGCTATGAAGCTCAGTATTTTACTGGCTTTGTTGATTGCTGCACTGCATTCATTGGACACAATGAGTATCAAATCTAGTGAGATTACAAGGTCTTGTTTAAAGATCATGTTTATTTCTATACAGAATACTTCTCTCTGCATTAAATTTCATCCGCAGCTTAGCACGTTCATATACTTTGTTTATTCCATACTTTTTGTGCTATCTTCTTTGATACCATTTATTTACTATTAGAAATAGTAGTGTCAGCACTGAATACAGTGAGGTTCTGCTAGGCACAAGATAGGAATTGATTGTTGCAATTTTCTAGGCTTCCATATCTCTATGTTACACCATGTTTGGTGTTTGCATAAACAACCTTGGCAGGAGATAGCACAACATATTTTATTGAAAATACTGTGCTGCTTTCTTCTATCATCTAAAAATGTTCAATTGTAAATGTAAAGTATGCCTTTTCGTGCCATTGTACCACTCCTACCACAGTTTGAAAGTATGTTAACATCTGAATCTCAGCTGAGAGTTTCCAATGCATTATTTATGCAAACTATCACGTCATCTTTAGGAGTCTATGCATTTCCCACAGTTCTTTCAATTTTCCTGTCAATTCATTGTCCATTCCTAAATTTATCCTGAATTCCTGCCCTGCCCAATCCCCATTAGGGTTATCATGAACTCTTTAAACAGGACTTTTCAAAACAAACCTGGTAATGGTTACATTTTTGTCCAGAATTGTAGACTATGATGGGCTTACCAGCTGATATAAGTAAACAAGTGGTGTCATCTGATGGAAGGGATCTGAGGGTTGGTTTATGCCACACGTTTTTTAGATAATGAAGAATAGCTGCATCCTGTGCCAAATTAGAAGATAGGAAAACATTTGGATCCTTCAGTGCTGTTTTGTCTTACTTTCAATGGCTGCTGAAAGGTGACTGAACTAACACAATGAAAAACCACTGAATGTTTATCTTGAAACTACATTTATGGGATTTTTTTTTGCAGAGCTGATCATTTAAGACGCACTTAGAATTAAAATTATTAAAATATTATGACTTTGCATAAATTATGTGGAATCAGATGCATATATTTATTCATTTTAGCAAACAAAATCATCTTTGAGTGGTCACTTTTCCAGTAAAATCTAGAGGCATTTATGCAACCTTTCCTTGACTGTTGTTAGATGATTTTGCTGATAGCATACTCAAAATATAGAAAATGAAATCTCATCTTGGGTAGTTGTCTTTGTTGAATGTTAAGAACTCACTCTCCGTTATTACTCCCATGTCTCATTCCAATTATGGGACTAATTCTACATTTCTATCATAGCTCAGATCCCAACTTTTCTGTGTACTGCTTTAGAAATGTGTGAAGGGAGTAGGCCATTGACCAATTATTCCCTCTCATATCCCCTCTAGCATCCCATCAAAAAAATCATTATCATTCATTTAGATCATAGTTGATTTGTATACCGTTTACCTGCCTTTACTCCGTATCTCTCAATAGCTTCAACAAACAAAAAAAAACTCTCAATCTTGAAAGTCTTAATATATCCAGCATGTATAGTCCTTGATTTCCGTTGCCATTTGTGTGGCTTATTTCAGTCTTTGCTTTAATTTTATGTCTCTTATATATTTGCCCACTTGAGGAAATAATTTCCTTGTACATAATCTACCAAAGCTCTTTGTCAATTTTAACCCCTAATTGAGATTGTCTCACTTCTAAACTCAAGAGAGTTCCATCCAAATGTCAACCTGTCATGCTTTCATCTTTCCTACCCAAATAATAATGGGCTATTCTGTATCCACTATAATTTATACATGTGCATCTCAATATAATGTACAAAAAGCAGAAGCTCCTATCTTATCTGAAGCACTCATACAAAGCTACAGACCAGCTGTTGGAAAGTGGGATTAGACTGGGTTGCTAATTTATTCAGCTGGGGCAGAAATGATGGGCTGAGTGGTTGCTTTCTGTGCTGTAATTTTTGTATTGGGCAATGGTTCTATTGTTCCTACATAGAGATAATATGTTTGCGGGTATGAATTGTAACTATGTCAAACCTTCTCAGCCAAAATTCAGGTGTTAACATACTTTCAAACTCTCTGATGGAAGCTGTTCTATGGCACTGAAAGGAACACTTAATGTTTCCAATTCAGCATTTTAGATGACAAGTTGTAACTCTCCATCTCAGAATGCTTTGGGATAAGGTATTTCTAGATTTTAGAAGGACATTCTAGAAGGACATTAGAATGCCTAACCACATGAGTGTGAATCAAATATAAGTACTTATCTGAGACGTAAAACATTCCAAAACCAGTGTTAAAACATGAAAGTGCACTTGATCAAATCCATTCATCTGAAAATATCAGGTTGTGGGAGACAGAATAAAATTGAGCAGTTAAGCATTACTTTCATATTATGATGTTTTGTAAGGCTTGTAATTCCCCATACAATTATACTGTACCTGTGAAAAGACTTGCAACTAGCTCATGTTCTTACTGTTAACTTAGTGTTAACACCAGTAGGGACACATACACGCTCTCCAGCCCCTCTATTGCTCTTTGTCAACATAAACACATAGAAATCAACTTCTCTCGCAATACCCATTCCTTCATACACAATAATCAGCACCTCTTCCTCCACTTGTGGTCTAGTTACTACTGCCTGTGATTCAGAATCTCGAGCCTGGGAACTGAAATAGAAGACTCCCATCCCAGTTTCGAAGCAAACTTACCTTTCCAATTCAACTGCTGTTCCCACACTCTGGACACATGGTCAATCATTGGCTGCGTTCATTTGCCTGCCTCTACCTGCATGGAAACATCCTTGGCCCTTTCCACTACAAGTATTTCCTCCATTTAAACAGCATGTTGGGCTGTCTGTCCATCCAATACTGTTTGGCACTATTGGTACAACAGAGTTGTACTGCTGCAAGTGGAGAGTATGACCTGTGGGGGCTTGCTGAAAAGAATTCCAGACAATTGATGTTTTGAGATTTTGGACTTACAGACTAGAGAGGTCACAGTGTACAAGAAGAAGACTCTGTATTTTGAATAAAATTATATAGTACCATCTCCTGTCTAGTATTTATGCATGAATAACAACCATGCTGTCACATGCACAGACAAAGACCTAGAAAATTGCAAACATCAATTTCTAGCTCTTGCAAATTAGTTGAAATGAAACCAAATGCTGGAGAAACTTAGTAAGTTCGGGAACATCAATGAAGAGAAAAACAATGTTAGTATTTTAAATCCAATATCACTTTTTCAGAATTGAATTAGTTGATCTCTACGAAGGAGATGCTGTGTTCTGCAATTTCCCAGCTAGGGTTGCTGTTTCTGTAAATGACCTCATTGCTGTATCAGTGCCAGACAATGGTTACCTTCAACAAGAGAGTATCCAACCACCTCTCTCAGCATTCAGTAGCATTATTAAGGCCCCTGCTATGAACATCCTGGAGCTATCATTGACTAAAGATTGAACTGGATCTACTGTATAAATACTTTGACTCCGAGAGGAGGTCAGGGCTGGAAATTTTGAAACAAGTAATTCACATCCTTACTCCCCAGGGCCCCTCCATCATCTACAAGACACAAGTCAGGTTTGATGGGATACTCTCTATTTGGCTGTATAGGCAAAGAGTTGAAAAGTGTGGTGCTGGAAAAGCGCAGCAGGCCAGGCAGCATCTGAGGAGCAGGAGAATTGACGTTTCGGGCATAAGCCCTTCTTTCCTGAAGAAGGGTTTATGCCCGAAACGTTGATTCTCCTGCTCCTCGGATGCTACCTGGTCTGCTGCGCTTTTCCAGCACCACACTTTCAACTCTGGTCTCCAGCATCTGCAGTCCTCACTTTCTCCCTGTATAGGCAAAGATCTAACATGCAGAAACTTGATAACATCCATGATAAGGTAGCCTGCGTGATTCCTGCTGCTCAGATACTGGCTGACCTGCTGTGCTTTTCCAGCACCAGACTTTTCGATAGCTTAATTTTCACCCTGGAGAAAGTGAGGACTGCAGATACTGGAGATCAAAGTTGAAAAATGTGATGCTGGAAAAGCATGGCCAGTCAGGCAGCATCTAAGGAGCAGGAGAATCGACGTATTGAGCATCAGCTCTTCCTGATAAACAGCTTATGCTCGAAACGTTGACTTTCCTGCTCCTCGGATGCTCCCTGAGTAGCTATGTTTTTCCAGCACCACACTTAATTTTCACCCTGTCCACTACTTTCAATATTTACTTCCTCCACCCCAGATGCGTAGTGGAAGCAGTGTGTACCATCTACAAGATGGACTCATGAATGCACCAAGATTCCTTTCACAGTACTTTCCAAATCCAAGACTTCTACCATTTGGGACAAGAGCAGCAGATGCATGGCACCATTCATTGCAAGGTCCCCTCCAAGCCATACACCATCCTGACTTGGAATTAGTTTGTCATTGCCTAACTGTCAATGAGTCAAGATCCATTTTTTAGTTCTATGGTCATGGAACTTGGGCATCTCTTGTCAGGCAAGCATTTATTGCCCATCCCTAAGTGTCTTGGAGAAATTGATGGTGAGTTGTTTCCTTGAGCTGCTGCAGTCTTGCTGGGGTTTAGGGACGTTTACAGATCTGATAGGAGCTTGCAGGATTTTCATCAAATAGCTGCTGGAAAAGACATTAAAGGGCTTTCAGCAAGTGGCCATACCTACCTGATATTTTTTTCTGAGAAAAATTCTCCAACCTGAACCTATACAAGGAACAATGTGAGAGAATATTGTCATCGAAAGATTCTCTTTGCTGTGACTGTAATCTCCGAGTCAGGTGAGGATGGCATTGTGAGTTGCTGTGAAGCTGTCTCTGGCCATTAACGTCTATGCCTCTGGCTGCTTACAGGCTGTAGTTAAGGTATTTGCAACATCTTGCATTTTGCCATTCACTTGTATGTAAGGGTTACATACTGAGACACTCTATTCTAAGACAGGGTAACTGCATTTCTTTCTTTCAAAGTAAGAACATGGCTCTGCCAGGATTGCAGGTTTGCCCATGGTGCAGAGTGCCATTGACTGTATGTACTTGCTTTTTCAGCTTCACGTGTCAAGTTTGCACTATATACTGGAACTGGAAAGGACTCCATTCCCTCAATATCTAATTGGTGTAAGATCATACACAGTCAGTGCCCAATAATCTGACAGCAGCCATGGTGTCTTCATTTTCCAATAGTATGCAGTGTCATCTGCATTTGAATCATCATGTAAAACCAGAGTGCTGCAAGGTGAGGAGATCTAGCTGCTGGTAACATAGCTGATGTGCAACGTCATTAATGTTATTAATGTGCAGCATTCATTCAATGCATGTTGCAAGTGTAAACTAATCACTATTGTGCAAGCTGTTCAGCATCTTTTATAGAATGCCCTATTGAAATCTTCATCTGAATCCTCTACAGTGTGCAATTTCCAGTGACCTGTCTTCTGCACTATCTTTCGTCCTCTGCATGGCTGTAGCTCCTCCGTGCTAGGAATCTCTGCTTATCCTATCAGTGTCATTTTCTGAGCTGGTAGCTGCAATTGCAAAATATATGGTGCCTCATCATCACTGTCATTTTGCTGTTCCTTCACTGCTGGCCTGTCATGTCCTTACGTGTCTGAGACAAAATAATACATAAGAGTGAGGGAAGGGAAGGAATAAATTAAGAGTTGGACACTTACATCATAGAGTCATACAGCATGGAAATAGACCCTTCAGTCCAACTTGTCCATGCCAACCAGGTTTCCCAAATTAAACTAGTCCCATTTGCTTTGTCCCCTATCCCTCTAAACCTTTCCTTTTCATGTACATGTCCAAATGTCTTTTACATGTTGTAACTATACCTGCATCTACCACTTCCTCTGGCAGTTCAATCCATATATGCACTACCCTTTATGAAAAAGTTGCCCATCAGGTCCCTTTTAATCTTTCCCTTCTTACCTTAAGCCTAGTTTGTGGGATGAAGAGCAAGTAGATAAGTGAGCTGTGGGAGTACTGTCAGCTTTGGTTCCTTCAGCAATGGTTGTCTCAGTCATGGCCAACAGTGGAGTCTGCTTGAGGCTGAGGACATGCAATTGGATCTGTATAATGTAATAACTACAATCCTCTTTACCTCCTGCTGCATCTAGTTGTGCTTTACAAGAGAAAGGTAATTGTGTTAGTGAGTACCATCTAATCTATTTAGCTGATGTGGCTGTCAAGAGTTGAATACTTGGAAGTGTGTTCCAGTTATGAGATGTGTATGTGAGGCTTGCACCAGTGCTAAGTGTATGTGAGGTGAAGTTTTGGAAATTAGATATGAGATCTGAAACATTGAGGAAATGGTAGGTGAGTGATGAGAATGTGGTGATTTGGCGAAGGGTAATGGTGCAGTTAGTAGGATTGGCATTTCAAGATTCACTCACTAACCTTGACCACATATGTAGATCATGGAACTTATGGCACTGCACCCAGCTCCTTCGGGCTTATGCTGTTGACTTCTACATTTATTTGCTCCCTCATGCTTTCAGAAATCATCCAAATGTACAGTTCACACGAAGTTGGCATGGTCTCTGTATCGCAATCAACAAGTGCTGGTTCATCACAAATTGCAATCCCTTGTCCAGTTTCACAGTTATCCAACTTAACTGCTTATGTGTCATTGACCACAGAGTGTTATGTTCTTCTCTGTGCATGGTGAATAATCACTTCGAGTCATAAAGACTAGGATGTGGTGAGAGTATAAAAAACGCTGCTGTCTGGGTAAAACTAGAGCACAGAACATTGTGTCTATTCTAGATAAAGGGTGGAAAAAGTATTGAACATCCTAGCCATAATGTGCTGATTAAATTTCACAAGGCTCACATGAACAGTGACGACAAGCATGCCATTCCATGTTTGGTCTCAACTTCTTTTAAGACTTGATTATTCTTATTCAGAATGAAAGATAATGGCTATAAAATATCCTGCGTATTTTAGCTTTTTCTGCCCGAGGAGGTGAGGCAGATGTATTCCATAGCTTCTCAATTTACAAGACAGGTTGATTTGGGCTGCTATTGGCTTCAAACCAAAGACAAGATTTCTTTCTGCTTGTATCATTATTACACTGGAGCAGTTCCTTACTTTCTATTCCCCTTTTGTACAGAGAGGGAGAAATACACACTCTGAGTTGGTGTGAAATATTATTTAAGACTTATGAGGAATATATTGTTATATTTTACTAGTTCAGCCATGAGGTAGCTGGGAGGGATGGGAATTGCTGCTGAACACATCACACAGGATGAATTGTCAGTATTCTCCTTCCCAAAGCTTCTGCTTACTGTCATTGAGTCTTCTGGCTTGAGGCCCCTTTAGTAAGTGAAGCTTTTGTCTTCCATTGTGTAGCATTAATGCGATTGATGTCTTGCACAACTGTGAGCAGAAATCATTTTACTTATCGTGTCAGTTTCTGGATATATGAATTACATGTGGACTTATGGTCAGTTGCTGTAACTATATTAATACTGGTACACTTTGTCCTACAACATTATTAACTGCGCTGGTTGCATGATGTTTTCCTCCTTGAGGTTTTATATATATACTTTAAAAAAATTTATATAAAGGCCTGATAAATACAATACATCGCATATTTTTAAATGCAATAATCTGTCTTCACCATAACTTTTCAATTCTTATAGGTAGAGTCATAGAACTATACAGCATGGAAACAGAACTTTTCTATGCCGACCAGATATCCTAAATTAATCAAGTATCATTTGCCAGCATTTGGCACATATCCCTCTAAAGCTTTCCTATTCATGTACCCATCCAGATGCTTTTTAAATGTTGTAATTGTACCAGCCTCCACCACTTCCTCTGGCAGCTCATTCCATACATGTACCACCCTCTGCATGAAAAAGTTGCCCCTTATGTCCCTTTTAAATCTTTCTCCTCTCACCTTAAACCTATGCCTTCTAGTTTTGGATTCCCATACCCTGGGAAAAAGACATTGGCTATTCACCCTATCCATGCCCCTCATGATTTTATAAACCTCTATGAACTCACCCTCCGATGCTCCAGGGAAAACAGTCCCAGCCTAATCAGCCTCTCCCTATAGCTCAAATCTTCCAACCCCGTCAACATCCTTGTAAATTTCATTGTGTAACAATCTATTTGTATGATTTACTCATCCAAGAAATGATTAAAGTTTTACAACGCCACACTTTATGAAATTTGAAAATTGTCATTAATTCTTTTCCAGTAGATAACTACAGCAGCTTGGAGCATTTTCAAATTCTTAATGAATGATGCATTCGTAATCCTGGAAATGGAGTTTTTAGTAGTACACAATTGTTTTTGTTAAATACAGTCTTTCAGCAATATATTTCTGTTTCAGGAAGATATGCGGGGAGACATTTATTAATTTTGCACCACTTCTAATGGCGCTGTGCAGACTTACCTTGATCCCCCAGGGCTGCCAGCACTGCAGGTTGTTACTTGAATGGCTTGTAAAGCTCTCTTAAGTTATAGTAATGGTGAGGGCCACACAGATCATGCAGGTAGCTGCTGCGATGTTTGCCTGGAGCATTGAATTAAGTTTAGATAAGACTACATCAGCACATGACATGAATGTAAATTAATTTCTCTGCATTGACTCTTGCTGTAGTTTAAGTCCCTGGACACTGAACGCCCTTCAATACCTGCCTAAGGGAGCATTTTTCGTACTTGCATGTTAGCAAAAGACATTGCAGTCGAAATCTCCACATGTCTTACAACTTTAGTCAGCCTCTACACATCCAGGCCACATCTAAATTCCACATTTCTGGCAATTGGAATATTCATGTGCATGTATATTATGCTTAAGATAGCAAATGCCACGCTAATTTAGCAGGCTTAGTGAGATCAATGTTAGAGCTGACGGAACCTGTCTTCTGTTGCCGTTCACAATATTGTAAGTTCACCTTACTAATATAACACACTAAATCTGACCATAAATTCACCACCTTCTGCCAGATTGCTTAATATTGAGATTGATGACTGGAATGGGAAGAAATCTCAGTTTATTGATTTATATTGTCCCATATATAAAACTGGATGGTAGTATCACAGTGCCAGAGAATGGGAACATGGCTGAAGTTCTAATATTGCTTTGATGCTAATGACAAGTGTTTCAAACCTTAATTAAGTGGTGTCTGTAAATCAGGAAACACAGAAATGGAACAACTGGGTCTTTGTTCTGTTTTAGAAATTTGTGAATACAAAAACACAAAAATCACAAAAATTATGTTCAATGTTCAAAATCACAAGAATTACAACCTTGCCTGTTTGCCAAAAGAGATGTTCTTTCTATTCCTTTATTGGGACAGCTTCCATCCATAAAGAGATAACATTCCTACAATGCCTATTTCTGTACACTTTCTAAGCTACTAAAGTACACATTACAATCCTCGTAGGAAATGCAGCACAATCTACAAATATTTACCTTATCAGACATCTCAATGTTCACACCATGAAAATTTAAAAAAGAAAATAAAGGGTGGAGAAGAGAAAAAGAATTTGGTGGTTAGTGTGTGATTGCACTGCAAAATGTGTTGAAACAGCTTAATATTTCCAAAAACATATGCAATCCAAGTTTTTGAAGGAAGGTGTTTTTTTTTGCCTTTTACCTGACTTCACCAGAGAGAGTGCTTGTTGCTGATAAGAATACAAAAATGTTTGCCTACATGGAATAATTAAGCAGTAGATTATTACTGTTTTCCTTGAAAACCTAAAGACATTTTCTTAAAGCAAAAACATTTCAAATACTTGCACTTATTTTCCTCCAAGATTTACTTATGCCAAAAAACCAGTAGCAACTGAGTGGGCAAGCAGTTAAAATCCTGTTAATTTCCTGCCTGGGCCTAGGCTTGATCCTACCACTTCTGATTTTTACCAGCACTTCTAATAAGGCTGCTATAGCATACTCAATTGCTACGTGGGTCTTTCTGTGATTGTACTGATCAGAGTCCAATGATGACATCAGGCCCTCTTTGCAAATTCAAACTCTGGCCTTCCAGAAAGTCACTGTGACTTTCCATCAAAAGAACAGCAGTCAGAAGGAAATCAGAAAAAGGCATTTACGGTAAGTTTTACATTTTCTTTGTTGGCTCAGGAGCAGCAAGGCAGAGGAAACTCTAGATCTCATTTAGTAGTCCTTTGAGCTATTTGTTGATGCACACTCGAACCACTTTGCATCATGTAACAGGATAACTGCAAGAAAATATGTTAGCTGAGACCCATTATAGATGAAAATGCCTGAATACAACTAAAAATATGATTACTCCCGGCATGCACTTGTTAGCTTGCTTGCAAACAATTATTTTATGTGCTATTTTAATGCAATGTATAACGTTTTCAACAACTGGATTAAAAAGACAATTATCAGAGAAAATTGAAACCTAGTTTTCTATGTTCTAGAAAACAATGAGAGTTTGAGATAGATATAAATTTCAAAAATTGTACATCAAGTGTAAATGTGCTTCACAAAATTGTGTTTATTAAAAACGCTATGTCTCCCCTACACAATGCTGTTCAAAATGTAAATGCTCAAAAGAATCTCAAAACAAATTCTTGATTTACAGTGTTAATCTTCTTACAAAATATAAGCTTATGGTGGATGACATCGAACTGGTGAGAAATCCAAGCAAGAAGGTGGAATTGATTTCAACCGATTTTCTGTTCTGTTTTAAATCTTAATAATTTAACGAAAACAAGATTGAGAAAAGCCAAAGGCTTTGAATGGCTGTAAAACTTAGTCAAGAAAAAAACAAGTAGCAAATGGATGGGCATTCCTTTAAAAAGCCACTGCATACCTGGAAAAACACTATCAGCCCATAGCTGCCTCTGGACTGGCAGGGAAGAACAATGAGACCAAACCCTGCCAGCCAAGTCTGAGCTTGCCCCCGGGTCAATGCAATCTCAGGTGTCCAGCAGAATGTCCAGTTGTGCAGGAAGAAGGTTACTGATCTCCCCCACTCTGCCAGAATAAGTGCTATCATCTTTTCTCTGCTAACTCACAGTCTCTCTCTCTCTCTCTCTCTCTCTCTCTCTCCCTCTCTCTCTGGTTGAGGGTGGGAAGGGATGTTAAGTCTCTAGAGGTCCTGGTGGAGTGGTGGAGGATTAGATTCGATGGCATGGGAAGAGAGAGTCTGGTCGAGAGTGGAGGAAGTGGGGTCAGGGAGCAGGGAGTTTGTTGCATCTAGCAATGGGGGAAGGGAAGTGTTCCATCTGGCAGCAGGTCCTGGGTATAGAGATGAGGGGGGAGGTCTCAGGAGTAATGGGGAACATTGGGTCTGGTGGTAGGGGGATGGCAGGTCCCAAGGGAAAGAGTTTGTTGGGTCAGCGTCTGGGCGAATTGCAGTTGTGCACGTGTGAGGTAAATGGGTGATCGATTGAACAGTTACTCAGGACTTAAACCAGATATTCAACAGTCTAATTTTTCCTGAAATAAATTATTTATTTAGCTTCAGTGGAACCTACAATATTCTCCAATTCAAATGGATACGATATGAAGGTTCCAAGTGTAGGGGAGTTGCCCACTGAAATCTTCAATTTTCTGGATGATTTATTCAGAGTCTGCTACAATGGGGATTTACATAGCCCACCCTGCTCAGTTCTCGTCTACACCTTGGAAATGATAATCTGGCCATTGAAAAATCCAGTTTATTCTTCCTTTGGAGCTATTCCATGTAAGCCACTTGACCTGTCGTTTAACCATAAGACATAGGAATGGAAATTAGGCCATTCATCCCATCAAATCTGCTCTGCCATTCAGTCATGGCTGATAAGTTTCTTGATCCCATTCTCCCACTTTCTCTCCATAACCCTTGATCCCCTTGATATTCAAGAACCTATCTATCTCAGCCCTAAATATACTCAATTACCTGGCCTGCACAGCCTTTTCTGGCAATGAATTCCATAGATTCACCACTCTCTAGCTGAAGAGGTTTCTCATTATCTCTATTTTAAAATGTCTTCCCTTTACTCTTCGGCTGTGCCCTCAGGTCCTCGTCTCTTCCGACTAGTGAAAATATCTTACCAACATCCACTTTGCCCAGGCCATTCACTATTCTGTATGTTTCAATTAGATGCCCCCTCCCAACCTTCTAAACTCCATTGATTATAGACCCAGAGTCCTCAAGGTTCCTCATATGTTAGGCTTTTCATTCCTGGGACCATTCTCGCAAACCTCCTCTGAACACACTCCAGGGCCAGTACATCCTTCCTGAGATATGGGGCCCACATCTGCACACAATACTCCAAATGTGTTCTGACCAGAGCCTTACAGAGCCGTAGAAGTACATCCCTGCTTTTATATTCAAGTCCTCTTAAAATAAATGCCATCATTACATTTGCCTTCCTAATTACTGACTCAACCTGTAAGTTTACCTTGAGAGAATCCTGGACTAGAACTCTCAAGTCTCTTTGCACTTCAGACTTCTGAATTTTCTCCCCATTTATACAATAGTCCATGTCTCTATTCTTCCCACCAAAGTACATGACCTCACACTTTCCCACATTGTATTCCATCTGCCACTTCTTTGCCCACTCTCCTAACCTGTCGAAATCCTTCTGCAGCCTCCCTGCCTCCTCAATGCTACCTGTCCCTCTAAATATTTTTGTATCATCTGCGAACTTAGCCAGAATACCCTCAGTCTCTTCATCTAGGTCATTAATGTATCAAGTGAAACGTTGTGGTCCTAATACTAAGCCTTGTGGAACACCACTTGTGGCTGCCATCTTGAGAAGGACCTTTTTATCCCCACTCTCGGCTTTTTGCCAGACAGACAAGCTTGTATCCATGCTAGCACCTTGCCTCCAACGCCATGGACCCTTATCTTATTGAGTAGCCTCTTGTGCGGCATCTTGTCAAAGGCCACCTGAAGTCCAGGTAGTTAACATCTATTGGCTCTCTTTGGTCTAATTTGCTCCTTACTTCCTAAAATAATTCTAGCAGATTTGTCAGGCATGACCTCCCCTTGATGAAACCATGCCATATTTTACCATACACTGCCAAGTATTCAGAAATCTCATCCTTCACAATGGATTCCAGGATCTTGTCCATGACTAAGGTTAGGCTAATCGGTCTCTAATTTTCCACCTTTTGCCCTACTTCCTTTTTAAACAGGTGTGTCATGTTAGAGATTTTCCACTCCTCTGCGACTTGCCTGATTCTAGAAAGATCACCACTAATGCCTCCACTATCTCTTCAACTTATCCACCTTCAAGCCATTCAGTTTTTCTAGCATCTTCTCATTGGTGATAGCCACCATACTCAGTTCTGTCCCCTCACTCTCTCGAATATTTGGGATATTAATCATGTCTTCCACCATGAAGTAATTATTCAGTTCCTCAGCCATTTCCTTGTTGCCCACTACTGCCTCTTCGGTGTCATTTTCCAGTGGCCCAGTGTCCACTTTTGCCTCCCTAGTACCCTTTATATATCTGAAGAAACTCTTACAGTCTTTCTTTATATTACTGGCTACCTTACCTTCATATTTAGTTGTCTCACTCCTTATTTCTTTTTTTGTTGCCCTTTGTTGGTCTTTGTAAGCTTCCCAATCCTCTGGTTACCCACTGCCCGTCGGCACATTATATGCTTTCTCATTTGCTTTTATGCTATCCCTGACTTCCCTAGTCAGCCATGATTGCCTCATTCTCTTTGTACCATGCTTCTTTGCTTACAATCGCGGCAAAAAACCGTTGCAATAATTTTATTTTAATAATCCTATTGGCTGTTCTGTTTCAACAAATGCTAGTATGTGTAGTGTAAAGGTCAGTGATAATCTGTGCTCAATGAAAGACACATCCTTCACTCGATGTAGTCCTTATGGTTTTCAGAAAGACGAAGGATAATCAGTTGCGTTCAGGTTCTCCTGGCATGAATGTTTTGTTTGTCAGAGGATATCAGCGGGTTCTATTTGACAGGTGCGGCTGTGTTGATGCAAGACTGGTATTGGACTAGACAAAGTTAATGCAATATCAGTCATGTTTCTCATTATTTAAGGAATTCAGTGTTTTCTCCATGTCTTCTTAATACCCAATGTTGAATATACTAAAGCAAAAAGATGAAACATGTGCAGTAGTTTCCTCTGTTTGAATTGAATACCCTGCAATCAACTTCTGTATATTTTTATTCCAGTGTGGAATTAGTCCTTTCATTTATCCTCATTTTGAGAAGTTTGCATTGTGGCTGATAACACAAATTGTTTTTTAATAAGCAGTTAATGCAGTATCATGACACTGAGGTTTGAGAAGAGCAGTGGTAAGCACAGATAGGTCTGAATTAATAGACAGTATTTTTAGATCAAGATTTTCTAGAATTAGTTCAATGATTATAGGTTTTTTTTAGCTTGTGCAACATCTAGCTCAGTGAACTGCACAATTTGGGGAACAGCTTAAAATTATGTTGATAGCTTGGTGTCAAATATAGGATGTGTGTTGTTTTCTCCTGTTTCCAGTTTTTCTGTGCAGTCTTTATCACAATTGGGTTAGTTGCTATTGCTCTATAGCTCTTAAAACAGTCAAGTGGTCTTCTCCATTCAATGTTTGTGTGAACCTAAACTTCATTTATATTTCATTTAGAGTGTCACTTTACATACTGGTAATGAGTAGAACTTGGTCACAACAATCCCTTGCATCTCATCTTAAGCACAGTAAATATGAGCAAATTCTGGTCCTTTGCGAAGACTCACCACATTCAATGCTCACAAACATTCAGGTGCTAAAAATAAACCTTGGGCTCCGCCTTCCTTCCTGCCCATGGTGACACAACCTGCACAAATTGACTCAATCTTCCTTGGATCCCAAGTGTCACGATCCACACAAAATCGCAGTATTGTTACAGTCCAGAAGCAGGACGCTCATGTCTACACCTGGCTCTCTGAATTAACAATTCACTTACAGCATTCTCTGGCTGTCTCTCCATATCTTGCACATCAGTTATTTTTCAATGGCAACCCAATTCTCATTTGAATGCTTCAGTGAAACCCATTTCCACTGTTCTCTCAGGCAATGCATTCCAGAGCTTAATTACATCTGCTTGTCATTCCAGTTAGATTTGGCCATGAGCCTATTCTGAAAGATGGTACTGAGGCCTGAGAGATAAAGTGGCCTGGGGTTTACAGCAGTGACAAGAATTATTTTTGCCCACCACAAACCCCACACATTATCCTCATGACTTATTTTAAAAGCCAGCCTTACATTTTCAAAGTTAATAATCACACAATACCAGGTTATAGTTCAACAGGTTTATTTGGAAACACTAGTTTTCAGAGCACTGCTCCTTCAGCAGGTGTTTGATCACTACCTGGTGAAGAGACCGCACCTTGAAAGCTAGTGATTCCAAATAAACCTGTTGAACTATAACCTGGTGTTGTGTGATTTTTAGCTTCATCCATGCCAGTCCAACACCAGCACCTCCAAATCATTACATTTTCGAGTGATATTATTTCAAACTCGAAGAGCTTTAAATGCTTTAGCACTCTTGCAGATCTAATTTGAATTTGTCTCATGCTCCACTGATAGCCTGTAGGCTGGAAAAGAGAACTCGTGATCCTAATTGAACTTATGGTGCCTGTATTCATGAAGATATATGAGATATTGGTTTTGATAAAGCAGAACCAAACTGAATTAAACAACCAGTCCCCTGAATTGAACCATGACGCACATCTTTGTGTTTGCTCAATGCTGCTTAATTTGAATTAATTCAGATCAGAGACAACTTTTCCTTTCTTTTTAAAAAAAAGTTTGTGAAAGAAAGGATGGATGAGCCTCCTGACTGATTTCTGCGTGTTTTCTCAGAGTGATGGCAGATGGTGAATGAATAGTGAAATGGCAATGTATCAATGTGGACAGCAAGGCAGTTGACTCTTGGTTGCCCTCTGAAGTGACCTTGCAGTTACATCAAACTACTAAGAAGGCTCGAAAGGAACAAAACTGAACAGACCATCCAGCACTGATCTAGTCATTGGAAATGAAAACAACAAGCACAGCTCTGTCACCCCTGCAAAGTCTTCCTTTTTAGCATATGAAATCTCGTGTCAAAATTCAGAGAGCTGTCCCAAAGACCAATAAAAACGTAGAAAATAGGAACAGGAGTAGGCACTCTGCCCTTCAAGCCAACTAATCATAGCTCATCATCCAACTCAGTACCCTCTTTACCCTTTGATCCCTTTAGCCCTAAGAACTATATCTAACTCCTTCTTGAAAACATTCAATAGTTTGGCCTCAACTGTGAACTCCAGAGACTCACCACTCTCTGGGTGAAGAGATTTCTCCTCATCTACATCCTACCCCATATCCTTAAACTGTAACCCCTAATTCTGCACTCCCTGGTCATCAGGAACATCCTTCCTATGTTTACCTGTCTAATCCTATTAGAATTTTATAGGTTTCTATGAGATTCCCCCCCTCATTCAGCTAAACTCCAGTCAATACAGTCCTACAGCTCAGTCTCTCTCCAGTTAAGCAACAGCCTGACCTAGTCATATTCATCAAATTGTACCTTACAAGCCATGTTGTAGATAACATGTCACTACCCCTGGATATGTTTGGAATCACTGGTACAACAGGCCCAGAAGAATTGGCAGTACAGTTAAAGACAGTTGGGAGCGGTTTGCGCAAGGAAACCGCCTGCTATTTACTCATACTGCCCCATTCAGCTCCTCTATATTGACAATCTCATGGAGAAAACAGGAAGGACAGAAAGGGTGTAGAATGTACTTTCGTGGGAACTTCAATGACTCATCACAAGAGTAGTTTGACAGCACCACTGCTGACCAAGTGGTTGAGACCTGAAGGACATAAAGTGTTGGAAAAGGTTATAAGAGATAGGATTTATTATCATCTAGAAAGGAATAAGTTGATTAGGGATAGTCAACACGGTTTTGTGAAGGCCTCACAAACCTTACTGAGTTCTTTGAGAAGGTGAGCAAACAGGTGGATGACGCTAAAGCAGTTGATGTGGTGTACATGGATTTCAGTAACACGGTTGGTAAGGTTCCCAACAGTAGGCTATTGCACAAGATACAGAGGCGTGGGATTGAGGGTGATTTAGCAGTTTGGATCAGAAATTAGCTAGCTGAAAGAAGACAGATGGTGGTGGTTGATGGAAAATACTCATCCTGGAGTTCAGTTACTAGTGGGGTACTGCAAGGATCTGTTTTGGGTCCACTCTTGTTTGTCATTTTTATAAATGACTTGGATGCGAGCATAGAAATTTGCGGTTAGTAAATTTACAGATGACACTGAGGTCAATAGAGTTGTGGATAGTGTTGAAGGATGTTGTAGATTACAGAGAGATGTAGATAAGCTGCAGACCTGAGCTGAGAGGTGGCAAATGGAGGTTTCATGTGAAAAGTGTGAGGTCATTCACTTTGGAAGGAGTAACAGGAATGCAGTGTAATGGGCTAATGGTATGATTCTTGGTTGTGTTGATGAGCAGAAAGATCTTAGTGTCCAGGATTATAGATCCTTGAAAGTTACCACCCAGGTTGATAGGGTTGTTAAGAAGGCATACACAGTGTTAGCTTTTATTGGTAGAGGAATTGAGTTTCAGACCCATGAGATCTTGCTGCAGCTGGTCAAAACTCTGGTGCAGCCAATTTGGAGTATTACGTACAGTCTGGTCACCGCATTATAGGAAGAATGTGGAAGCTTTGTAAAGGGCTCAGAGGAGATTTACTAGGATGTTGCCTGACATGGAGGGAAGGTCTTATGAGGAAAGACTGAGGGACTTGAGGCTGTTTTTCTTAGAGAGAAGAAGGTTGAGAGGTGACTTAATTGAGACATATAAGATAATTAGAGGGTTTGATAGCTTGGACAGTGAGAGCCTTTTTCTTCAGATGGCGATGGCTAGCATGAGGGAACATGGCTTTAAATTGAGGAGTAATAGATACAAGAAGATGTCAGAAGTAGTATCTTTACACAGATTAGTATGGACATGGAACACACTGCCTGCAAAAGTAGTAGACTTGCCAACTTTAAGAGCATTTAAATGGTCATTGGATAAATATATGGACGAGAATGGAAGAGTGTAGGTTAAACGGGCTTCAGATTGGATTCACAGGTCAGCGCAACATTGAGGGCTAAAGGGCCTGTACTGCGCGGTAATGTTCCATGTTCTATAATCACGAGACTAGGTCTGCAGCAGGTGGTGAAATATTAAGATTAGCCATATAAATACAATGGGTACAAGAGCAAGTCAGAGGTGTGGAATCCTGCAGTCAATAACTCATATCCTAGCACTCCGAAGCCTGTCCACCATGTACAAGGCACAAGTCAGGGGTGTCATGGAATGTTCCTCACTTGCACTTGCATAACTGCAGTTCTAAACACACGCAAGAAGCTTGACACCATCCAGGACAAAGCAGTCCAATTGATGGCACCATATCCACAAACATTCACTCCCTGCACTACTGACTCTCATTAGCAACAGTGTATATCTATAAGATGCACTGCAACAATTCACCAAGCTCCTTTGCAGGACATTCCAACCCCGTAACCACTACCATATAGAAAGACTGGGGAATGGATAGCAGATGCATGGAAATACCATCTTCTGCAAGTTCTCCTTCAAATCATTCACCATCCTGACTTAGAAATATATTGCCATTCTTTCACTGTCCCTGGGCCAAAATCCTGGAACTCTCTTCTGAACAGCATTGTGGCTATAACAACATCAAAGGTACCTCAGCAGCTCACCACCAGTTCTCAAAGGAAACTAGGGATGGCCAGCAGAGCCCACTTTCCATGAATGATTAAAATTGACAATGTTTGACATTCTAGCCTCATTCAGAAATTGGCCTTCTATAATATATCCGAAAAGCTCTTAACCTGGAAATTAGACTTTTTCAGAGATCAGATCATTGTACCACCTTCATACCATTCCTAATTGAGCTCATTCAGTCAACAATATGACCATTCTTTTGCTGACAACTCTTCTTAGTTTCTTGAGGAGGGAAAGCTATTTTATGTTGGAGTGATGGTCCTTTCAAGAACTGAGCACAGAAACAGACCCTTCAATCCAACTCATCCATGTAGAGCAGGCATCCCAATATGACCTAGTCCCATTTGCCAGCATTTGGCCCATATTCCTCTAAACACTTCCTATTCATATACCCATCCAGATACCTTTTAAATGTTATTACTGTATCCACCTCCGCCACTTCCTCTCACAACTCATTCCATATCACGAGACTAGGTCTGCAGCAGGTGGTGAAATATTAAGATTAGCCATATAAATACAATGGGTACAAGAGCACGTCAGAGGTGTGGAATCCTGCAGTCAATAACTCATATCCTAGCACTCCGAAGCCTGTCCACCATGTACAAGGCACAAGTCAGGGGTGTCATGGAATGTGTGGAAATGTTACCCCTCAGATCTTTTTTAACTCTTTCTCCTCTCACCTTAAACCTATGCCCTCTAGTTTTGAACACCCCCACCGTAGAAAAAAGACCTTGGCTATTCACCCTATCCATGCCCCTCATGATTTTATAAATCTCTATAAGGTTATTTTAAAAACCTGCTTGTTTCCATAATTGATCATGTGACTAGGCTTCTTGGAAGATATATGATAGGAAAATGGTCAACCAGCAGTTATTTATAGGGGTAAGTAGGTTCCTGGGTGTGGTTTTGTGTTTAAGTTAGGTTCAGTTTAGAACAAGCTGTCTGAGGGTAAGATTTATTTCAAGCAAGATATTAAGTTGAAATTTGAGAGTGCTGGCTAAAAGTCTTTTAAAGAACTTGTTAAATGAAAAACTATATTAAAAGTAAGTTGGATTTCTGAGATAGCCAAACTCTGAAAAAAAGAGAGGGAAAACGATATAGTTCATTGATTAAAGAACATTAGAACCAAGAGTTCTGACCCAAGTTGGCTCTGCAGTGGATGCTATCAACACGTGTTAAAGTTGGACTCTACAAACATGGAATGGTTGAAGGAGATTTTAGGAAATAATCCTACTGCTGTGAAGTATGCAGAAGGCAGAAGAAGTCTCAACCCTTACATCAATCTGAGCAATATTCGGACCAAGTAGTAAATTTCCAAATTCTGATCAACATCTGAATGGATTTTGGAGGTGTAAGTCAAATGAGTGCACAAGGAAGTTTGAGTGTGGATGTTCAGTTTCAAATATAAGTAATTGAGTTAATATCTATAACTGACATTTTACAATCAAATGCAGTTATTGGCATTAATGTTCTTCGAATTTTGTATTGTAAAATTCTTTTATTTTAAACAATGAACCTTGTATCACAGAAGTGTCACAGCATAGAAGGAGGCCATTCTGCACCAGCTCATTAAATGAGCATCACTGACACTAGGTAATCTCCTGCATTCTCCCCATACCTTTATCTTTATCCAAATAATTATCCAACTCCCCCTTGAGTGTCTCAGTTGAACCTGCCTCCATCATACTTCCAGGCAGTCCATTCCATTCAGTAACTACTCATTAAGTGAAATGTTTCTCCTCACATCTCCCTTGCTTCATTTGCAGATCACTTTAAACCTATGCCCACTTGCTTTTTTATGATTGAGAACAGTTTCTCCCTATTTACTCTATCAAGTTGCTCATGACTTTGAAAACCTATATCCTATCTCCTCTTATCCACCTTTTCTTCACCATGAACAGTCTCAATTTCTTCGATTTATCCTCATTACTGAAATTTCTCATCCCTGGAATCATTTTCACACTGTCTCCAATGCATATACACCCTTCCTATAATGCGACGCTCAGAACTGTGTACAAACTGAGGTCCAACAAATGTCTTATACAAGTTTAACATTACCTCTTGTTTCTTGTACTATACACTCCTAAATTGTAGATAAATTCTTCGAGTAAATACCTGAGAGTTTTGTCCAAAAAATGTTTTCATGTCTACCATTTTCTGCCATATGCATCATTCTCTCTGAAATATAAGCAATAACCAGATCACTTGTAGGCAGCTGCAGGCAGAAAAGATCATTAATTGACAAATTGCTGTATTATTAAGAAGACAGTGTTTAAAGCCCTCTTCAGAAACATTAATCTGTAATAAACCAATTTTATTAAACATGTAAAGATGAAGATTTCAAATATCCTTTCTAAATTACATCAAGTCCTTTGGTTAAGTATAATCCTAAAAGTAATGTTGTAACAATCAATGATCCAAAGATGTTAGGAAAACTGAATAAGAGCTTTGAAAAATTGCTCATCCACACGAGGAACTTTGACCTTCTGAAAGGCACAGCCCACCTTCTAATTCAGTATTTTCAATCAACAGGAAAACTTTATTTATCTTGGTTTTATATTCAGTATTTTTGAAAACTACACATGATAGGGGTTTTGATGGGGGGACTACTGTTTTCATGCCATAATTCCCCTTGTAGCTTTGGCATGGTCAAACAATCACTCCCCTGTAATAAAATGACTGAAGTGAAACCATAAACTTTGCTGGTGGTTTGGCCAGACTGCAATGTTTCTGCAATGTTTATGCACCATCCGACATCAGAAGCAAGGCTTCACTGAGGTAGAAATTAAGCTGTAAAATGGTAGGTAATAATTTAGACATGGCAAATGTTGGTAAGCTGAATTCTTAGAGGAACATTCTGGTAATGAGAACAATTTAGAAGCTTAACTGTGCTTTAATGAATGCAAGCCCTTTCCTCCTTAGTTCAACCAACTATGAATAGAATTCCTTATAGAATCAAGGCACAGACACCTGTGAAGAAGAGTGATTACTAGCAATCAGTAAACTCTACTTAAGTCTAGAAAACACTGAAGCACATAATGTAGAACTTATAAGTGAATATATGTATAATATTGTGCCTGGCAACAAAGTAGAGCAGGCTCTGTTCTTTTAAGTCTTCTGTGAAGATCAGAGATCAGTAGCATTGACTGAGAACAGACCTTCTCAGTGCAGTTACTTGGCTGATTTGCATAGATGCTTTTGCAGTCTCTTCCATATTGAGATATATATATATATATTAGGAACAATTAAAGAGAACTGCTACAGCTTCCGGCAGGCTCAATAAGAATAAAGCATTATATAATACCACGCTTACTGCACAATGTACCCTTTGAATCTTATAATAAGCCTTTTAGTTGATTCTGAAAGCTAGATTTCAAGACTTAAGAATGAGATCCACTACAAATAAAAAGGTTTTCCAAATATGCTTGCCAAAAATATCCTTCTGGCTTTAAGAAAATCAGTTAGCTATGGCAGTTTCTTACCCCGTTTTCTTAACACTGATCCTTTGTGAATGCAAAAAGGTACAAACAAATTAGTTAATCAGGAGGAAAGTGGTACAGATTCAATAGTAGCCTTCAGAAGGGAATTGAATCATTTTGAGAAGAGAATGGTGGAATACAGAGAAGGAATGTAGGCAGTGGGACTAAATAAGTATGGATTTTTTTTAAAGAACCTGCATAGACTTAATGGGCCAAATGGTGATATCCTGTTCTGTACTGTTTGGCGGTTCAACAACAGTTCAATTTTGTGTTAAAGTAAACCCATCAGCCCTGCCACAATCTGCCATCTTTTAAACTCAATCTAAAGTTGATAAACTCATCATTATAACTTATGTCTCCATTATGCTATGGGGGTTTCTTCTGATTATTTTTTGTTGCTAGCTTGCTTCTTTTATTACCTCTTTGTTTGCATATGGGTGGCTGCTATATAGCTATTCAGGCTTCATCTGGTCAACACAACCCTTGCTTCTTTCCCATACCTGTTAGCATTCTCTTTGGATTTTGATTTGGAGATGCTGGTATTGGACTGGGGTGTACAAAGTTAAAAATCACACAACACCAGGTTATAGTCCAACAGGTTTAATTAGAAGCACACTAGCTTTCGGAGCGACGCTCCTTCATCAAGTGATAGTCATGATTTTGCATGATGAGATCTTTGTTAGTCAATCGCAGCTGCCTTCCACCATATCCTTACCACTCCCACTGGCTTCAAAACCATTGCATTTCAATCCTGCTTCAGTTCCAATAAAAAGTCATCAACCAGGAACCCTAACCAGTATCCACAGATGCTATCTGACCACTTGGGTATTTCTAGCACTTTTCCCTTTATATCAGATTTCCAGCATCATTTTAATATTACACCCACAGACTGGTGGAATTATTGTCCCTCTTTTCTCTAGCCAACATCTTTAAATGTTTGGTAAAAAGTTGAAACAGTTGTATTGTTTGTTTTTACTTCCAAGCACAAAACATTTTATAGGTATGATATAATCTGTGTTTACAAAGAAACAGTCAGGTTTGTACGAATATTTGTGAAAACTATGCAATTTGTTCACTGATCCAGTTTCAATCCTCTTGCTAATACTAGGACGGGTACCTCAGGAGAATAGGTGGGCAGTGTTACAGAGGATATTACAGGGAGATCCGGAATGCATTCTCGCTATCTAATATTTGCTAAATTATAGCATGTTCCAAGGATCATAATAGAGAGTACAGGTACTTTCGCATTGGCATTAAAGTTGCTGTAAAAGCCTAAAAGTGTGGTTGATGCTCTCATCACCTTGTTAACCTGAATAATTGGTCTGCTTTGAAGGTAAGTTACACACTGGGTGATGAACATATTTGCTTGTTTAAGGTAGAAGTCTACGGATTTGCGTCTCATGGACTCTCATTGACAAAGTTAGTGACGCTGCGTCACTGACACAGTTTATCATTCAACCCACCTCTTTCCTACCTCTTTCCACCCTATTTGGGATAATAAAATAAAATTAAATTCTTTAGTAAATTATTTTAGCAAGTTATTTAATGTGATAGTTCCTATTTTTTCATGGCTGACAGAAAGAAAACAATCATTGGATATTATTTATTACTTTGTGTACCTTATTATGCTGGTAAACATTGAGGACTTTTTAAAACATTGTGTAATGTTTGAAAATTAACTTGTGGCCTTTTATTATTTACTTGATAAATTAGTTCTGACAGTTTTAGCTATTCACCTAAATGAATAATTATGTGTACGAGTCCTCTCTCATACAGCAATTGTTCTTTAGTCTGTTTGAATGAATGTCACTACCAATCAGGCATCCAGGCTTGCAAAATTGGCTTTCCTTCTCATTGCACGAAGAAGCAGGGAACTCAATCTGGTGCTGGCTATTACAGTGGACGGGGGCCGAGGGAGTGCAAGAATATTTTAGAGACAAGCTACAGACTTTTTTTCTCTGACAATTCAACTACTGTAACAAATTTCTGACTTATTAATGTTGTAATTTATTATGTGCTCCATTAGTTTGTGAGAAGAGTTGTATCATGACAACGCATCAAATTGAATGCACAGCAGAATCTCTCATGCAGAGAATTGTTTATGCATTACTTGTGTTCATCACCTGTGGATCAGCTTTACTCTCCATTTTGAGTAATGGATTGATTTGTAATTTTAGGGATTTATGGGCTGCCACACCAATTTGACTTTTCAGATGATAGCAACTCTGATATAAGTGGTCCTTTGTCCCCTTTCTCTTGCCCCCTTAAACCTAGTATCTAACCTGAAATCAGTAAAATATCATAAAAATGTAATACCTTATTACTGTCACATATAACTTGATATGGTCTCTACAAATGATTGAATTAATGTTACTTTGTAAAAGACATGAAAATATGCTTTGTCATATTGCATGGAAACATTTCAGGGCTTCCTTAATTTGATTTGATAAAAATAGTCACTTAAAATATATGATTCTGACAACATTATTAAAAATAGAACAAATGCAGTATATGAAAGTTAACACTCATTTGGCATCAGAACATTGTAGGTTCCATTATGTTGGAATGACAGTCAATCTTCTCTTTCATGTTAGTTGAAGAATATCCCGATTCTTTATCTTGAATAGTGTGATACAATTCTTACAATCAATCTATCAATCACCCCAGTGATTCTCTGGGTAGCATCTTGGTCCTGTTGCCTTTGGCAATAGAGTTGGGACATGTTCAGTGAACTATCAAAGGCTATTGCTTAACAGGCTTTGTCACACTGATATTAGAATAGACATCAGGCAGCTCAGATGTCCCTATGCAACAGTGACTCAAACAATCTGTAACCACTCATCATTACAGGCCTTACTGTTCCTTTATGAGGAGAAAAATGCTTCAGGCTGTATTTTACCAGCCTATTGATTTTACAGAACTGACTTTCAATTGTAGGAGGAAACTTCATAGATTTTTTTCATGTAGTTTACCAGTATAGATTTCCCTCCTGCATATATAATTCTTTAAAAAAGAATTAACAACAGTCATTAATATATACTACTTATGGTGCTAATGCATATCCACTTCAGACAAGCTCCTTGTATTAAGAATAAGGATATGAAATTGATTGATCAAATTATTTTAACTCTTCAAAAAGAGTTCAGAATCATTTGTATTTTTGTTCTTCAGTTTGTTGTAACAGATCTCCTGAATTTGATTGAAGATTCACATGTACATATAGAAAAGGAATCTATGTATTTTGTTAAATGTGAGGGACTTATCAATTCAGAATTCAAATGAATGCAGCAAACTTGTAAATATATTGAATTCTCTACGTATGAATCAATGAATTATAAGCTCTACAGGAATACAAACAATTAAATGTTTGATTATTCTTTCCTACAATTAAATATTTTTGATTTACTGTTTATTTTATGTCATATATGATATGCATTGAACAAATTTAAAGCAAATAAAGACTAACCTCTATCATATCAACTGAAAGTATAAAGTTGTAGAATTGCAGAGACAAACGTTTTGAATATTCTGCATTATATATCAATACATCCCTTCAGACCAGCTGGGAACAGTGTTGGAGCAAGTTGCAGATTTCAAAATCAGGACAAAAATTAATAAATACTATTTACAGAATGGATTATTCTGTTCACCTCTGAAGACAATATGCTTTGTTATATAGATGAAATGATGACCTGTGGGAGGGTCATGATACACCCCTGTGACCATCACATCCTAAGATGAGACTTCCACCTGAACTTTCAGACCCAGAGGTAGGAACACTACCCCACTGAAACAGAGTTGACTTAAATTAATCAGATGGGATGCCATGAGTAAATTCAAATGGTGATTTTTAAAAGTGAGAAAGGGAATGTAGTCAAAGAGAGAGCTGGCGATCCAAGAAAATTTGGGACAATTTAATAATTTTTATTTGTATTGTGATTCTGTCATCTGTGATAGGATTTCTAAAATTCCATTGTAGACCGGGAATCTTGCAATTTACTTTTGACCAAACTACTTACCTTTCAAACAAAATTAAGTTATTTCCAAACCAAAAATATGGTAATTAAGGTCGACTGTGCTTTCAACAAACCGGAAAGATTTAGGGTATTAGGAATTTCAAGTGATCAAGTGGTCTTAACCTCACAAACTGCACAATCTCGAAGACTGACGTCTAGTGCCAAATAATTTTTCACTGTATGAAAAAAATTGGGTATTATGATCCCAGCTGATGTTAATACTGGACAGATCAGATCTCAGACAGAAATCTGGCTTGATAGATCATATTTGTTCGGTTTTATTTAACAAAGTCATCCTCTACTGAAACACAAGTATGTGCGACTGCAAATTTGGATTTAGCAAGAAACAAAAGATGAGTAAGCAAAAGAAATGAAAATAAAATAACATAAAAGTGGCACAGTGGCTCAGTGTTTAGCATTGCAGTTTGCACATACTCTCTGTGTCTGCGTGGGTTTCCACACACAGTTTTAAGAATGTGCAGGTTAGGTGAATTGGCCATGCTAAATTGTCCATTGTGTCCAGAGATGTGCAGGCTAGGTGAAATAGCCATGCAAAATATAGGGATAAGGGTGGGTTTGGGTGAGATGCTCTTTGGAGATGCAGTGTGGACTTGATGGACTGAATGGCCTGCTTCCAAACTGTAGGGATTCTATGACTCTATTGACATGCAACATAGCATGAAAGACTTCAAAACACCCTGTAAAATGCAAACTCTTCTAGCACAACACCATCATCTTCTAGTACAGACAATGCCTAGGTTGTGAACTGTTTACATTCTGGAGTCATAGAGTCATAGAGATGTACAACATGGAATCAGACCCTTCACTCCAACCCTCCATGCGACCAGATATCCCAAACCAATGTAGCCCCACCTGCCAACACCCGGCCCATATCCCTCCAAACTCTTCCTATTCATATACCCATTCAAATGCCTTTTAAATGTTGCAATTGTATCAGCTTCCACCACCTCCTCTGGCAGCTCATTCCATACACGTACCACCCTCTGTGTGGAAAAAGTTGCCCCTTAGGTCTCTTTTATATCTTTCCCCTCTCACCCTAAACCTATGCCCTCTAGTTCTGGACTCCCCGACCCCAGGGAAACGACTTTGCCTATTTATCCTATCCATGCCCCTCATGATTTGTAAACCTCTATAAGGTCACCTCTCAGCCTCCAACACTCCAGGGAAAACAGCCCCAGCCTGTTCAGCCTCTCCCTATAGCTCAAATCCTCCAACCCTGGCAACATCCAAGTCAAGTTGTTCAAACACGAGAGCACAATACGATGGAAAATACAATTAGTATTTAGGGTCTTTAAAAGCTAAAATCATATATGGAATTGCATTCGTAAGTATGAGCATTTGTAAGTTGGACATTCATAAATCAGAGACCCCTGGACTCTGACACCAAAAAAGTTCTTATTGATTTGACTTCTGTTTCTTTCCATTTCCAGTATTGAACATTTGGTAGTCTTTTTCTTGATTAGTCACAGAACTGTGCTTACATTTTCTAAGCTTTAAATCATCCCTTCCATTTTCTGCCCAAACACATCTGATCTGGAGCTTTCAACCAAAATGCTTAGACTAACATAACATGTTTGCTAACTTTATGAATTAATTCTTTTCTCTAGGAGAAACTGTTTCCTCTCATTTAACTTTGACCAGAACATTTGCAAATTGAAACCAAAAGCATTTCAAGCTATTTGTTTTTCTGCAAGCTAAAACACAATCAATTCCCGATTCTTCAAATTTGAAGCAAACTAATACTCTTCAATGCTTACACGTAAAACTCCAATACAAACAAATTTCCACTATCATCCTTGGATACACCCTCCCTCACATTATCTTTTTTTTAAAAAAATCATGATTCCATTAATATTGACAAGTTAATCATTAAAATCCCTACATATACACTAAGCAAATCCACATGCCACAAGTTCAAAATTCAAACTCCAAAATATGATATTTGAAAACCCACACCTTACATCACAAAAGGCAAATTATTGTAGGTTTTCAAAATGTTGAAAGATGTTGAGAAGATAAATAGTGAAGTGTTTACTTTTCACTCAACGAGATGATCTGTTTAAGTAATTTGCCCGAGAAAATGTTGCTGGACGATTAGGAGGTTCTCTTTCCAATTGGGGGAGGTCTTTTCTCCTTCAAACTGTACCTGGGATCATTTAATCTAGATAAATGAAAGAAGGTATTATTTAACATTTTGTATGAAATATAAGAGCCTCCTGCTAGACTGCCACTCTGCAATGTCAGCTCTTGACTACATGCATTGCTTCTGAAGTGGGGCTGAAATCTAAGACATCATGACTCAAAGGCGAGATGGCTATCATGGAGACAGAATTGACAACATAGTCACAGGAATTTGTTTTTAATTCAATGTTTTGTCAAAAATGACTGTTGAGGCATAGCCTCTAACATAATTTGAGAGAATTGGGTGAGTATTAGAAAAGGAAGATATTAAAACATGAGAGGAAAATGGAATTAAATAAGTTTGAAATGAACTAAAATAATAGTGGGACAGCACTGGGGTTCAGTGATTAGCACTGCTGCCTCGTAGCGCCAAGGACCTCAGTTCAATTCCCCTTGGATGTCTGCCCTTATGGGTCTGAGTGGGATGCTCTTGGGAAGGTTGATGCAGGATTGATGGGCTGAACAGCTTCTATCTGGAATGTAGAGATTCTATGAATAGCTGCTATTGACATAAGTGTGATTGGCTGGCTAAACAGCAGCCTTTTTCTGACTCTACAGTTAAGTTAGGGGAAGCAATTGCGATAATGTTACAGGACTATAAATCCAGAGTCCCAAACTAATGTGTTGGGGACATGAATTTGAATCCTATCACAGCAGATGGCGAAATTCAAACTCAGTAGAAATCTGAATTAAGTGCTGATCTAATGGTGACCATGTAACCATTGTTGATGGTCATCAAAATCCCACCTGGTTCACTAGTATTCTTTAGGGAAGGAAATCTACCATTCTTGGTTAGTGGTGCTGGAAGAGCACAGCAGTTCAGGCAGCATCCGAGGAGCAGTAAAATCGAAGTTTCGGGCAAAAGCCCTTCATCAGGAATACCATTCTTACCTGGTGGCCTGTATGTGACTCCAGAAACACAACAATAACCTTCTGAAATGACTGCGGAAGTCATTCGTTTCAAGGGAACGTTGGGATGGGCCTTGGAAGAAATAACTTCTTCAAGTATGCTGTTTGCATAAAACATTTGTAGTGTGAAATTATAGTGGGTTTGGGTGGAGTACATTGAGGAATGTAATTTGGTCACTTCTACATTATTCATTCAGGTTTTAAATCAGCCCTGATAGAACAGGTAGTGGAGACAGATTGAGGGGTTGGAACAGAGCAAACATTGGGTGATAGTGAATCGACAGCCTGTGTTTAAACAACACCTATTGGAATAACAAAGAATCAGATAATGAATATTGTGCAGGATAAATTGGTACTCCCATTAACTCTTAGTTCTAGATCAGCAGTGTTTCTTACCACTGTTTATTACATATACTGTTAATGTGGTTCTGTTCGCCAAGCTGGGAATTTGTGTTGCAGACGTTTCGTCCCCTGTCTAGGTGCCATCCTCAGTGCTTGGGAGCCTCCTGTGAAGTGTTTCTGTGATGTTTCCTCCGGCATTAATAGTGATTAGTATCTGCCACTTCCGGTTGTCAGTTCCAGCTGTCCACTCATCCACAGATTCAATCAATAAGCACATCAACCTGGACCCAATATACCGGCCACTGCAGCGGACAGCTGGAACTGACAACCGGAAGCGGCAGATACAAATCACTATAAATGCCGGAGGAAATATCACAGAAGCACTTCATAGGAGGCTCCCAAGCACTGAGGATGTCACCTAGACAGGGGACAAAACGTCTGCAACACAAATTCCCAGCTCGGCAAGCAGAACCAGAACAACGAGTACCCGAGCTACAAATCTTCTCACAAACTTTGAATATACTGTTAAGCTTGGTCCGTGAATATTATTCTTGATAATGGAAGACAGTATACAATTCGCCTAATTTTATTTTCTCAGATACTGGCTAAAATTGCTCATATATAGCAAATATGCTTTTGAGTTCAATTTCCACTTGGCAGAGAAAATGTTTATTCTTGCGATAAAACTTCTGCTGTTATTGACTATTGTTTGAAGTTTGTCTCAGTGTACAGTGTTTCTGTCTGTCTCTGTCGGTTTGTGGCTTTAGAAATTTTATATTGGCAACATGTACTGTTAGTGATAAGGAACAGGACTTCATGTATTTTCTTGGCACTTAGTGGAGAAATATTTTTATGGAGAGCTTTTAAATGTAGAACTTTAAGTTTATTATAAGTGGAGCGCACCATGACACTGGTATTGTGCGTCTTTAGGTGGTGTTAGTGAGCACCACGTGACATACCTTGCCCAAACCTAGATTCCATATTTTGGTCACACCACCTATCTGGCCACATCCACCTCATTTTATTCTTCAACTATTTGACTATAACTCCTACTTACAACCAGAAGAAAATAAATTAGACTCTGATTCATTTGTAATAGTATCACTTGGCTGGTAACTAAATGTCATATTCAGGGTCATTTAAAGGTTGAACTACAAACCACTCTTTATTTTGCCTACCCTCATCTGATATGGCTCTGAGTTCCTAGTGCTCAGGTTTTACGTTTTCCCCATAATGTACTGTCTTTTACTCTGAGCTCACTCTCAAAGGGACAGGTTCTGCTAAGACCACTTACTGGCTATCCCAGCTTTACATTAGAACTCATTTGTTGAAAGATATAAAAGGGGCTGTAATTAATAGACGTGGGGAAAAAAGGAGGGGATTGAGGAATATTGGCCAGACAAGGACTTTCAGAAACATTGAATAACAGTGTTTTACAGTCTCTTGTGAAGTTTTTAAGAAAGCACTGGATGCCATTTCTGAAAATTTATGAACCAAATGTATTTTTAACTTAAAGTAGGATTGTATTTTAATGATCAGCTCCATTGAATCCTTTTTGCCAATACAGTTAGTTTGCTATACTGTGATTTTGTTTTTAATATTTTTGTTCGAACAGTGAATGGTGATTACATCACCATGGAATTGATCTGAAAGAAAAACCAGGAGTTAAATAAACAGAGATCTAGTCATAGGTCAAGAATGATGCAGCAGGGCTGAATAGTTTAGCATTTTCACACTGTCAGATTCTGTTGCCCTTCTGACTAACATCCCAGTGAAATCATGTCCGTACACTGAGAAACTACTGAAAGCAAATATTGACTGGATTGGATAGAATAAAACACCGATTGTAATGTTCATATAGTTCTTTAATAGAACATGTGCTGTTGGTGAGACTCATTCAGTTTTAATATGAAATTGCCAAACTTTAAGTTCTGAGCCAGGCCTGTAACCTGATACCTGGTCTAATTGCTAAAACCCTGTCATGTACTGCCAGCTTAGAGGCCTACGACAATGCAAAAGATTAACTCTTCCCTCAGAATTTTTCCACTCTCCAGGGGAGTGCCTGATCCCCCTCGTTGTCATCTCACAATAATATCTGAGAACAGTAGCTTAATTTGACCATGATTTGGAGGTCCAAGACATTCAGCCTCGGACCTTCGGGTGACCATCCTCCAAGGTGGACTTCGGGACAGGCAGCAGAGGAAAGTGGCCGAGCAGAGGCTGATAGCTAAGTTCGGTACCCATAGGGAGGGCCTCAACCGGGACCTTGGGTTCATGTCACATTACAGGTGATCACCATTGCACTACACACACACAGATACTCCTACACACACACACACACACACACACATACACGGGCACACGTATACACAGGCGCACACAGACACCCACACACCCTTACAGACACACACACTCCCACACTTTCACATGCACCCCCTCACAGACTTAAGACACACTGCACTCACAACACACACACACATACACTTTCTCACACTCACCACCCCCAACCCAGACAGACACACAAACAGACAAAGACCCACATGCACACATATATTTTGTGGGGTGAATTTGTATTTGCAGGGTTACATTGTACTTTGCTCAAAAACTGCATGCATTCATGTGGAACTCTGAGTTCAAAAACTGCATGAATTTATGTAAAACTCCATTATCTCACTTTTTAGATTAGAATCAATCTAAACATCATGGCATAGACAGAGAACACAGGGGGCTAACACCTTCAACATATTGTCTCGCTATCACCATTGTTAACAGCTAACCCGAGAATGCAACTTTTAAAAAAGGTTTTGTGATTTACACATGAAAGAAGTAGAACTATCACTGTATTCTAACAGATGAAAGGCTTAACAGACAATCAATTTTTCAATGTATAATTTCAGTTACATCACACTGTAAATTTTTGCTGTAAATTCTGTGTGTTAGGATTGAGCCCTCCACTACCACCTGATGAAGGAGCATCGCTCTGAAAGCTAGTGTGCTTCCAATTAAACCTGTTGGACTATAACCTGGTGTTGTGTGATTTTTAACTTAATTTGACCAAGTTTCCAATCTTCGAGTGATAGTACAGTTTATTGGTCCCCCATTTATTTAGCACCCTACCATATTTTCCTTGTAAAATACTAGTTAGTCTCACATTCATTTATACCGTATTCCATTTTGTTCTGCTTAAGCGGTTTAGTTTTCAAATTCTATTTCCTAGCTGTGGTGAGTTGCTGTAACTAGAGGGGAACTTCTGTGCATGTTCCTCATATTAAATTGAAAAGGCTGCCAAAAAGATTTACAAGAATGTTACTGGGATTAGCTGGGACATTTTTCCCTGGAACATAGGAGTTTGAGGGTGACCTTAAACAGGTTGAAAAGTCACGAGGGGCATTGAAAAGGTGAATAGCAAGGTCTTTTCCCAGGGTAGGGGAATTCAAAACTAGAGAGCATAGTTTTAAGGTAGGCTGGCGCACTGAACTCTACACCACTGAAGCCAGATGCCAACTCAAAGATACCTCCTCCTATTGCCCCCTTGACCATGACCCCACCCCCATCACCAAACCATCATCTCCCAGACCATACAAAACCTCATCACCTCAGGAGATCTCCCACCCACAGCTTCCAACCTCATAGTTCGGGAACCCCGGCTGACCCATTGTCTCAGTCTGCTCCTGCCCCACTGAGCTCATCTTCACCTGCCTCGATACTGTCCTATTCCCCCTAGTCCAGGAACTCCCCACATATGTTCGAGACACCACCCATGCCCTCCACGTCCTCCAAGACTTCTGTTTCCCCAGCCCCAAACGCCTCATCTTCACTATGGACATTCAATCCCTCTACACCTCCATCTGCTATGACCAGGGCTTCCAAGCCCTCCGTTTCTTTCTCTCCTAACGTCCCCAACAGTACCGTTCTACTGACACTCTCGTTCGTTTGGCTGAACTGGTCCTCACCCTTAACAATTTCTCCTTCGAATCCTCCCACTTCCTCCAGACCAAAGGGGTAGCCATGGGCACCCATATGGGCCCTAGTTATGTCTGTCTTTTTGTCGGCTACATAGAACAGTCCATCTTCCATAGTTACACCGGCACCACTCCCCTCCTCTTCCTCTGCTACATTGATGACTGCATCGGCGCCACCTCGTGCTCCCGCGAGGAGGTTGAGCAGTTGTACAACTTCACCAACACATTCCACCCTGACTTTAAATTCACCTGGACCATCTCTGACACCTCCCTCCCCTTCCTAGACCTTTCCATCTCCATTAATGACGACCAACTTGACACAGACATTTTTTACAAACCCATCGATTCCCATAGCTACCTGGATTACACCTCTTCCCACCCTACCTCCTGCAAAAATGCCATCCCGTATTCCCAATTCCTCTGCCTCCGCCGTACCTGCTCCCATGAGGACCAGTTCCACCACAGAACATACCAGATGGCCTCCTTCTTTAGAGATCGCAATTTCTCTTCTCACGTGGTTGAAGATGCCTTCCAACGCATCTCATCCACAACCCCACCTTTCCAACCGTAACAAGGACAGAACCCCCCGGTCCTCATTTTCCACCCTACCAACCTTCGCATTAATCACATCATCCGCCGACATTTCCGCGACCTCCAAACGGATCCCACCACCAGGGATATATTTCCCTCCCCACCCCTTTCCGCAAAGACCGTTCCCTCCGTGACTACCTGATCAGGTCCATGCCCCCAACAACCCCCTCTCCCATCCTGGCACCTTCCCCTGCCATCGCAGGAATTGCAAAACCTGCACCCACACCTTCCCCCTCAACACATTCCAAGGCCCCAAAGGCACCTTCCACAACCATCAAAGTTTCACCTGCACATCCACCAATGTCACTTATTGTATCCGTTGCTCCCGATGCGGTCTCCTCTACATTGGGGAGACTGGATACCTCCTCGCAGAGTACTTCAGGGAACATCTCTGGGACACCCGCACCAATCAACCACACCGCCCTGTGGCCCAACATTTCAACTCCCCTCCCACTCTGCTGAGGACATGGAGGTCCTGGTCCTCCTCCACCTGATGCCTGGAGGAAGAACGCCTCAACCCCAGGGCTTCAATGTGGACTTCACCAGTTTCCTCATTTCCCCTCCCCCGACCTTACCCCAGTTCCAACCTTCCAGCTCAGCACTGTCCTCATGACCTGTCCCTACCTGCCAATCTCCCTTCCCACCTATCCACTCCACCCTTCTCTCTGACCTATCACCTCAGTCCCCACCCCATCACCTATTATAGTCTTTGCTACCTTCTCCACCTGCCCCCCCCCCCCCCCCCCCCCATTTATCTCTCCACATTGGAGGCTTCCTGCCTCTATTCCTATACTCTGATCAAAACTCTTGGTTCCAGCATCTGCAGTCCTCACTTTTGCCTAGTTTTAAGGAGAGAGGAGAAAAGATTTAAAAGGGATCTGAGGGGCAGCAGTTTCATGCAGTTTGGCAGAGGAAGTGACAGGTACAGGTAGAGTTACAACATTTGAAAGACATATGGACAGGTACATGAATAGGATAAGGGACTGCAGATGCTGGAGATCAGAGTTGAAAAGTGTGATGTTGGAAAAGCACAGCCAGTCAGGCAGCATCGGAGGAGCAGGAGAGTTGATGTTTCCTGATGAAGAGCTCATGCTCGAAACATTGACTGTTTTGCTCCTCAGATGCTGCCTGACTGAGGTAGATGAATAGGAAAGATTTGGAAGGATATGGGCCAAATACAGGTAAGTGGGACTAGTTTAGTTTGGGAAACCTGGTTGGTATGGATAAGTTGGACCAAAGAGTCTGTTTCCATACTGTATGACTCTATAATATTGATTAATCATCAATATGTTAACGATCTGGGCCCTGAAAATCAGAGAGTTATCAATACAAGAAATTATGTCTGGATTGTGCATAGCAGGAACCTTCACTACTGATCCTGGGTTTTTTTAATATCGGGGGACTGTTTCTACTTTTAAACTCCTTGGTGGTATCCATAACACAGTTGATCTACAGCGTCCACCATACTGGAAAGGTACTAACCCTATTGCAGCTTAAGTAGTCATGGTGTTGGGTTTTCCCACCCTAGTACTCCACCCCACAATTAAAACGTCTTAATAATTAATTCAGTGATTTCCTTGGAAAGTGGATCACCTTGAAAAGAATATATCTAATATATATAATTTAATTTTGCATTCACTTCAGGTACAGGCTTTGATTACAGCCAACACCAAGTGCCTATGAAAGCATGGGGCATATAAATACCATCATTCAGAGGTTTGGCTCACTTCCATCTCCCTCACATTAGTGGCCATATTTGCAATGGGTACACGGAGACTTGTTTTATGAAAGGGGAAATCTGTAGGAAGGTCAGAGCCTAGACATGCCAGGAATTGAGCAGGGTTTGGGCAGTTCCAGAAATCTCCCATTCAAAGTTATCATATGAGGATGTTGCAACAGTTGTGAATTTTTGGAGCTGTATGTTATTCAACAGAAATTAAGAATCTGTTCTTAGTTGTCATTTCTTGCAACTGATACTTTAAACTCTGGTTTGTAATAACTTGGTGTGACAATTGAATACCTATCCAGCATGTAAAGATAGTTTATTCATTTTGTCTGGCTTTGTTTTTTTTTTAATTTGCAACAATATTAGTGCAGTACATGTTACCCTACTTAAAAGAAAGTAGTTTAAGAGCTTCAATTAGTAACCATGGGAATATAAATTCCTAAGATGTCTGCCAGTTTAACAGCAACTTTTTATTCTGGAAAATATGACTAGGCTTTCAAGAAAAGCCGTCACTACCTTTAGAAAGTTAGAATGTGAGCAGCTGAAATAATTGAGTAACCTGATGTATAACTCAGGCTGATGTAAATTAGCTTTCCATAGAGAATAGCGTGAGATCTGCAGCTGATTGCAGCTGAGGTTTCCCAAAAAAAAAGGCCTGGAGGCCACAGACAGAGCTGGTAGCTCACTGCCTGCAAGAGCAGCTTCATACCATTGGGTCTGCCAGAACACCAACATGCACAGGTCTTTGCTTCTCAGTGAGATAAAAGGAAAATTGGCACAAGTACCTACAGATTACTTTTCAAAGACATTTTACAAGCCCACCATCAGCCAGTTTCATAAGCTAATGATGAATAAGTGCTGTTTGATCCAAAATGGAAAAATTCTGATACTTTGCTTGAAGAGCTCAATGCTGCTTTTTTTCAAAGTAGAGTACATGTATTTGATAGTCTTTTAAGTCACTGATCTACCTTACCAATGTAAGGTAGAAACAGCCAATGAAGTATAAGATATTTGATATGATAAAATTGTTTTATCTAAATTTTTTGGTACTGAGTAATTTTAAAGCCTTGCTTTCTTATCTATTGGTTATGGTGATGCAATCTTCTTTCTAAAATAGATGTGTATGGATATATCCTTTTCTTTCTTCAAAATGACCAGTCTCACTTACATTCATCTATGAACATGCTCATTTTTTCTACATCCTCTTCTAAAGATGAGAACGCACACTGAACAGTAGTGTCAACTTGCCCTCTGGTTGTCTCCCAGGTGAATAATCCTTGTCAGTGAGCCTGGACAGGAGCTTTTTTTTTATGTTGCAGGTTTGAGGTTGAAAAAGCAACTCCAATGCATTGATTTCCTGTTTTTATGCCTTGATAGTTCAGCCTGTAAACAAGTTTGTAAATAGACCTTGTCTCAGGTACAAGCGCAATTCGATTCTTAATAATGTACCCAGTGCACATGCAGAAAGTACTGGTATCGTTGACACAAGGGTCATTGCTATGCCATTGCAGAGAATTACAAGACCTTTATTCAAAATGATATGTCACAACCAGTGTTCTGATATTGCTACTGGATGATAGTTTCTGGGAAGACCAGCTATAGTAAGACTTAGGTCTCTCATAATAACTGCTAAAATAAAAAGCCACATTTAGCTATTGATGTCATTAATGGCACAATTGGTAAGGACATTATGAAATGTGACATTACCACCAAATTCAGTGTCGTTTATCTCTCAGTACCAGCATATGATGCATTGTTATGACAGCCAAATCAAATCAGCTTCCCTATCCTTGTGTTCGCAACATAGTAAAATTAAAATCCTCAATGACTTTCAAAATTGTCCCAAATGGAACTAATAAGTTATTAATAAAACACAGCCAAGTTTTAACACAGCCAAGTTAAACAATAGGGTAATCTAATGAATATCTATGATTGAAACCCAATTTTCTTTGATTTTAGCTTCCATTCATACAAATACAGAGAGGCAAACTCTCTGATAAGGGATAAATTCAGGAAAAATAAAACAAAAACTGGCCTGTTCACATAAGCATTTTCCATGATCCATAATATCACAGGCACATAAGATTATATATATTACTTGGTTTCAGAAGACATTGATCAAAGTAAATAGCTTTCAATTGGCTTCAAGAAATATTCACTTAATATTTAGAACTGAGTTTCTATTCTCTGAATTTTCAATAAATTGATAATGGGAGGGCAACCAGAAAGCAATCTAAATCTCCTTGGGCCCCAGCTATTCATGATACGTATATAAAGGACCTGAATGAGGGAACCAAATGCTGAATTTCCAAGTTTGCTGATGACACAAAACCTGGCGGTATTGTGAATTGTGAGAAAATAGGGGAAGACTTCAAGGTAATTTAGACAAGTTGAGTGAGTGGACAAACAAATGGTGGGTGCAGAACAACATGGCTAAGTGTGAAGCTATATACTTTTGCTGTGAAAAATAGAAAGGAAGAGTATTATTTAAATCATGATGCATTGGGAAGTGTGGTTGTGCAATGGAATCTGCGTCCTCTTGTTCACCAGTCAATGAAATTAGGCAGGCAGGTGCAGCAAGCAACTAAGAAGGCAACTGATATATTGGCCTTCATTGCAAGAGGATTTGAGTTCAGAAGTAGGAAATCTTACTGCAATTATTCAGGACTTTGATGAGACCACACCGGGAGTATTGCAAGTAGTTTTGGTCTCCCAACCTCACAAAGGATATGCAGTGGAAGTTCACGACACTGATACCAGGAATGGCAGGATTGCTGTATGAGGAGAGATTGGTTTGACTGGGTATATTTTTACACGTGTTGAAAAGAATGAGAGGGAATCTCATTGAGACGTATAACATTCTAATGGGCATGGACAGACCAAATGTAGAGAGGATGTTTTCTCTGGTTGGGGAGTCTAGATCAGGGGACACAGTCTCATGGATAGAGAGCTGGACTATTTAGGACTAAGATGAGGAAACATTTCTTCACTCAAAGAACAGTGAACCAGTGGAATGTTCTCCCACAGGTGGTCAAGTCATTCAATGTGTTCAAGAAAGAGATAGAACTGTGTTTAGATTTTAAAGACATTAAGGGCATATGGAGAAGGCAGGAATGTGGTATCGAGGTGAAAGGTCAACCTTGGGCACGGTGGCTCAGGTGGTCAGCATGATGGCTCAGTGGTTAACACTGCTGCCTCACAGCACCAGGGACCTGGATTCAATTCCAGCCTCGGGCAATTGTCTGCGTGGAGTTTGCACAATCTCCTCATGTCTGTGTGGGTTTCCTCTGGGTGCTCCAGTTTCCTTCCATAGTCCAAAGATGTACAGGTTAGGTGAAATGGCTCTGCAAAGTTTCCATAGTGTTCAGGGATATGTAGGTTACATGCATTAGTCAGTGGAAACATAGGGGAATGGGTCTGGGTGGGTTACTGTTCAGAGGGCCTATGTGGACTTGTTCAGCCAACTGGCCTGTTTCCACACTGTAGAGATTCTATGATCAAATTGAATGGTGGAGCAAGCTTGAAGGGGCGAATGGCCTACTCCAGTTGCTCATTTCTGTATCATTCATTAGAGCTGAAAGAAATTAGAAATGTGAGGTTTTAAGCAAGTGAGAGGAAGAAGAATAGAAATAGAACTATGTGAAATGGATGATTGCTTTGTGGAACACCTATGTCTGTATGTGAAATGGATGATTGCTTTGTGGAACACCTCAATTCAGTCCACAAATTTAACTCTGAGCTTACAATTGCATGTAATTTTAAGTTTGTACCTTAATCATACACTGACTTCTCTGTCTTCAGTCTCCTGCAGTGTTCCAGTGAAGCTGAACATAATCTCTAAAACCAGCACCTTACCTTTCGAATAAGCATTTGAATAATCAGTTCCCAGAATCGATTTGAATTCAATTCCAGACTGTAACCTCTGTCACAAAAACAAAAGTTGCTGGAAAAACTCCGCAGATCTGGCAACATCTATGAAGAGAAATTAGAGTTAACGTTTCAGGTTTGGTGACCCTTCCTCAGAACCTCTGTCCTATTTTGTTTTCTTTTTCTTCACAGGTTCCTGTTTAATCTTGTTTTTCTCTGTTTTTTTGCTTTTGGACAACAATTGTTCATCACTCTGCCATTTACACCTTCTCTGGGCACATCTTTTGTTCCTTTGATATTCCAATATCACTGTTGTTGGGCTTGCAAAACCAACCCTTTTTCTGTTTAATTATCTCCTGTCTCCCACCCTGTTATAGATTTTCCCTTTTGTTCTTTTACATTGTCCCCTTTTATTTATTTAAAACCTATTACAGGTCTGATGACAGGTAATCACCCTGCAATTTTAACTCTGTCTCTTGCTCCCCAGATGCTTCCTGGCCTGCTGAGTATTTCCAGCATTTTCTGTTTTTATTTTGGTCAAACTTAGCTTTGATTATCAGACTGACACAATAAAATGTCTTTGGACTTCAACTTTAATTCAGATTGGCTCCAAAGTGGCGACATAGCTGGTTTTAGAGCCAAATTTGGCACCTGTTTGGTTTGGCTCTTGTTACATCTCTTTTTACCCATCGCAGCTGTTGATTTTAAATGTGGTACATGATTAATACTGAAGCTTTGAAGTTACAACACTGTGTCAGCCGTGGCTCAGATGTGAGCATTCTCACAACTGAGCCATATGATTGTGGATTTAAGTCCTACTCCAGGACTAGAGCGCAAAAATCAAGAATGATGTTCCAGTGAAGCAATGCTGTAGTGTTGAAGATACTTCCTTCTGGATACTGTCTGCCCCAAAGTTGTTACTGTAAAAGATCCCATGGTACCGTTTCAAAGAGCAGTAGGAGAGTCATCCCTGGTCAGCATTCATCCCTCAATCAATATCACAAGACAGATAATCCGTTCTATAGGAATCTGCTATGTACAACTTCGCAAATTGGTTGCTGTGCTTCCTAAATATTGCATGAAATTCTGGTCTCCTTCCTATCGGAAGGATGTTGTGAAACTTGAAAGGGTCTAGAAAAGATTTACAACGATGTTGCCAAGGTTGGAGGATTTGAGCTATAGGGAGAGGTTGAATAGGCGAGGGCTGTTTTCCTTGGTGTGTCAGAGGCTGAGGGGTGACCATACAGAGGTTTATAAAATCATGAGGGGCATGAATAGGATAAATAGACAAGGTCTTTTCCCTGGGGTATGGCAGTCTAGAACTAGAGGGCATAGGTTCAGGGGAAAGATGTAAAAGGGAACTAAGGGGCAACTTTTTCATGCAGTGGGTAGTGTGTGTATGGAATGAGCTGCCAGAGGAAGTGATGAATGTTGATACAATTACAGTGTTTAAAAGGTATTTAGATGGGTACATGAATAGGAAGGGTTTAGAGGGATATGGGCCAAGTGCTGGCAAATGGGACTAGATTAGGTTAGGATATCTGGTCAGCATGGATGAGTTGGACCAAAGGGTCCGTTTCTTTGCTGTACATCTCTATGGCTCTAAATTACGATACTAGCTAATTTTCTAAACAAGTACTTCATTCCTATAAAGCAGTTTGAGATGACATGTGATTGCGAAAGGCACTTTCTAACTGGATGCCATTTTCTTAATCTAAGAGTATCTCTGAGCCTTATTCAGATTGGATGTGTATTTTGATTCTACCACTGGGACTGAGATCATTTGACAATGATCAGACTATTAGCAGAAATACCAGATGTAGTTGAACCCAGAGGTTCCCACGGGGTGTACAGGCAACTAATTGGCACCTTTCTTACAAAGCACAAAAAAAATTATTCTGACATGGACAGGCCCACTTGTCCTGCACTCCTGCCATTAAACATCAGAATGGCCGTGCCTATTCATTAACTTATTCTGGAGCTCATACAGTCCCCCATTCTACATTTAATTCACTCTTCCCTGAAAATAGTCATTTTTAAACAGCCTGGACTCCATCTGAGATTAAAGTAAATTGGTATTAAGATGAATTCATGCAATGCTCAATTTTACAGAAGACACATTCCTTCACATTAATATGATATTGGAATGTCAATCTATACAATTTACAATTGGATTAAAAATACATTTGGCCTGATCTTCTCTCTTTCTCCTGTCACACAACAAAACAAAAATATGTTCAATGATCAAAATATCAACTTGCATTTCAATAGTTCCTTTAATGTGAACAAACCACCCCAACATCCTTTCATGATGTGAGAAGGAATAGTTAAAGAAAATGTCTTTTGAAAACAGGGTATGATGTAGTAAAGTGTTTCCAGGTGAAAATTCCAGATGTGGAACAGGATGTCCCCAGTGCTTGAGCAGAGGACATAAAATAAACCATAAGAATTTGAAGTCAAGAGAATTGACTTCATTACATGGAATACACATAAGATATTGGCAGAAAGGATTGCATAAGGTTTTCTGCCTGGAGTGTTTCTATAACAACAAGGTGATTGTTTGATTTAATATAAAGACCCACCCTAATGAAATGGGGATAAATTTCTTCATTCAAAAAGGTTGAGTATCTTTGGAATTGTCTACCCCAAAGAGTTACAGATCTTCCAACACTGAACATATTTAAAGCCAAAATAGTAAAGATTTTTAGTTTCTCAGGGAGTCAAGGGATAGGGGGAGCATGTAGGAGACTGGTGTTAGAACTGAATATCAACCATGCTAATAATGAATGGTGGACCAGGGCGATGGACCACATGATCTTCTCATTCTCCTGTTTCTTATGTTCTTAGGAGACGAACAGTATCATTGTATAATTAGATTAGATTACTTACAGTGTGGAAACAGGCCCTTCGGCCCAACAAGTCCACACCGCCCCGCCGAAGCGCAACCCACCCATACCCCTAAGCTAACACTACGGGCAATTTAACATGGCCAATTCACCTGATCTGCACATCTTTGGACTGTGGGAGGAAACCGGAGCACCCGGAGGAAACCCACGCAGACACGGGGAGAACGTGCAAACTCCACACAGTCAGTCGCCCGAGGTGGGAATTGAACCCGGGTCTCTGGCGCTGTGAGGCAGCAGTGCTAACCACTGTTCAAAATAATATTTTGAATAAAATCTAATGTTAATTTTGGCAGCTCCTTTATTAGGTCAGGTAGTTCCAATTGTTTACAATCATGTGTATGATTGATGATTTGTTTGACTAAATTTGTAAAACTATTGCTAATAATCATCAGTATTTCTATTTTTGACTGAGACAACCAACAAAAGACACAAGACATAGGAGCAGAAATTAGGCCATTCAGCTCATCGGGTCTTCTCTGTCATTCAATCATGGCTGATAAGTTTCTCAAGCTCATTATCCCACTTTCTCCTCATAATCCTTAATCCCCTTGATACTGAAGAACCTATCGATCTTTGTCTTAAATATATTCAATTACCTGGCCTCCATAACCTTCTGTGGCAACAGAATTCCATAGATTCCCCACTCTCTGGCTGAAGAAATTTCTCATTATCTCCATTCTAAAAGGTCTTCTCTTTACTCCTAAGAGTATGCCCACGTGTCCTAGTCTCTTCTACCAATAGATACATTTTCCCAACATCTACACTGTCCAGGCCATTCACTGTGTTTGAATTAGATTCCCTCCTCATCCTTCTAAAGTCCAATGAATGTAAACTCAGAATCCCCAAACGTTCCTCATATGTTAAGCTTTTCATTCCTGGGGTCTTTCTCATGAACCTTCTCTGAACCTGCTCCAGGGCCAATACATCCTTCCTGAGATATGGGACCCAAAACTGTGCACAGTACTCCAAATTTTAAAGCCTCAAATACACCCCTGCTTTTACATTCAAGTCCTCTCAAAATAAATGCCAAGATTGCATTTACCTTGCTAACTACTAATTCAGGGGAGAAAGTGAGGACTGCAGATGCTGGAGATCAGAGCTGAAAATGTGTTGCTGGAAAAACACAGCAGGTCAGGCAGCATCCAGGGAACAGGAGAATCAACGTAAGAAGGGCTTATGCCCGAAACGTCGATTCTCCTGTTCCCTGGATGCTGCCTGACCTGCTGCGCTTTTCCAGCAACACATTTTCAGCTCTAACTACTATTTCAATCTGCAAGTTTACTTTGAGAGAATATCTGAACTAGAACTCAAGTCTCTTTGCACTTCAGATTTCTGAATTTTCTCCCCATTTATAAAATAGTTCATGCCTCTATTCTTCCTACCAAAGTACATGACCTCACACTTTCCCATATTGTACTCCATCTGCCACTTCTTTGCCCATTCTCCTAACCTGTCCAAATTCTTCTGCAGCCTCCCTGCCTCCTCAGTGCTAGCTGTCCCTCGAAATATTTTTGTATCATCTGCAAACTTAGCCGGAATGTCCTCAGTCCCTTCATCTAGATCATTAACGTATAAAGTGAAAGGTTGTGGTTCTAACACTGAGCCTTGCAGAACACCAGATGTCACCAGCTGCCATCCTGAGAAAGACTCTTTTATCCCTACTCTATGCTTTCTGCTAGACAGCCAAGCTTTTATCCATGCTAGCACCTTACCTCTCACACCATGAGCCCTCAACTTACTGAGTCCTGTGCAGAACCTTGTCAAAGGCCTTCTTGAAGTCCAGGTAGATAACACCCATTGGCTGTCCTTGGTGTAACCTGCTCATTACTTACTCAAAGAATTCTTGCAGATTTGTCAGGCATGACCTCCCCGATATGAAACCATTTGCCCTATTTTACAATATACTTCCAAGTATTCAGAAATTTCTTTCACAATGGATTCCAGGATCTTACCCATGTTAGGATAATTGGTCTGTAATTTTCTGTCTTTTGCCTTACTCTCTTTTTAAACCAGGGTGTCATGTTAGCAATTTTCCAGTCTTCTGGGACTTTTTCTAATTCTAGTGATTCCAGAAAGATCACCACTAATGCCTCCACGATCTCTTCAGCTATCTCCCTTAGAACTGTGGGGTATAGTCCATCTAGTCAAGGTGAACAAAGTTAAAAAAATCACATAACACCAGGTTATAGTCCAACAGGTTTAATTGGAAGCTAGTGTCATTCCAATTAAACCTGTTGGACTATAACCCGTTGTTGTGTGATTTTTAACTTTATACACCCCAGTCCAACACCAGCATCTCCAAATCATGACTACTAGTCCAGGTGATTTATCCATCTTCAGGCCATTCGGTTTCTCTAGCACCTTCTCCTTGGTGATGGCAACCATACCCAGCTCTGTCCCCTCAGTCTCTTGAAGTTTGGGATATTATCTGTGTCTGAAAATGTGTTGCTGGAAAAGCGCAGCAGGTCAGGCAGCATCCAAGGAATAGGAGAGTCGACGTTTTGGGCATCAGCCCTTCTTCAGGAATATTATCTGTGTCTTCCAACATGAAGACTGATGTGAAGTAATTATTCAATTCCTCAGCTATTTCCTTGTTCCCTACTACTATCTCTCCAGCGTTATTTTCCAGTAGCCCAATGTCTACTTTTGCCTCTCTTTTGCACTTTTATATATCTAAGGAAATTCTTACAGTCTTCCTTTATATTACTGCCAGCTTACCATCATGTGTAATCTTCTCTCTCCTTATTTTTTTTTGGTCTTTGTAAGCTTCCCAATTCTCTGGTTTCCCACTGCCCTTCGCCACGTTATATGCTTTATCTTTTGCTTTTGTGCTATCCCTGACTTACCTAGTCAGCCAGGGTTTTCTCATCCTCCCTGTACTATGCTGCTTTTTCCTCAGGATGAATCTCAAAACAAAACAAAATACTCCGGGATCTGAATCATGCTCTCAGATATTCTGAGAACTGCACTACGTTCTGCTTGTCAAAATAGCTTTGACTAAACTTATCAACTTGACTAAAAAAAAACTTTATTCAGTTTTTCAATATGTTCATGAAATGCTTTGTTGAGAGATGCTGCTTTTAAAGTTATTTTGTCAGTCTTTGTTAATGAGCTGAAAATGTGTTGCTGGAAAAGCGCAGCAGGTCAGGCAGCATCCAAGGAGCAGGAGAATCGACGTTTCGGGCATAAGCCCTTCTTCAGGAATGCAGGGCTGAAGAAGGGCTCATGCTCGAAACGTCGATTCTCCTGCTCCTTGGACGCTGCCTGACCTGCTGCGCTTTTCCAGCAACACATTTTCAGCTCTGATCTCCAGCATCTGCAGTCCTCACTTTCTCCTCAGTCTTTGTTAATGCCATACCAGTTACATGTGTTCAAACCTAAAAATAGCTTTGTGCTGGAAAAAAGAGCTCCTCCATTTGTGAAGATCTAAATGAGATTTTGTCACATTTATGACTTTCTTTTTATCCCTAAGATTATATTGTTTTTTTTTTAAAAATGTGGTCCGTTTTCAATTATATGGCTCAACTGACATTTTCTTTGAAACACTTTCATGAGATGTGGGCTTTGCTAGCAGGAAGAACAATAATTGCCATTCCTAATTATCCTTGAGAAAATGGTGGTGAACTGCCATCTTGAACTTCTGCAGTTCATTTGGTGTAGGTGCCCCCACAATGCTGAAAGGGAGGGAGTTCCAGGATTTTGGCCAAGCAACAGTGAAAGGTTGGCCAAGTCAGAATGGTGAGTGGCTTCAAACATTATTTGCAGATAATGGTGTTCCCATCTGCGCATAATGAAAATGTTTAAAATTAGTGGTTCTGGATGATTAATTATCCTATATGTATCATGAACAGTGAAGTAAGAAGATAATGGAAAAGCATACTAATCCATTTTTTCATATTGAAAGAAAGAACTGAAAAAATTATATTTCAAATCTTTATTTAATCCTTAAAACATGCCTTGTTTCAGAAAGTACTCTATTCTTCCTCATTCAGTTTGAAACATTTTAATCAACATTTTTGAAAATTGGATATATGCACTTGCTATTGCGATATGGGCAAAGGGATTTTCTGCCAGCCTTTGGAGCTGATTGCTACATATAGTACCTCCTAAATGTGATCATATACAGTTTTTTAAACAGAAGTGAAAGCGAAATTAGGCACACAAAGTATTAATAATTCCTTTATGTTTGTAGCTGCAAAGATGAGTTAGCAGGGAAGAAATGTGATATGTAGACATCCACTTCTTCTTTAAAACCACTTTTGTTACTAATGTGAGCATTTAAAGGGAATGCAACTTTTTTTAAAGCTCTTCACTCTATCCCTAGTGTGAAATATTTAGTAACCAAGAACATTTCTAGCATTCTTTGGACACAAAACAAAGGCAATTTTCAGGTCTGACAGTAACAGCCTTTGAAACATCTGTGACAATGTGTAATGACTTCCTTACAGCCCCACTGAGTTCCAGCCCTTGAACAAATACACTTTTGAAGTGGTAAAGTATAATATGCTCCTTCAGCTGCTGGCAATAGGAAGAATACTAACTGTACTCTAATAGCCCATATTTGCAAACCCATACCAAATGTTTACTGTTGGATGTGATTCTGCTATTGGGCACCACTTTCTGAACAATCATGAGTGTGCTAATAGTTGCAATAGCAATCAATTTAAGCTATTCAGTTGAGTTGGTAATATGATTCACGTAGGCTTACTAAAAACAAGACCTATTCTTTGCAAATAAAATGAATATATTCAAGCCCTGTGCCTTTTTTAAAATTAGCTGGAAGAAGAGATCTGCTTTGCTATCTCCATGACAACATCTAAGCCAATCAGAATGAACTTGCAAACTAATGAGCTCCCCTTTTCTTCTGTACTATCAGTTATTGAAATTGTTTGAAATGTGCCATTCTTGCATTTATTCTGATGAGAGCAAAACAAAGTTTTGGTAACATGACCAAGAGAGGGTTCTTCTGTAATTTTTGCTTCTGTAATTTTTGTAAGGATGTGCCAAGACTACGTTCAATGTCTTTTCAACAAAGCCGTGCACCTCAAAGTTATGCTTCCTATGAATGTGGCCCTTATTCCTCACCTTATTAAAGGTTGGACAATGACTACAGTTCAGCAAAACAGTGATGCAGTTGAAAAATGTGAAAGTCATTCACAATCTGTTCATTTCCTCAGCTGGAGTTCAGGTTCACTTTGATGTACATAACTTGCTTCATCTTGTTTGATTTTGTGTCTGAGATGGATTTGAGCTTCAAATTTGTGTATTTGTTTTCTAAGGTGAAGAAGAAGGAATCATTTTTATTTATTGGTCACTTGTAAAATGGGAGACTGAGAACTTTTGAACGAAGACCTTGGGAAGCTTTTGAAGGTGGATTCAATTTTCAAGCTGGCTTTTAAACAAGCACATAGTAGTGAGTTTAAATATGCATGTTTGGGACTCATTTTCATGTACAGTGATTGCACAGACTGGCCTCTTGCTCAATTCTGCCAGGTAATGATTGGCCTAGATCCAGTCATCCTTAAGGGGACTGCTACAAGCTAGTCAAGCAGGAGAAATGAAATATTCAATTTTGTGAGACCAGCATGCTTCTTCAGACCGCCCAAGATGCCTTGGCCTACTGCTGGCTTGCCTACCATGTCAAAGTTGCCATAAATGTGCCAAGCTATGGCATAGTAGCTGATTGGCACTCTCACATTACCGTTTGGAATTCAAATGAGGCCTAAACTTGACAATGTTGTCAGATACCTGGCCGTTGCTGTGGCCTGGTGGCAGAGACACCTAACCCACTTTGCGTTTGTGTTTGTTTTCAGTACAGTTTGGAACGCTTTGTGAATGTAAATATTAAATTAAGTATGCCGTAATACTTTGAGCTGATGTCCTTAACAAAGCATCAGATTTTCACCAACTGTTCCCATATATTTTGACATAGAAATACAAAAGGCAATGTAGCTGAAGTTGGAAATGATCTATATAATCACGTACTATTAGAAAATTATTATTAGACAATGATTGTCTAAATGGGAGATTACTTTTTCTGTATTGACTCCTAGAAGGGAGGAAAAGTATTCACAAATACCTTAAGGATTTGCAGGAGCCTTATTTCTAATGTTTTTGTTCTTGGAAAACATCCTGCTGTAAAGCTAACATATAGTTTTCTATTTGGATTGCTTTTAATTCCCATCTGGATAATCATCAAAATAGGAAGTTTCTGTCTTAGCCTTTTGCATTTTAATGAATGACACAATCATGGTTTTTAAAAGTTGTGCTAAGGTCAGACCAATACGAGACATAGCTAGAGACTTAAAGCTAAAACTTGAAGCCAAATCAAAAGCATTTTAGCCAAATCTTTTGTGATGACATTTAGAAGTTAGGCAATTGACAGGAGGACTGATTTGAACTTCTCCCCAGGGTTCCTATAGTGATAATTTTCACCAGAAACTGCCTCAAAGGTCATTTGTTTCTTGGCAAATAGTTTCACTGAGAAGTACAATACAAATATTAGTTAAGCATTACATAAAACTTTCTGCATCCATCTTTGCATAATTATTTATAAATGAAAAAAAGTGATTTCATTTTTAAATGCTTTGTTTAAAATGGTTTGGGCAACGTTATAAGGAATAGATACCCTTTTCAAAGCCATTCAGATTTGGAAAGACTTTTATTGTAGGCTGCTGTGTGTGGTGTACAGAAACACATTGTAGTCATGCAAAGAAAACGGGAATGAGAAACATTCAAAGGTTTCTATGTCTGCCACAAATTCTACTCCAGCTGTTCAGAATGATGTTTCCAATTAGAACTCATACTCTGTACTTACCATTGCTCAACAGAGCAAAATGAAAGCAATTTTACCTTGAGGGCTTTTGTGGCATTGTGGTAATGTCCCTTCCTTTGGGTCAAAAGGGTCCCAGGTTCCAACTGAGAATACAGTGGGCATGGAGATTTCACCATAATATGCCTAAACAGATTGACCAAAAAAAGCACCGTCTCATCAATCACCAACTGAATATTTCTCAATATTATTCCAGCTCTCTGATCCACGGGTGTAATTCTACATTTTCGGGAACCCCATGCCAACTAGCAGCTTTACAGTTCTATCCACTTCTTTGGCTTTAAAATGTTCCACTTTAAAATGCTTTTTAAATGAAATTACTTTGGACGATCAGATCGGCTAAAATGGATCATGAAAAGGTGCCATATTGGTCAAATACAGAAAGACCGTTATGGGGCTGTGGTTGAGGCATTTTGAAAAATGTCAGCACCTAACAATGATGTAGTTGTTTGCAACCTTAGTGAGATATTTGATCTTGAGAGAAATTTCAAGTCTCATCCTTGGACTGTCATATATACAAATTATTCCACCCGTTAACATTGTGCTTACCTCAGTTTATCTGCTACTGAAACCCTCACTTGCGCCATTGTTAACGCTACACTTGACCATTCTAATACACTCTTGCTTGGTGCCCCAAATTGTGTCCTATGTAAGCTTTGGGGTGGCACAGTGCCTCACAGCGCCGGGTTTAATTCTACTCTCAGGTGACTGTGGGTTTCCTCCAGGTGCTCCGGTTTTCTCCCATAGTCCAAAGATGGCCAGTTTAGGTGGATTGGCCATGTTACATTGTTCCAAAGTATCCAGGGATGTTCAGGTTAGGTGGATTAGCCATGTCAAATGCAGGGTTATAAGGATAGTGTAAAGCTGTGGGTCTGGGTAGAACGTTGTTCAGATGGTTGGTGTGGACTCAATGTGCCTCCTGGCCTGCTAGCACACTGAAAGGATTCTATGATTCTATGAAAGTATCCAAAGTTCTGCTCCCTGTGTCTTAACTAACCGATGGCTCAGTGGTTAGTACTGCTGTTCACAGTACCAGGGATCCAGGTTCGATCCCAGCCTTGGGCAACTGTCTGTGTGGAGTTTGCACATTCTCCCTGTGTCTGCGTGGGTTTCCTGTGGGTGATCCGGTTTCCTCCCACAGTCCAAAGATGTGTAGGTCAGGTGAATTGGCCATTCGAAATTGCCCATAGTGTTAGGTGCATTAGTCAGAGGGAAATGGGTCTGGGTGGGTTACTCTCCAGAGGGTCGGTGTGGACTTGTTGGGCAGAAGGGCCTGTTTCCACACTGTAGGGAATCTAATCTAATCTAAGTATCATTCACTTGTTACTGCTATGCTTACTAACATATTATTTCCTCATCGAGCAACATCTTGATTTTAAACTTTGTGTCCTTGTTTCAAATCTTTCCATGGTATCACCTTTTCCTAAATGTGTAACCTGCTCCAGCTTCATGAGTATCCTGGATATTTGCACACATCTGCTCTGGCCTTTTGAGTATCCCTGATTTAATCACTCCATCATTGATGGCCATGACTTCTGTTGCCTCGGCTCTGAGCTCTGGAATTCCTTCCTTAAGACTCTCTACCTTTCGTCCCTCCTCTAAGACACATCTTGAACTTGCTTCTTGATCAATGTTTTTGGTCATCTGATCTAACATGATCCAGTGCTGCATTTTGTTTTATAATGCTCTTATGATATTCTTTAGGATGTTTTATGACATTATATAAATACATTGTCATTGATCAGGGAGACTTTATTCTGAAACTAGAAACCTAAATTTCATTTTCAGTAGCTCTCACAATGAAAAGCCTAAAATTTACCTTTAAAAATGTAATAATGGATGAGCATTTTCTTTCTGAATATTATATGAACTGTCAGTGATGACAATCAGTGTCACATAGATTTCTATAGGAACTGCTCTCTTTTACATTTGGATGCCAACCTGTTCTCAAATATGAATCTGTTTGTTTGATATAACATTCTAATTATAATACTAGTTGGAATGAGAGGAAATATTCTTCTTGACAAGTATGAATTTCAGCAGAATTAAATATTAATAGATTAATTATGAGAGACATTTTGGACAGTGAATTGTTATGATGTGGAATGCATTAACTTTGTGTCATATTTGATGTTGAGATAAGTTTCAAGCCTCATCTTGCATAATCACATATGCCAATTATTCCACCATTAACCTCAACTTGTCTGCTACTGAACCCCTCTCTTGTGCCATTATTAATCTAAATTTGACTATTCTCTTGCACTCCTGACCAGGTCTCCCAAATTCTGCCCGGTGTAAGCTTGAAGTTATTCAAAACTCTGAGTGTGTCATGGAAGCTGACTCAATTGTGGCTTTTAAGTCAGAATTGGATAAGCACCTGAAGAAAGGAAATTTGAGGACTAATTTGACAGAGTGAGAGTGTGACTAGCTAAACTGTTCTTGTAAGGAACCAGCATGGAAATGACAAGCTGAGTGGCTTTCTTAAAAGTGCAGTATTCATTCTGTGATTCAATGGGGAACAGATCTATGATGGATGTGTGGCAAAAAAAGAACTACAAACTAGCAAACCATGAGCTTGAATGGTGAATTGTTCACAGTACAACAGTAAGTAATCGGACTTTAAAAATTCTTAAGGTAAATGAGTCATGGCTAGCAGTAAGGCCCAATGAATATTTCCGCTCATCAGAGTAACCAGCTTCTCGTATAAACACAGTGAATGATGGAGAAACTCAGCAGCTCTGGCAGCATCTCTGGAGAGAGAAACAGAGTCCAGTATCAATATTCTTCAGATCTCTGAGAAGGAATTAATGTGAAGTTAGAAGACCCAAGCCTAACAATAGAATGAAAACTTCACAAAAACTTAAGATGTTTTAATTGTCCGTAATTACTCTTAGTTGAATTTCTTTAGAAATTTTACAAATTTGAATCAGTGATCGGTTTTTCAGCTGTACATAGTTCAGTTAATTCTAATCTGTACTGAATAGTTTGTGAATTACACTTCATTTAAGGAGGAGAGAAGATGTTTGTAAATGTTTACTTTAAAAGTAATTGCTGGTTAGTTTGTTTTGAAACTTTCAATTTCAGTCATTGGGAAAGTTAGGATCTGAGAGTACTTGTAAAAATTGAAACAGCCAGCACCTTCATCACTTTAGACAAACAGTTCGTTTTTTTAAAGGATTTCTGGGTTTTCCACTTTGGGAGCCACTGGAGCATCAAAGCTTACATGGTCACTACAATATTTTGAATGAGGAGAAAACAGAATATAAATTGCTTCTAAATTCTCAGGAATGCTACAAATTAGAGGGAAAATAAATTTTCTCTCAGATTAGTGATGTCAACTGTTGTGATTTTCATGGGTTATGTTTTACGAAAAAGGATGTTTAAACACTCCAAACTATAAGAATCTCAGTTACCATAGGTCACCTCATTGCAGTTTTACCAGAAATACTATTTACATTTAAGTGGAAGATTAGCAACTTTTGCATTTTTTAATCTATTAATAGCTGTTTATTAGGTTTGCATTGCTGATCCCTGGGCCTGGTATGAGAAAGTGGCAGCCAAGGACACAATTTTTGTTATATTCTTGCATGGGATGTGGGTGTCATTGCATGGTCAGCGGTAGTTGCTGATTCCTGATTGCCCTTGAACTGAATGACTTGCTGACCATTTCAGAGTGGTTTAAGGTCAACCATATTGTGGGACTGGATTCGCACGCAGGCCAGGTTGTGTAGGATAGCATGTTACATTCCCCCAAAGGACATTAATGAAACAGGAGAGTTTTTATAACATGCAATGAAAATCTTTTGGTCATCATTAGAGAAACTAGCATTAAATTCCAGATTTAATTAAAGAAATACAAATTCTCCTTGGTGAGGTGCTGTGATTTGAAACCATTGAGCATTAGCCTAGTCCAGTGATATTACCAAAGTGCTAACAACTCCACTACATATTCCTGTGCTGGGGTAGATATCACCCCAATGATTTTTTTGAATAAATAAGTACATTAAATGAAAGCTTTCAAAGATAAGACTTTAATTTTGTACTTATTAAAGTCTCCTGGTCAATCAAACATCTTGTTTTCAAAGACCACACAAATGTATCTACTTCTACAAATTAAGATTTTATTGATGGCTGAGGTCACTAAGGCTTTTCAAACAGTTACTGACACTTTTCCCTGCGTCATTTTATTAGTGTATTTCATTTATTAAGTTTGTGAAAGGCCCTCAGTCTGTAAAGACACTTTAAAATTAATTCTGTATTCCAATTCTTCGGTGCCCTTATGGCAGATACAAATACATCACTTGAATTGGTTCATGTTTATTTTTCTAACTTAAAGTGAATAACTGTAAGGTAACATAATATTTTTTCATTCTCTCTATTTTGTAGATTTTGCACCTAGGTACTTTGTACCTAAGATTGTGCAATGTGGGACAACATTGTAAACTTTTCACTGCACTCCTGTGTTTCTGTGCTTGACTACACATGACAATAAACCTAATTCTAATTCTAAAAGAACAAAAACTAAACTGTTTAATATTTGAGCTGAAGAAAGAGGCTGTTATTTTATAAGACACTTAAAAATTATGCAATACATCTGATTCAGTATAAATGTGTGTAAAAAATTCATTATGTTTTGCAGTTCACACACCTAAATTGGCTTCAGTTTGCAGAGGTAGGAGTTTGTGGCTTGAGGTCCAGCTACTACATTAATGTAGATAGTATACAGGGGATGAAGTAACCATAAAACAATCTAGCGATCAATATTTAAATAGAGCAAGGCAATCACTTCAAAGCTCAGTTCAGGACCAGCCACCATACTACTGAAAGAAGCAAACAGGGAAGGTGAGGTGGATAAGCTAAGATACAGAGTGTGGAGGCCAGAATTATGACAGCAGATAAAGAAGGAAGGCTTGAAATTACAAGGAAGTTCTCAGTTCCATTTATTGGGTTAAAACATTTAAGAGAATACTTGGAAACCAGGCAAAAAAATATGAAAACTGGCTCTTGGGGTTTCTCTGCACATTGTTACCTATTGCTGCAAGGCTACACTACAGCAAATAGGTGAATAGGGATTTTCCATTTATATAAATATTTTTGTAATTCTTGTCATTATATAAAATTAACAAAAGTATGACCGAGGAGATGACGTACTGTCAACAGGAACCATATGTTAAATGCTAAGGTTGCAAATAGTCTGGCTAAAATTAAAACAGCGGCTGAAAGAGGCATGGTGTCAGTGGTATGGATGTGGAATCTGTAGATTACCATATAGTACCAATGTTTAACTGAATAAAGTGTAACTCAGGTTTGGATATTGAACAAACAGATATGTTGAACATGCAGACAAAAAAAAACTACAAATGCTAGAATCCAAAGTAGACAAACAGGAGGCTAGAAGAACACAGCAAGCCAGGCAGGATCACTACCTCACCATTCTGCTACTCTGCCTACCCCTGCCCCATCTCTCTGTTTATCTGTAGCTTCCCCCTAACCCCACCTTCAGTCCTGAAGAAGGGTTATACCAGTAATATAAACTTCTCCACCTCCTGATGCTGCCTGGCTTGCTGTGTTCCTACAGCCTCCTGTTTGTCTACTCTATGTTGAAGAAGAGGATAACCACATGGAGAGTCTGGAGACAGTGATGGGAAGGTGGAGCTTGGCATTATTGATTGTCTCGTTGAAATTAGCTTCATGTCTACAGAGATTTTAATGGCAGCATATAAATGAACAAGAGTGAAAATAGAATAGATCTTTGAGGTACTCTGTCGATAATGGTGTTGGGCAAGAAAGAGAGGCCACTGCTGATAATTGGCTACAATTGGATAAGTATGGACCTAAGCAGGGGCACTAATACCTAGCTGAATAAAGGCCATTAAATAAACATTTTGTCAACAGTGTCAAAGTCTGCAGATGGTTTGAGGAGGAATACATCATAGTCATAGCTACAGAAGATGGTGAATGCAACTTTGGTTCAGGGCAATTTGGTGCTGTATTAAGGATGGATAACTGATTCAGAGAGATGATTTGGAGATGCCGATGTCGGACTGGGTGTACAAAGTTAAAAATCACACAACACCAGGTTATAGTCCAACAGGTTTAATTGGAAGCACACTAGCTTTCGGAGTGTCGCTCCTTCATCAGGTGATAGTGGAGGGCTGATTCAGAGAGGAACTTGTAGGAACCATAGGCACAGATTTGAGAGGTCATTGTTTGCAAGGATGAGAAGAAAGTGGGATGGTGGGCGCTTTTGGAGATAGTGTTAACAATTTGGGGGTTATTTTGCCGATTTCTCCTCTCTCATACACTCTTCATTCACCTGCGTGACCTACTACATACCCTGAACCTTGTCTATGACCGTTGGGGATCAAGGTGAAACTGGATTCAACTCAGAATAAAGAATAGCTACACAAGTTATGGTAATTTCCAACCTTGGTAACACAGATTTACCTGCTGAGTCTGGTTATAGTGCTATCACTGCAGTTCCTGTCGCTAATTGGGTTGGAGACACAAAAACCTGCAGCTGCTGGAATCCAAAATAGGTCAGCTGGAAGAATACAGCAAGCCAGGCAGAATCAGCAGCTGGAGAAGTTGACGTTTCGGGTGTAACCCTTCAGGACTGAGCAGAGTTGGGCATTGAGCCTTTGTTGTGAGGCTGAGAACAGTAAAGTTGAGGCCAGTGGCACAAACGCGGACTGATGCTGGTTGAAACCTGCTGTTTAATATTCTAGCTCCAGGTTTTGAATTGCTCACGGTTGAATTTAGATTGGATTTGGAAAGGAATCGGGATTAACTGGGAAATCCGCATTTCCGTTGTGATGGCGTGTCATAGATCGAGAACTGCGGACAATTCTGGAAGATGGTGCTTGGGAAGAGGAAAATGCGAGTGCTCCTGTGATTTAAAACAAATGTAATAAACCCAGACATGTCAATAACTAACGAAAATTAACTTTAAAAAAAAATCAAAGTTCATCGCAGCCTAAGAATAACGAAATCATGGAACCCCCCAACCCCCTTTTTTTTCCAGGACGGTGTAGATCAAATTTCAGTCAATTCTGAGGGGGCGAGAAATGCAAGAAGCATGTTCGCTTGTTCGGAAAGTCTGCGTCTTTTGTGTCTCTGAGTTGTTTGTGCTGTTCGGTGATTTGCTCCATTCCGGCGATCCGGTTCCACAGTAAGTGGCCGCCTCCCAGTCTGCCTGTGGGCGGGTTGTTTGTACTGACTGGCGTTCACACTGTGTTACTGCTGCTGCTGCTGTGAGCTGCAGCCTGCCTCCTCCCCCTCTCCCTCTCTGCTCTCCCAGTCCTGGCTGCTGCAGCCTGCTCTCCCAGTCCTGGTGGCCATGCAGGCGGACTCACGCCGCGTATAACAGAGTGCACAGACTGTGGCGCCCGGCAGCACCGTGGCTGCAAGGCATAACTTGACCCTTGAGTTTCGCGCAACAGTATCGTCAGCTGTGAACGCCAAGATATCATCTTCACCTGCTACCATGGTGGCCAAGGATTACCCCTATTGTATTGCAGCTAAGAGGACAAACTGTGCCTTGGAAGTGCATAGTGTCAGCACCAGTACTAAAGAAACCGAGGTATTGTGTGGCAATATGTTTTGTCTAGATGTGATAACTGTTGCTTTGTGTCGACTACTGAGATAGTGAGTTGAATCATGACGCTTGTGTACAAGAAGCTGGATTGAGAAATGAATGTACTCATTTGTGAATTTGTTACTTCAAGAACAAATTTCTTGATTTTAAACTCCTCACCTATAAATTTGGTTAACTCGTTAAAATGTGATTGTTATTATTTTAAAGTTAATGTTGAATGTCATTCAAATCGCTATGGTGTTATCTCCATAATGACAGCCCTTTTCAGCTGTCATAATCTTCTTTTTTCCTTATAAGTATTTGGACCCTTCTTCTTTAATTCGCCGTAGTCAATCGACCGAGTTTCTCGACCTCATTGGTAAGAATGAAAACTGTACAAAGTATTCCTCCATGTCTTTGAAGTCTCCAAGCCAGACAACAGCTGATGTGAAATCCTCTCTGATTTCCAAAGTCTGCCACTTCCATCCTGGCTGCTTCACTCAGCGGTTTGTACTTTGTTTATACAGTAATGTGCAACCCCTTTGAGAATTAGGCCTGGCAGTCAGTAGAGGGGGAGGTAAACCTGTCTGGCCCTCCTGGACTCAGGAAAAGTGTAGGGATTTTATTGTGAGTGGATTTTTGTACAAGGGTAGTGCAGTGTTCATATGGGTGTGTGCTTATTTAAATACAAAATATAACTGCACGCGTGTGCAAATCCAGCTGAGGAGAGAATAAAAAACCCTTTAGTCTGCTCACTTCGTGCTAGTTGTTTTTACAGACCAAAAGGATTCCAGATATATTTATGGCAAGCTAGTGCAGTGCGTAGTTTTTCTTTGGTGGTTTTGTTCGTGAAATCGCCCCAGGTTGGTTCTTCGAACTCGGCACTTCAAATGGGGAATGTACCTGTTGGAGCGAGGCGGCTGATAATTGGAATCTCCAACCTTTAGCACTGATTCACTTGCCAGTCTCATTCATGATCTCCGCCCTGATCTCTCAGTGAATTCTGCTAATTATATCAGGCTGTCAGTGAAAGATGATTAAAGTAAGGCACAGTGAACAGACGAGTCTGATGAATTACAAATGTTGGGCACAGGGGTTTGCCAACATGTTGCTATGTGCATATTAATTTTGGTTAGTCTTGGGAAGAGAACCTTGATTTTTGAAACGCTGAATTGTATCATTCAGTTAGTTAAATTTTGATCTCTTTGCCTGAGCATCTCTTAGATCTACAATATAACTTCAAAAAAATTAGCACGTCTCCTTCTCAGATCTATGCAATTAAAATTTTCACTGCATTGAACCTTTTTCTGGCATTATGTTCCTGTTAAGTTGGTTTCTGTGCGTTTACATGATTTTTCATGAAATACAGAATAATTAGTGTGCTTACATAATATCCACTTCCTGTCAAAGTACTGTAACACATTAAATGTGAAGCATTTTTGAGATATGAATGTTTCATTAAATTGATTTTTGATTTCAGGCTGCTGTGAATCACTCAGCCTATTTTTATACACTTATTACTGTTACAGGAACTTTTGACAAAATAATGTCAAGCTTCATGTGTAGTTCTCATGCACACAACCTTATTAAAGCATTCACTACCCTCACTACCGCTTTTGAGTGGGGGAGGTGTTTTATAGAATCTTGAACAAATATGACTAGGATGCCTTCTAGCTTCAACATGCTGTAACAGCAATAGAACTTCTATGATTAACAAAATGTTGTAATCTGTATTCAAATAGAGTCTCTTTGGCTTTAGCTATTTAAACTTGATTGATTTCATCTCTCCAGTTTGAACAAGATGTCAGTGTTTGGCACAAGTTTAACAGCAAACAAAAAACTTAATAACCAATGCATTTATCTTAATGTTAGAAACATTGGCACTGTGGAGAAGGTATAACTTACAATAAAAATTGAAAAAATCTAATCTGCAAATTAATTTAGATAAATTTACAGCTGAAATATTATACAAACAATCTTGAGTGATTTGATTTGTCCACCAGTGATTTTTTTTTGTGCTTGAAAGATCTTTTCCAAGATCAATTTTTTTTCAGGTAATAAGAACTGAAACAATTAGTACAGACAAGAAATGGATGTCTTCCTCACTCCTGTTTCCCTGACAGGAAGACTGACAAATACTTCAGTTTGATTAGAGAAATAATAATACTTGTGAATAAAAGATAAAGTAACAGTGACTAAAAATACATGTAGATCTTGTTAGTGTATTCTTCATGGCTTAGATACTGTTACCTTAGATTCTCAACAGACTAAAATTGCTGGACTCAACAGGTGGAAATTTTGGTTATTTCACACCTGTACTGAGGTCCATTTAGGCTCCGGTATCATTAAGGTCAGTGACTTTTTTTGTTCTGAGTTTTCTTCCATTGGGTATATCAGTAATCTGTGCCATTTTCTAGGGAGGTAGCTTCCTGGATATTTGGAGAGAAAAGCGCACTGTTGAGTTTTATTTCAAAGTTTTAGTAACTGACCTTTCCTGTACTTCTGTGCAATTTTTACTACGCTATTTATGAAATGTAATATTCCCCCCCCCCCCCCCCCATAACATTCTATAGGCATTGGAAATTTCCTTTCATTCTCCCTAGCTCAAGGTCATAGGGACCAATTGTAAGGCCCAACAGCAATCTCATGTGAAAAAATGCCAGATAAGGAAATACTTTCACCTGAGAGTCAGCTTGTCAGATTTTTATTTTTAGTAGGATTGGTGCTTGTTAATATGAACCATTCAGATCAGTTAGCTGGTACAACACTTTCAAAGAATCAAGTCAGTTAGCAAACTGAATTATGTTTAACCCCTTTTTTCCCCACTGTTACATGTACACACCTTTGAAATATGAAAAGGTGAGCTGATGGTTTTGGAGAACTTAATTAGAAATGTTCCCATACATGTATGTCACAAGATTTTCAAAATGCATTTAAAATAGTTAACTAGTCTCATATCTCTTGGTTATTTTATTGTAAGCAGGCTTATTTCCTTCAAGGCTAATAGTAATTGAGGATTTCTTTACGTCCTGATGAAATTTCTCCGATTTGGATATAAATAAAGGGGTTAAAGTGATGATGAACGTTACTTAATGTAGACACATTAAATTGACATTTACATATTTTGGAGTTTAGTGTCTTGATGTGTGATTTTCACCACAGGCCCACTTGCTTGTGTGTCACAATGTTTTGTTGTATTCTGTACCTTGGCTGATTTTAATTCATCTACATGCCAGTAGTTGACATCCTTTTTGTTACTGTTGAATAGTTGAGGAAAGTGCCAGCAATGTTTGTTAAAACAGCTGATATTAATAAGTGTTATAATCCAGATAGCCAGGCAGTGATGGATAGCCTAGTCTCTTCACACTAAATTTATATTGACAGAGATGCATAGTGCAAACATACAGCTCCAAACCCAACCACCATAAGTTTCATTCTCCCATATGAGAGCAGAAATGGATCAGCAGATAACACCCACCACCTGAACACAGACACGCCAATTACTTATTACCCATGGGCAAATATGAAGTATGATATTTTATAATTAGACTGTCACCACCACTGTTCCACCCCTGCCTCCACAAAAATCAGGTTTAGTCAGACAGTTCTGATAGCACAAAATCAAGCTCCCTGTGCCTGGTCACAGGAAAGACAATTTTGTGCAATACACTTCAATTGAAAATAAAGTTATAGTTAGTAGGAAGCCATTTCAACAGTTTAAAAAGAGCTAGAAATTAATATTACTTCAGGATAATTGATTGGTATTTTTCTATCTATTATTATAAAAGAAGATACATTATTTAAAATGTATCTGTTTGCATAAGCTATTTCATAGAGTAATAGAGTTGTACAGCTACAGAAACAGACATTTCGGTCTAAGTCGCCTGTGCTGATCCAATATCCTAACTTAATCTAATCCTTATTACCCATCTTGTTTCTCATCCATTCACGGATGAGGGTATCACTGGCTATGCAGCAGTTAAGAGTCAACCACATTGCTGTGGGTCTGGAGTCACATGTAGGCCAGACCAGGTAAGGATGGCAGTTTCCTTCCCGGAAGGACACGAGTGAACCAGATGGGTTTTTCTGACAATCGCCAATGGATTCATGGGTCATTATTAGATTCCTAATTCCAGTTTTTTATTGAACTCAAATTCCACCATCTTCCATGGTGGAATTTGAACCCAGGTCCACAGAATATTATTTGTGTCCAGATTAATAGTCCAGTAATAATACCCTTAGGCCATTGCCTCCCTATCATTTGGCCCATACCCCTCTGACCCAATTCGTGTACCCATCCAGATACCTCTTAAGTGTTGTGATTGTACAATGCTCCACATCATCATCTGGCGGTATACACACACTACCCTCTGCATGAAAAAGTTGCCCCTCAGGTCTCTCTTAAATGTTTGCTCTCTCATGCCTATGCCTCTTAGTTTTGAACTCCCCTATCCTGGGAAAAAGACCTTGGCTATTCAATCTATCCATTCCCCTGATGATTTTATAAACCTTCAATATGTCACTCCTTATCCTCCTCTGTTCCAGGGAAAATAAGCCCAGCCTGTTTAGCCTCTCCCTATAGATCAAACCCAGCAACATCTTTGGAAATCTTTTCTGAACGCTCTCAAGTTTAACAACATCATTCCTAAAGCAGGGAGATCAGAATTGAACGCAATATTACAAATTTGTCCTAACCAATGTTCTGTACAGCCATAACATGACAACCCAACTTTCCTACTCAATGCACTGACCAATAAAGGCAAGCATACCAAACACCACCTTCATCGTAGCAGTTCAGGCAGCATCCAAGTAGCTTCGAAATCGACGTTTCGGGCAAAAGCCCTTCATCAGGAATCATCCCAACTACCTGCAACTCCACTTTCAAGGAGCTATGAACCTGCACTCCCAGATCTCTTTGTTCGACAACACTCTCCAAGAGCTTCTCCAAGGCTGAGGGGTGACCTTATAGAGGTTTACAAAATTATGAGGGGCGTGGATAGGGTAAATAGGCAAAGTCGTTTCCCTGGGGTCGGGCAGTCCAGAACTAGAGGGGATAGGTTTAGGGTGAGAGGGGAAAAATATAAAAGAGACCTAAGGGGCAACTTTTTGACACAGAAGGTGGTACGTGTATGGAATGTGCTGCCAGAGGAAGTGGTGGAGGCTGGTACAATTGCAACATTTAAGAGGCATTTGGATGGGTATATGAATAGGAAGGGTTTGGAGGGATATGGTCCGGGTGCTGGCAGGTGGGACTAGATTGGGTTGGGATATCTGGTCGGCATGGACCGAAGGGTCTGTTTCCATGCTGTACATCTCTCTGACCATGACTCTATCTTACCATTCAGTATGCAAGTCCTGCCCTGATTTGCCTTACCAAAATGTAACAATTCACATTTATCTAAATTAAACTTCATCTGCTTTCCTTGGCCCAGCTGATCAATGTCCCATTGTACTCTGAGTTCAGCTTCTTCACTGTCCACTACTTTTAGTGTCATCTGCAAATTTACTAATGAGACCTCCTATATTCACAACCAAATCAATTATATAAATGCAGAAATGAAGTGGACCCAGCAGTGATCCGTGAGGACAGCAGATACTGGAGATCAGAGCTGAAAGTGTGTTGCTGGAAAAGCGCAGCAGGTCAGGCAGCATCCAAGGAGCAGGAGAATCGACGTTTTGGGCATCAGCCTGAAGAAGGGCTGATGCCCGAAACGTCGATTCTCCTGTTCCTTGGATGCTGCCTGACCTGCGCTTTTTCAGCAATACATTTTCAGCCCAGCAGTGATCCTTGCAGCACACCACTGGTCACAGGCCTTCACTCCAAAAAGCAACCTCCAACCCTCTGTCTCCTACCTTCAAGCCAACTTTGTATTCAAATGACTAGCCCTCCCTGGATTCCATGTGATCTAACTTTGCTAACCCATCTACCCTGTAGAACTTTGAAACATCTTGCTGAGATCCATTTAGAAAATGTCTACCAATCTGCCTTCATCGATCACCTTTGTCATTTCTCCAAAAAAATTCAAGTTAGCGAGACACAATTTCCTGTACACAAGCCATATTGACTATCCTTACTCAGTCCTTGCCATGTAAATCCTGTACCTCGGAATCCCCTTCAACTACTTGCCCATCACTGGCAGGCTTATCAGTCTACAGGTCCCTGGCTTTTCCTTACCATCTTTCTTAAATAATGGCACCACATTAGCCAATCTCTAGTCTTTTGATATCTCACCTGTGGCTATCAATGATACCAATATCTCAGGAAGGAGCCCAGCAATCACTTCCCTAGCTTCCCACAAAATTCTGGGATATACCTGATCAGGCCCCTGGGATTTATCTACCTTTTATGCATTTTAAGATGTCCAGCACCTCTTCCTCTGTAATATGGACACTTTTTCAAGAAATAGTGATATCTTGAATTCTCTAGCTTCCATATCCTTCTCCACTGTAAATACTGATGCAAAATGCTCATTTAGTATCTCACCCATCTCCCGTGCTTCCACGTGTAAGTAGTCTTGTTGATTTTAAGGGACCTTATTCTCTCCCTAGTTACACTTTTGTCTATGTATTTGTAGAATCTCTTTGGATTTACCTTAATACTATTTGCCAAAGCTATGTCATGTCCCCATTCTGCCCTCTGGATTTCACTCTTAAGTGTTCTCCTACTGCCCTTACACTCCTGTAGGATTCACTTGATCCCAGCTGTCTATATCTGACATATGAATCCTTGTTATCTTGACCAAACTCAATTTCTGTCATGCAGCATTTGCTACACCTACCAGCCATGCTGTTAACGCTAACAGGAACATTCTGTCTCTTGACTCGCACTATCTCAGTTTTGAAGGCACCCCACTTTCCAATTGTCCCTTTACCTGCAAATACTCTCCCAATTCATTTCTGAAAATTCTTGCCTAATATGGCTAAAATTGGCCTTATTCCAATTTAAAACTTTAACTTTTAGATCAAGTCTATCCTTTTCCATCACTATTTAAAAACTAATAGAATTATAATCACTTGACCTAAAGAGCTCCCTCACTGATGCCTCAGTTACCTGCCCTGTCCTATTTCCTTTTTGCTCCCTCTCTAGTAGGTACATCCACATATTGAATAAGAAAATTTTCTTGTACACGTTTAACAAATTCCTCTCCATCCAAGCCCTTAACACTATGGCAGTGCTAGTCTATGTTTGGAAAGTTAAAATCCCCTACTGTAACCACCCAGATATTCTTAGATACCTGAGATCTCCATACAAATTTGTTTCTCAATTTCCTGTTGACTATTGGGGGACATATAGTACAATCCCAAAAAGGTTATTGTCACTCTTTTATTTCTCAGTTCCACCCGTATAACTTCACTGGATGTACTCCCAGGAATATCCACCCTATGTACAGTCGTAATGTTATCCTTAACTAAAGAATACCCGTCCTCTCTTACCCCTTACCCCTTTCACCCCCCCCCCCTTCTATCCTTCCTATTGTTGGAATTTATACTAAGAGTATTGAAAATGAAAATTTTGAGGGAAAAACACCCTCAGTTCCTTCCAGAAAATATATTTTAACACCTTGAGCAATTTTTAAATTTCCCATTGCTGCCAACTGCACGTTTGTTTATCTGCAACAAAAGTGATCAAATGTTAGCTGTACCTTTGCATTAAATATGGCCTCCAGTGTCCCAAATGTATTTATAGTGTGATCCCTGTCATATGTCATCAGCTTCTATTCAGGGCTGTTGTTGAGTTGATTTTTTTTCTGGGAATATATTAGCATTTCTAAAGCTGTTAGTTAGATTTTTGTGAGTTTATCAAGTTGGCATTTTGTGCAGGGGATCTTCCGGTTTCTGTGGCTTTGTACTAAATTAAGTATTAACTGACACTAAAGAATCCAGAAGAGTTTAAAAATTAGACATAAAGTTTGAGTTCAGATAATAACCTATCTTGTCTACACTTAGAACAACAATATTTTGACTTTTATTATGCAGCATTCCCATAACTATTGGATGGAATAAACAAATTTGTATTTTGTTAAGCTCTTTGAGCAATTCTACCTATCCAAGGGTTTTGTTTAGTGCACTTCAGTACAGATTAGTAAATTATTAAGCACTTATCATTTCATGTTAAGAAAGGTGCATGATCTAACATTGTGGTCCTTCTCTTGGGTGTGAGAAAACAAAATTATTCAGGTTCTGATGAATCACTTAAAAGAAATGCTAAAATGCACAGCATAAAGACTCCTCTGTCTCTCAGATAATTTAATATTAACCAGATTTAAGGCGCTGGGAATAATGAATCCTACTTCTCAATCCAGTTAGACTTGTAGCAGGAAACATTTGACATGCACAATACACAATGGCCTTTAACTAAATGCATTCATTTTATAAAACAGGTTTGTATGTTATTGTCTTAAATGGTTGACTAACATGTAATCAGAACAGGAAAATTTTAATGTGGGTGTGCCTTACATATTGTTTGTAACCCTGGAGAAGGAGCTTGATGTACCTCTTGTTAATCTTTTGGAAGTCTATAGTTTATGTATGCATGCAATTTAAATCATATCATTGATATCCACATCAGGAAAAATTCTTACCGGTTCTTGTTCTACAATTTAATAGTTGTGTCAATCAGGCTAAGGTTACTGGTTCTACCCAAAATATTACAACAAATGTTGTTGCAGTGTTAATGCAAAATTGCATTAATTGCCTAAATTATTTCAAGACTTTTTCTGGTTACCATACCCAAACTTACTTTTAAGTAGAATTTATTGATTTTTTTTATCGCCAATTCAAAGATAGACTTGACAACAGTTATAAATTAGGAGATAGTTTAGTCTTCACATATGTGTCTCTGTAGAAAGAGTGAAGATAGTTAGAACTAAACAAAATTAAAAGAAACCTACAGATATAGAATTGAATTCAGTCTTTTAAATTAAGATTCACTCAAAATTCAATGATATTTTGTGTAAAAAGAGGAAGTAATCCTTGAAGATTCATACTAGATAGTGAAAAGTATCACTTTCAAAAAGAAAATCAGGTATGCTACACTGTCATACTATATAATTAGTTTAAACACAAAGTATGGATAGTTTCAGCTGTCTATGAAATAATTTGAAAAAAACGATCCGTTTCAGGACGTGAGGATTCGTTTGGATGATCAGCTGCTATATTCAAAGCCTTTCATATGCAGAAGGTTCTATTATTGAACAAATGTGTAGAACTCCAATGCTGTCATCTTTTACAGGATCATGTGTAACATTTTATAAAAGAGTTAAAATCTATGAAAGTCATTGAAAGATGATCAGAGGATTAGATAGAGTAGACAGTGAAAGTCTTTTTCCTGGGATGATGACGTCAGTGTGTATGAGGGGCAAAACTACAAATTGAGGGGTGATAGATTTAAGACAGATGTCAGAGGCAGGTTCTTTACGCAGAGTGGTAAGGGCATGGAATGCCCTACCTGCTAACATATTCAACTCAGCCACATTAGGGAGATTTAAACAATCCTTAGATAAGCACATGGATGATTTTGGGATAGTGTAGGGGGATAAGCTGAGAATAGGTTGAGGGCCAAATTATCTGTTCTGCACTGTATTGTTCTATGTTCTAAAGCTGTGACTGAAGATTTGATCAGTGATTCTGTATATTGTGGTGAATTTGCTGAATAATTGTTATTTCATTATCAGTTTTCTATCATTTTTCCAGATGTTGGATGATCTTTAAATTGTCATGGTAATCACTCTTGCCCATTGTGTACCTGGTCTCACTCACCAGTTACTTCTGTCCTTGCTGACCTGTATTGGCTTTTAATCTAAAACAATCGCAATCTTTTCATCATCATAATGAAATTCCTTATGGTCGCATGCCTCTTTATCTCTGTCCAAGCTACCACATTATTCACCCCCCAACTTTCCCACTCCCTGAACTCTCTTCCACTGACAACCTCTCATCCTGTTTGATCTCCCATTGGAGATCATGCATTTGGCCACTTAGACCATGTGTGCTGGTATTCTCTCCATAAACATCGCTCCATGTATACCTCCCCTCTTTTAATACCTTAAGCACCTTCATAAAACCTGTCTCTCCTGGTGTCTCATTCTTTGGCTTATTATTCATTTTTCTTAGACTTCTGGGAAATTCCTTGATCTTTTCTATCATGCTAAGTTTGTTATATACTTGCAAGTTGTTGCATGTGTAAGTCGTGATTCTTTAAAACTATAATATTCTGTGTGATGCTATTCAGTAAATTACACAGAATAAAAATGATAATTAGGGTGATATGTGTCTAATTGTCATGCCTTACAGCTCTGAAACCTCCTATATATCAATGCATGCCTTTGTTGTATCTGATGCAGTAGTATTTTTCCCATCCTGTGTGAGACTTGTTAATCCACCTCCACTCTTCTGTGAAATCCAATACAACAGATCATCATTGTCTTTTTAAAATACATGGTTTAGGAGAAGAATAAAATAAACAGGACAATTGTTAAGCTTCAGTACCTCCAACCCCTACTGCTTTTCAACAAAGAAAAGTCTGGCCCTGATAGCCACATTGGTGCCAAGTTGATCTCTCATCATTCTGTTCCTCCCGGTACTAATTGTGCATCACAATCTCCAACAGGGTCACCCTGCTATGAGCCATCACCTCCCAGATTTATTATGGCCTACCTTATAAAAAGGATAGAACACAATCCTTACTTCTGTCCACTGGATAAAGCTATTTACAACAAAACAATTAACTATCGGCATAAAAAAGAAGGAAAAAAAACCTCAAAATAATTATCCATGCAACTTTGTTTCACCGAAAAGTAAAATTAACAGATTTCATTTTTCAGTTTCAAAAAAGACATTCATCATTTGTGGTTCTAGTGATGGTGACAGTCAGGTAGAAGGTGATAATAGGGCTATACATAATGCTTAATTTCTTGGCAGTGCTCCATACTTTAGCAGTTGCTATATTTTATGTCTTTGTCAGTATTAATTGTATCTTTGAAAGTACTGGAGCCAGACTGGTTGATTGCAGGACCATTGTGTGAACTGTTCCAGCCACCAATCTTCCTTCATTCTTCTGTAACCTCAGTCAAAGGATTACAATTTTGGGGAGCATGCTAATGGGACCGAATCAGAGAGAACAATACAAGGAAATTCATTGTGATTGCTCAAGATTGATTTTTACAATTCTCTTTTTTTTTGTAGGTTCATATAGATAACTGAATCTATCCAATTTAAATATATCATAGTGCTAGTAGAAGAGCTGTTTTATACCCTTTCATCTCCACTTATGTAAATGAAAAAATAGAAAATTGGGTAGACCATACAGCATCCTGAGTCTGCCCCAGCATTCACTCAGGTCATGGCAGATCTATCTTAACTCCAATTTCCCTCCTGTTCCCATGATTACCTTAGTACCCAATAAATATTCAAAATCTTCAAAGTTAATAAAGACTGTTTAACCAAAGAAAAATCTATTTAACTTTTTGGTTTCGATTTTCTTTCCTTCCCTCGAACAATTAGATTTGCTTCTTGAGCAGTCAGATATTTGCATGCATTTTCTTCAGGGACCTGCATGAACTTTTAATACTTTTTCTTACACGTTAAAAGGTTCACAATATTACAAAATGCAAAAGCTGTCTTACACTTTTGCCATATGATAAAAGGATTAACTTTGTGTAAGTTTATCTAGGTGATGCAAAAATACCAATGAAGAAATAAAACCGAGCAGCTCACCCATCAATTTTACATGGGTGAGCTGCTCTGTTTTATTTCTTCATTGGTTATAGTCCAACAGATTTATTTGGAAGCACTAGCTTTCAGAGCGCCGCTCCTTCATCAGGTGGTTGTGGAGGTTCAGATCATGCTCACAGAATTTATAGCCAAAGGAGTCCAGTGTCATGGAGATGTGATACAGTAAACACCTTGCAAAATGTCCATATTACAGAGGAGGAAGTGCTGGATGTCCTGAAACACATAAAAGTGGATAAGTTTCCAGGACCTGATCTGTGGGAAGCTAGAGAAGTAATTGCTGGGTCTCTTGCCGATTTGTATCATCGATAGTCACACGTGAGATGCCAGAAGACTGGATGTTCGCTAATGTGGTGCCACTGTTTAAGAACATTGGTAAGGACAAGCCAGGGAACTATAGACCAGTGAGCCGGACATTAATAGTGGGCAAGTTGTTGGAGGGAATCCTGGGACAGAATGCACATGTATTTGGGAAGGCAAGGACTGATTAGGGATAGTCAACATGGCCTTGTTCGTGGGAAATCATATCTCACAAACTTGATTGAGGTTTTAGAAGAAGTAACAAAGAGGATTGATGAGGGCAGAGCGGTAGATGTGATCTGTATGGACTTCAGTAAGGTGTTCATCACGGTCCCCATGGGGTTAGATCTCCTGGAATACAGGGAGAACTCACCATTTGGATACAGAACTGGCTCAAAGGTAGAAGACAGAGGGTGGTGGTGGAGGGTTGTTTCATAGACTGGAGGCCTGTGACCAGTGAGTGACACAAGGATCGGTACTTTTTGTCACTTACATAAATGATTTGGATGCGAGCATAAGAGGTACAGTTAGTAAGTTTGCAGCTGACACCAAAATTGGAGGTGAAGTGGACAGCGAAGAGGGTTATCTCAGATTACAACAGGATCTTGACCCGATGGGCCAATGGGCTGAGAAGTGGCAGATGGAGTTTAATTCAGATAAATGCGAGGGGCTGCATTTTGGGAAAGCAAATCTTAGCAGGATTTATACACTTAATGGTAAGGTCCTGGGGAGTGTTGTTGAACAAAGAGACCTTGGAGTGCAGGTTCATAGCTCCTTGAAAGTGGAGTCGCAGCTAGATAGGATAGGGAAGAAGCCGTTTGGTATGCTTTCTTTTATTCATCAGAGTTTGAGTACAGGAGTTGGGAAGTCACGTTGCGGCTGTACAGGACATTGGCTGGGTCACTGTTAGAATATTGTGTGCAATTCTGGTCTCCTTCCTATTGGAAAGATATTGTGAAACTTGAAAAGGTTCAGAAAAGATTTACAAGGATGTTGCCAGGGTTGGAGGATTTGAGCTACAGGGAGAGGCTGAACAGGCTGGGGCTTTTCTCCCTGGAGCGTCGGAGGCTGAGGGGTGACCTTATAGAAGATTACAAAATCATGAGGGGCATGGATAGGGTAAATAGACAAAATCTTTTCCCTGGGATCGGCAGTCCAGAACTAGAGGGCATAGGATTAGGGTGAGAGGGGAAAGATATAAAAGAGACCTAAGGGGCAACATTTTGACATAGAACATGGTCCGTGTATGGAATGAGCTGCCAGAGGAAGTGGTGGAGGCTGATACAATTGCAACATTTAAGAGGCATTTGGATGGGTATGTGAATAGGAAGGGTTTAGAGGGATATGGTCCGGGTGCTGGCAGGTGGGACTAGATTGGGTTGGGATATCTGGTCGGCATGGACAGATTGGACCGACGGGTCTGGTTCCATGTTGTACATCTCTATGACTTTATGACTCTTAGATTAAAACTTTCATCTTTTAGAATGGGATATGCTAGTTTTTATTGCTTGATATGTAAATCCCAGAACTACTTTTAAATTACATTCTCAAGATAGCTCAGCTTTTTAAACAATAGGTGTGAAGTCTGTCTGTGTCCCATTGCTATGTCAGGCTGACAAACCCTTTGTAGTTTTACATGGATTCATGCAGCAAAATAAAACGTAATTCTACAAAAACGAATTTGCTGCATAAGCGTATATGTGTACGTATTAAAACAGCCATCCCCTACAGACGAACCCTCTGCGTCCACCGAATCTGTTCAGGTGAGGAGGAACGTGACAGACAGTTGAAAGTGCTCAAGGATGCCCTCATTCGAACAGGGTATGACACTCAACTCATCGATCACCAGTTCCAACATGCCACAGCGAGAAACCGTAATGACCTCCTCAGGAGACAGACACAGGCTGCAACAGACAGGGTACCCTTTGTTGTCCAGTACTTCCCAGGATCCGAATGACTCAGCCATGTTCTTTGCAGCCTGCAGCACATTATCGATGAGGGTGAGCACCTCGCCAAGACTTACCCCGCACCTCCACTACTTGCCTTTAAACAACCACCAAACCTTAAACAGATCATGATTCATAGCAAACTGCCCTGCCTTCAGAACAATACCATTATACAACCCTGCCACAGCAGCCATTGCAAGATGTGTCAAAGTATTGAAATGGGTAACACCATTACACGTGGGGACAGCACCCACCATCTACACAATGAGTACTCATGTGACTCTGCCACTGTGGTCTATCTCATACGCTGCATGCAAGGGTGCCCTGAGGCAAGGTACATTAATGAGACCAAGCAAGGCTATGATGACAGACAAATGGGCACTGCACAACAATCACCAGGCAGGAGTGTTCCTTTCAGTTGGGGAACACTTCAGTGGCCCAGGATATTAGGCCTTGGACTTTTGGGTGACCATCCTCCAAAGCGGACTTTGGGACAAGCAACAACAGAGTGGCTGAGCAGAAGCTAGTAGCAAAGTTCGGTACTCATGAGAATGGCCTCAACTCGGACCTTGGGTTCATCTCACACTACAGGTGACCCCACTGCATGATATTTACACACTCTCACTACCACGCAGACCCTGCCCCATACGCAATCACACTCTCAAATGTGCGTACACACACTCTCCGCACTCAGACTGACATATGTGCACTCTCTCTCTCTCACACACACACACACTTAACCAAGCTTACACACACTCACACACTCAACCTGTCACTCCTACATGCACACACATATAAGCTTATGGTGTGAATTTATTTTTGCACAATTACATTTTATTTTGCTCAAAAACTGCATGAATCCATGTAAAACTCTGTAAAACTATACAGAGGGTTTGTCAGTCTGACATAGCATTGGGACACAGACTTCATACCTATTGTTTAAAAAGCTGAGCTATCTTGAGAATGTAACTTAAAAGAAGTTCTGGGATTTACATATCGAAGAACAGAAACCAGCATATCCTATTATAAAAGATGAAAGTTTTAATCTAAGATTGTTTATTGTATCACATCTCCATGACATTGGACTCCTTTTGGCTATAAATTCTGCGAGCATGATCTTAACCTCCACAACCTGATGAAGAGCAACGTTCCGAAAGCTAGTGCTTTCAAATAAACCTGTTGGACTGTAACCTGGCATTGGGTGATTTTTAACTTTGTCCACTCCAGTCCAACACTGGCACCTCCCAGTCATCTATTTTACATAATTAATGAAGTTTGGGGATTACCATCACAGCTTTGAGCAACATTGACATTGTTGCCTTTGTACTTGCTGCATGTTGTCATTCCCATGTCGACAGTTCTTGGGGTCATAAATGAGCGATGGGTTTTTTGGTGTAGTGCGCAGTGGCTAGATTAGATTAGATTCCCTACAGTGTGGAAACAGGCCCTTTGGCCCAACCAGACCACACAGACCCTCCGAACAGTAACCCACCCAGACCCATTTCCCTCTGTCTAATGCACCTTGGGCCATTTTAAAGAATATACTGATTATTGGCTAGAAATACCACAGTATCTCAAATTGATTCAAAATAATTTAAATTTAATGAATTCTAAAATAAATGTCTGAAATAAAGAAAAACAATGATTCTTATCATTGGTAAATATGTAAGACCATAAGACATAGGAGTGGAAGTAAGGCCATTCGGCCTATCGAGTCCACTCTGCCATTCAATCATGGCTGCTGGGCACTTCAACTCCACTTACCCGCATTCTCCCCATAGTCCTTAAATCCCCGAGACAACAAGAATCTATCAATCTCTTCCTTGAAGACATTTAGCGTCCCGGCCTCCACTGCACTCTGCGGCAATGAATTCCACAGGCCCACCACTCTCTGGCTGAAGAAATGTCTCCGCATTTCTGTTCTGAATTTACCCCCTCTAATTCTAAGGCTGTGTCCACGGGTCCTAGTCTCCTCACCTAATGGAAACAATTTCCTAGCATCCACCCTTTCCAAGCCATGTATTATCTTGTACGTCTCTATTAAGTCTCCCCTTAATCTTCTAAACTCCAATGAATACAATCCCAGGATCCTCAGCCGTTCCTCATATGTTAGACCTACCATTCCAGGGATCATCCGTGTGAATCTCCGCTGGACACGTTCCAGTGCCAGTATGTTCTTCCTGAGGTGTGAGGACCAAAACTGGACACAGTACTCCAAATGGGGCCTAACCAGAGCTTTATAAAGTCTCAGTAGCACAACGGTGCTTTTATATTCCAACCCTCTTGAGATAAGTGACAACATTGCATTCGCTTTCTTAATCACAGACTCAACCTGCATGTTGACCTTTAGAGAATCCTCGACTAGCACTCCCAGATCCCTTTGTACTTTGGCTTTACAAGTTTTCTCACCGTTTAGAAAGTAGTCTGTGCTTTTATTCTTTTTGCCAAAGTGCAAGACCTCGCATTTGTTCACGTTGAATTCCATCAGCCATTTCCTGGACCACTCTCCCAAACTGTCTAGATCCTTCTGCAGCCTCCCCACTTCCTCAGTACGACCTGCCTGTCCACCTAACTTCATATCATCTGCAAACTTTGCTAGAATTTCCCCAGTCCCTTCATCCAGATCATTAATATATAATGAGAACAGCTGTGGCCCCAACACTGAACCCTGCAGGACACCGCTCGTCACTGGCTGCCATTCTGAAAAAGAACCTTTTATCCCAACTCTCTGCCTTCTGTCAGACAGCCAATCCTCAATCCATCCCAGTAGCTCACCTCGAGCACCATGGGCCCTCACCTTGCTCAGCACCTTATCAAAGGCCTTTTGGAAGTCTAGATATAGCACATCCACTGGGTTTCCATGTCTAACCTACTTGTCACCCCTTCAAAGAATACCAACAGGTTTGTCAGGCATGACCTCCCCTTACTAAATCCATGTTGACTTGTTCTAATCAGACTCTGCTCTTCTAAGAATTTAGAAACCTCATCCTTAATGATGGATTCTAGAATTTTACTAACAACCGAGGTTAGGCTAATTGGCGTATAATTTTCCATCTTTTGTCTTGATCCTTTCTTGAACAATGGGGTTACAACCGTGACCTTCCAATCATCCGGGACTTTCCGTGACTCCAGTGACTCTTGAAAGATCTCAACCAATGCCTCCGCTATTTTGTCAGCCACCTCTCTCAGAACTCGAGGATGTATCCCATCGGGGCCAGGAGATTTATCAATTTTAAGACTTTTTAGCTTTTCTAGCACTATCTCTTTTGTAATGACAACCATACTCAACTCAGCCTCCTGACTCCCTTTAATTGTTGGGATATTACTCATGTCTTCCACTGTGAAAACTGACACAAAGTACTTGTTAAGTTGTCCTGCTATTTCCTTATCTCCCATCACTAGGCTTCCAGCATCAGTTTGAAGTGGCCCAATGTCTACTTTTGTCTGTCGTTTGTTTCTTATGCATTGAAAGAAACTTTTACTATCATTTCTAATATTACTGACTACCCTACCTTCATATTTGATCCTCTCCTTTCTTATTACTCTCTTTGTTATCCTCTGTTTGTTTTTGTAGCCTTCCCAATCTTCTGATTTCCCACTGCTCTTGGCCACTTTATAGGATCTCTCTTTTTCTTTAATATATTTCCTGACTTCCTTTGTCAGCCATGGCTGTCTAATCCCTCCCTGGATAATCTTTCTTTTCTTGGGGATGAACCTCTGTACAGTGTCCTCAATTATACCCACAAACTCTTGCCATTTTTGCTCTACTGTCTTCCCCGCAAGCCTCTGCTTCCAGTCTATTTTTGTCAGTTCCCCTCTCATGCCCTCATAATTGCCTTTATTTAACTGTAACACCATTACATCTGATTTTGCCTTCTCTCTTTCAAACTCCAGACTGAACTCTACCATATTATGATAGCTGCTTCCTAAGGGTTCCCTTACTTTAAGATCTTTTATAAAGTCTGGTTAATTGCAAAGCACTAGGTCCAGAATAGCCTACTCCCTTGTGGGCTCCATGACAAGCTGTTCCAAAAAGCCATCCTGTTAGCATTCCATGAATTCCCTTTCTTTGGATCCACTGGCAATGTTATTTACCCAGTCCACCTGCATATTGAAGTCTCCCATGATCAGTGTAACCTTGCCTTTCTGACATGCCTTCTCTATTTCCCGGTACATGTTGCGTCCCTGGTCCTGACCACTGTTAGGAGGTCTGTACACAACTCCAATTATGTTTTTTTTGCCTTTGTGGTTCCTCAATTCCACCCACACAGACTCCACATCATCTGACGCTATGTCATTCAGTGCCATAGATTTAAAATTGTTCTTAACTAACAAGGCAACCCCACCCCCTCTGCCGACCTACCTGTCTTTTCGATAAGTTGAAAATCCTTGGAGGTTTAACTGCCAGTCCTGACCCCCCTGTAACCAAGTCTCTGTGATGCCTACCACATCATAATCATACACTATGATCTGTGCCATTAGTTCATCTGCTTTGTTATGAATGCTATGAGCATTCAGGTAAAGCGCCTTAATGCTAACTTTCTTATCATTAGAGATATTGGAAGTCATATGATGACCTAAGTTATCCTTGCTTTTTTCTGCATTCCCAGTCTGCCTCAATTTTAAATCCGCCTGGACACATGCTATCCTGCTGCTTGTCTTTCCATTTAACGCCATACTCCCTGTCGCTTTCACTTTCCCTTCACCTTCCCCCCCCCCCCCCCCAACTCAGAAGTTTAAAGTCCTACTGACCACCCTATTTATCCTCTTCGCTAGATCATTGGTACCTGATCGGTTCAGGTGGAGACCATCCCAACGGTAGAGATCCCCCCTGTTCCAAAACTGATGCCAATGCCCCATGAAGTGGAATCCCTCTTTCCCACACCAATCCCTTAGCCACGTGTTTACTTGCCTAATTTTCTTGTCCCTATGCCAATTGACACGTGGCTCAGGCAGTAATCCGGAGATTATGACCCTTGAGGACCTGTGCTTCGTAATCCCCAAACAGGTCCTCCACCCTAGTCTTGCCTATGTTGTTAGTACCAACGTGGACCACAACAACTGGATCCTCCCCCTCCCGCTCCAATATCCTTTCAAGCCGGTCGGAGATGTCCCGCACCCTGGCACCGGGACATGACTGTACTGGGGAGGAAACCAACTATTGCTAGCAGCCTATATAGATCCACTAAATACAAAATAGATCTCCTGTACATGTTCCTCAACAATGTCATTAACCCTGACCTCAAAGGAATACTTTGTACTACATCGGTGTGACATTTCCATTTCAAACTCTCAACAACTTGAGTGAATTGCCTGTCAAATACTCATGTGTTTTGTGTTAGATGCAGCTTTCTGCTGTGGATTCATGCCCAGCAGGGAATACGTTGATATTTGCTGAATTCGCTTTACATGTGGTTGTTTCAGCTGAAACTGAGAGGAGTGCAGGGACGACTTTAGTCTTATCATCTCCTTTGAACAAAATTGAAGTCAGGTCTCAAAGAATGAGGAGTTTGCTAACCCACAGTCATGAAGTCTCTAAATCTTAAGCCATGATGTGGTCTCTGCATGTAAGCTTTAGTGTCATGCCAATCTGATTTGTTTTCTAGATGTAACATAAAAAGCAAATTTTAAAGAACCATATTTACTCAGTGAACATTAATTATGTCTGATTTTTTTAAATATGAAAAAAGTTTAGAATATAATTTTGTCGGTTGCTTGTATATCAGGTTCATTAATCACAGGAGCCATGTCAAGCTTTCCATTTGTGAATTGTGATAGACAATTAAGTAACTAATGAGAGGAGGAAGCTCCATTATCCTCAGTAACAGCAGGGCTCAGCATTAACGCAAAATACCAGGGTGAAGTTATGGCAGCCACCTTGAGCCAGAAATGCTGAGTAGACCACATATTTTTGCCTCTGAGGCTCCCTACCATCATAGAAACCTGTCTTTAGCTAATTCATTTCATTTCATGTAATATTGTAATATGTGCAGTCTGATGACATCCCCTGGTGTTATCAGAGTTAGCCACGTCACCAGCCAAGCTCTTTCAATGCAGCTACAACACTGACATCTGATCAATCTTCTCAGAGATGTTATTACAAACCTCTGGAGAAGTTGGGACTTGAACCAGAGATAGGAACACTACTACTGCAATGCAAGGCCCCATACTGATATCTAACCAACAAAGTGGAAAGATACCCAGGTATGTCATGTTATAAAAAACTTGGACCACGAGCTGCTTGTTGATGCACAGGACCACTTAACTCCAGATCTCATTACAGTTTCATTCTAAATGTGGACATAAGCTGAACTTCAGAAACAAGGTGAAAGTGACTTCGTGTTCCATTCTACAATGTTCCAGTGCATAAAAGACTACATAAAAATCAGATCCTTTAAGTGGTCATGCAGTTAAACAAATTAGCAACATGGTCCAAGAAAATTATAGAGTGATTTGATAACAACCTTTGACATTAAGGCAGCTTTTGATGGAATATCGCATTAAGGAAAACCAATAACATTTAAGTAAATGGGAATGCAGAGGATATCTTCCCACTGTTCCTTCCTAACACACACAAAATATAATTATTGGATATCAACCTTCCCCCAGGTCCAGGAGATTGCTGTATGAGTTCCTCAGGGCAGTCATATGTTCCCTGTGCAGTCGTTTTGTCATACTGCAACAGTAGTGTTCCTCTGCAACCTCATGCTATAGAAAATCACACTATGGAAATCTGTTGTAGAAAATCACTAATAGAAAATCATTATACCTGTTCAGTAGAAAGTTTGCATCATCCAAACAACATCCACAATTCATCAATCTGAGGTATGTGCACAGCAGCAACTTTCAAACTTGAAAGTCAATGCTGGGCACCACATTGGCACGCCATTGGGCATGAACAGACCATCTGCATGACTGTGTGGCCTCACTGCTTTGAGGGAACTTTGGAGCAGTTTTTTAAACCCAACTATCTTCAGCTGCTTCATTATTAATCTTTCCTCCATCATGGGGACAAATGCAGCAAGGATTAGATAACTTTCAGATCTGGTAAACAGTGAGTAAACCATGTCACATGATCTCTGCAGTAACCAGTGCTGAAAGAATGTATAGCCTTATCCTTTGACATTGTGGTGTTACAATTGTGTTAGACTGTGAATATTTTGAGTTAACAACTGAAACTTACCTGGCTCAGCTACATAAAATTTATGACTAGAAGAGTAGACCAGGTACTGGATATTCTGTAATGAGAGATTCACCTTCTAATTCCTGAAGCTTATCCATGATTTTCAAGGCCTGTAATAGCATGTTTACCAATCGCCTGGATGAGTGCAGCTCCAACAACACTCAGGAACCTTGACACCATCAGGACAAAGCCGCTCACTTGATTGGCACTCTCATCCACCTTGTCATACATCAATTCCCTCCATCACTGGCACACAGTGAATGCAAATATGTATAATCCAGAAATTGCATTACAGTCAAAGCTCCTTTGACAGCACCTTTTAATACCTACAAACTGTTCTACCTAGAACAACCCCTGATGAAGAAGCAGTGCTGCAAAAGCTAGTGCTTACAAATAAACCTGTTGGACTATAACCTGGTGTTGTGATTTTTCTAACTTTGTCCACCCCAGTCCAACACCAGCACCTCCAAGTCATAGAAGAATATGAGTAGCAGATACATGGAAAACACCACTATCTGCAAGTTCCTCCCCTGGCTTGAAACAGAATTGACATTCCTTTGATCACTGGATCAAAAATCCTGGAGGTCACTTCCAAGCCACCATTCTGGCTGCACGTACACCAGATAAACAACAACAGTTCAAGAAGGCAGCTCATTGTCAACTTCATTAGGGTAATCAAGGATGGATGATAAACATTAGCCTTGTCAGTGACACCTACGTCCTGAGAATGAATAAAGGAAAGTTTAATCATCTGCATGGGTAATTATTCTTGCTTATCCTAAGATACATCTGTATACTTTCTTTTACCTCCCTGTGAAAATTTCCCATTCCTGCCCTAAAAAGGAATTTTGAACTCCCAGCTTCTTTCTTTCATATTCAATTGGCATTTTAAAAGCCTCTCCCAACATCTCAACATTTTTTTCCCCAAGAAGTACAAAGAATTCATGAACATGAACAAAAATCGAGACTATACATTCAGCTGACTTGGCTGTGTCTTTCCATTTTTGCAACCTTACACCTTGTGTCTTACTCTAGTTTTTCTATCTCTCCACTTTGACTTCCTAAATACTTGTCTATAAGGCTTGTTTCCTGCTCACTGAACTCCATTCCAATTAAATGCTGATTACCCACTCCCACATACATTCCCTTGCTAACTAAAATTGTAATAAGTTAAAAATCGCACAACACCAGGTTATAGCCTAGCAAGTTTAATTGGAAGCACTAGCTTCGGAGCGCTGCTCCTTCATCCTTCATGACAGCCACCAGATGAAAGCTAGTGCTTCCAATTAAACCTGTTGGACTATAACCTGGTGTTGTGTGATTTTTAACTTTGTACACCCCAGTCCAACACCAAAATCTCCGTATCATAAAATTGTAATTACTATCCTTTCTTCAGCACCATGCTTTCAAATTGTATCCCCCTCCTCAAAAAAAATTCACTTTTTTTTACCCTTAGAAGCTACCTAAAATCTCTAGCTTCCCTTTCCTCTCCAAAGTTTTGAATTAATTGTTGCCTTTCAAATTATTTTTACTGCAAGTCTACATTTGAAACTCTCTACACAGGTTTCACTCCTTGCGCCAGCAATGAACCAGTCTTAATGATATGCATTGTGATTCCCCTCCCTTTTCCCCCATCCACCTGCAAACAAAAATCCTGTACTTTGCCACTGATTTCCACAGGCTAAACAAAGCTGTTTGTCATTTTAGCATCCTATTCATACCCAAGCAGAGATAGTCATCCCAGATGTTCTCCATTACAATGCCTACTTATTTCCAGTTCCTCCATTTCATTGAGTCACACAGCACAGAAACAGGCCTTCGGCCCACTGTGTCTATGTTGACTAACAAATGCCAAACTACTCTAATCCTACTTTCCTGCACTTAGTCCATAGTCTAATATGCCTAGGCATTTTAAGTACTAATCCAGATGCTTTTTAAGATTATCAGCTCCACCAACCCCTCAGGCAGCACATTCCATAAACAAACCCATTCTATCCACCCTCTCCTCATAATTGAGACTTTCCATCCCAGGCAGTTTCCAAGCAAATCTCCTCTGCACTCTTTCCAGTGCAATCACATCCTTCTGATAATGTGGTGACCAGAACTGCACACAGTATTCCATCTGTGGCCTAACTAATGTTTTATAAAATTGTAATAAGACTTCCTTGCTCCTGTATTCCATCTAATGAAGACCAGCTTCCCATGTGGCTTCTTCATCATGCTGTCTACTTGTACTGACACCTTCAGGACTCTGTATACTTGGGCTGTGTCCAATTTACAACCTGATCAGTATCAGACCATAGCCTGATCATCTGCCTCACTATCAACAATACCACAAATTCTCCTGGCATCTGCAAACTTATGAATTATACCGTCTACATTCAAATCAGTAATGCACATAAAAACCGAAAGTGTTCCAGCACTAAACCCTGTGGTACACCATTTGTCTCAGGCTTCCAATTATAAAAACAGTCCTCCACCATTATCCTTTGCCTCCTATTTGTAAGCGGATATTGGATCTAGTTTGGCATTTTGCCTTGGGTGCCATGGGCTTTTGGACCACCCTTCCAGGTTCATGTAAACCGCATCATCTCTCTCTTTCTCTCTCTGTCTGTCTGTCTGTCTGTCTGTCTCTCTCTCTCTCTCTCTCTCTCTCTCCCCTGCACCTTCTCTGCAGCTGTAACACAGTATTATGCATTCTGTTGTGCTACCCTGATGCTCTTTTTGTATGATAGCATCTGCCTGTGTAGCACACACAACAACATTTTTCATTGTATCTTGGTACATGTGACAATAATAAATCAAACTCAAACGAACAGGATCTCCCTCCAACAAATCCATGCTGACTATCCCTGGTCGATCTATGCCTTTCAAAGTATTGATTAATCCTGTCCTTCACAATTTTTTCCAATAATTTTCCTCCCACTAATGTCAGACTAACTGGTCTGTAATTGCCTGGCCTATCCCTGCTGCCCTTCTTAAACAAAGGAACCACACTAGCTGTCCTCCAGTCATCTGGCACTTTGCCTATAGCTAGTGAAGTAATAAATATATTCATCCTCTGTCCATCTAATAAAGCCTCCATCCTTGGCTTTGTTACTTCTAGACTTAACAACTAGACAGCCTCCTATCATTTAAAAAAAATTAATTCAAAATAACTTCAAGAGGAGGAGAGCGCTAGTTATAGGGGACTCTCTAGTTAGAGGGACGGACAGGCGGTTCTGTGGACATGGGCGAGACTCTCAGATGGTTTGTTGCCTCCCGGGTGCTAGGGTCCGAGACGTCTCAGACCGTGTCTTCAGTATCCTTAAGGGGGAGGGTGTGCAGCCAGAAGTTGTGGTACACATTGGCACCAACGACATAGGTAGGAAGAGGGGTGGGGAGGTCATTCAAGAGCTCAAGGAGTTAGGCTGGAAGCTAAAAGCTAGGACAGACAGAGTCGTCATCTCTGGGTTGTTGCCGGTTCCACGTGACAGTGAGGCAAAGAATAGGGAGAGAGTGCAGTTGAACACGTGGCTGCAAGGATGGTGTAGGAGGGAGGGCTTCAGATATTTGGACAATTGGACTGCATTCTGGGGAAGGTGGGACCTGTATAAACAGGACGGGTTGCACCTGAACCAGAAGGGCACCAATATCCTGGGGGGTTGGTTTGCTAACACTCTTCGGGGGGGGTTTAAACTAATTTGGCAGGGGGATGGGATCCGGACTTGTAGTCCAGCAAGTAAGCTAGCTGTGTGTCAGGATGCCCAAGACTGTAGGGAGGCTGTGGAGAAGGTAGCACTGACAGGGACTACTTGCGGACACAGAGATGGGCTCAAGTGCGTATACTTCAACGCAAGGAGTATCAGAAATAAGGTGGGTGAACTTAAGGCATGGATCGGTACCTGGGACTACAATGTTGTGGCCATCACGGAAACATGGACAGATGAGGGACAGGAATGGCTGTTGGAGGTTCCTGGTTACAGATGTTTCAGTAAGATTAGGGAGGGTGGTAAAAAAGGAGGGGTGGTGGCATTGCTAATTAGAAATGGTATAACGGCTGCAGAAAGGAAGTTTGAGGGGGATCTGCCTCTGGAGGTAGTATGGGCTGAAGTCAGAAATAGGAAAGGTGCAGTCACCTTGTTGGGTGTTTATTATAGGCCCCCCAATAGCAGCAGAGATGTGGAGAAACAGATTTGGAAACAGATTTTGGAAAGGTGCAGAAGCCACAGGGTCGTAGTCATGGGCGACTTCAACTTCCCAAATATTGATTGGAAGCTCTTTAGATCAAGTAGATTGGATGGGGCGGTGTTTGTGCAGTGTGTCCAGGAAGTTTTTCTAACGCAGTATGTAGAATGTCCAACCAGAGGGGAGGCCATATCGGATTTGGTACTCGGTAATGAACCGGGACAAGTGGTGGGCTTGTTAGTGGGTGAACATTTTGGTGATGGTGACCACAATTCTGTGACTTTCACCTTGGTCATGGAGAGAGATAGGTGCGCACAACAAGGTAGATTTTACAATTGGGGGAAGGGAAATTACGATGCTGTAAAACAGGATTTGAGGAGCATACGTTGGGAGCATAGGCTGTCAGGGAAGGATGTGGTGGAAATGTGGAACTTTTTCAAGGAGCAGATACGACGTGTCCTTGATATGTATGTACCTATCAGGCAGGAAAGAAATGGTCGTGTGAGGGAGCCTTGGTTGACGAGGGAGGTTGAATGTCTAGTAAAGAGGAAGAAGGAGGCTTACATAAGGTTGAGGAAACAGGGTTCAGACAGAGCAGTGGAGGGATACAGGATAGCCAGAAGGGACCTGAAGAAAGGTATTAGGAGAGCTAAGAGAGGGCATGAAAAATCCTTGGCGGATAGGATCAAGGATAACCCCAAGGCATTTTATGCGTATGTGAGAAACCTGAGAATGACGAGAACGAGGGTAGGTCCGATCAAGGACAGTAGTGGGAGACTGTGTATAGAGTCGGAAGAGATACGAGAGGTCTTGAACAAGTACTTCTCTTCAGTATTTACGAACGAGAGGGACCGTATTGTTGAAGAGGAGAGTGTGAAACGGACTGTTAAGCTAGAAGAGATACTTGTTAGGAAGGAAGATGTGTTGGACATTTTGAACAACTTGAGGATAGACAAGTCCCCCGGGCCTGACGGGATATATCCTAGGATTATGTGGGAAGCAAGAGAGGAAATTGCAGTACCGTTGGCAATGATCTTCTCGTCTTCACTGGCAACGGGGGTGGTACCAGGGGACTGGAGAGTAGCGAATGTTGTGCCCCTGTTCAAAAAAGGGAATAGGGATAACCCCGGGAATTACAGGCCAGTTAGTCTTACTTCTGTGGTAGGCAAAGTAATGGAAAGGGTACTGAGGGATAGGATTTACGAGTATCTGGAAAGACGCTGCTTGATTAGGGACAGCCAGCACGGATTTGTGAAGGATAGGTCTTGCCTTACAAGTCTTATTGAATTCTTCGAGGAGGTGACCAAGCATGTGGATGAGGGTAGAGCAGTGGATGTAGTGTACATGGATTTTAGTAAGGCATTTGATAAGGTTCCCCATGGTAGGCTTATGCGGAAAGTCAGGAGGCATGGGATAGAGGGAAATTTGGCCAATTGGATAGAAAACTGGCTAACCGGTCGAAGGCAGAGAGTGGTGGTAGATGGTAAATATTCAGCCTGGAACCCAGTTACAAGTGGAGTTCCACAGGGATCAGTTCTGGGTCCTCTGCTGTTTGTAATTTTTATTAATGACTTAGATGAGGGAGTCGAAGGGTGGGTCAGTAAATTTGCAGATAATACGAAGATAGGTGGAGTTGTGGACAGTGAGAAGGGCTGTTGTCGGCTGCAGAGGGACTTAGATATGATGCAGAGCTGGGCTGAGGAGTGGCAGATGGAGTTCAACCCTGCCAAGTGTGAGGTGGTCCATTTTGGAAGAACAAATAAGAATGCGGAATACAGGGTTAATGGTAGGGTTCTTAGTCAGGTGGAGGAACAGAGGGATCTTGGGGTCTATGTACATAGATCTTTGAAGGTTGCCACTCAGGTGGATAGAGTTTGTAAGAAGGCCTATGGAGTATTATCGTTCATTAGCAGAGGGATTGAATTCAAGAGTCGTGAAGTGATGTTGCAGCTGTACAGGACTTTGGTTAGGCCACAGTTGGAGTACTGTGTGCAGTTCTGGTCGCCTCACTTTAGGAAAGATGTGGAAGCTTTGGAGAGGGTGCAGAGAAGATTTACCAGGATGTTGCCTGGAATGGAGAGTAGGTCGTACGAGGATAGGCTGAGAGTTCTCGGCCTTTTCTCGTTGGAACGGCGAAGGATGAGGGGTGACTTGATAGAGGTTTATAAGATGATCAGAGGAATAGATAGAGTAGACAGTCAGAAACTTTTTCCCCGGGTACAACAGAGTGTTATAAGGGGACATAAATTTAAGGTGAAGGGTGGAAGGTATAGGGGGGATGTCAGGGGTGGGTTCTTTACCCAGAGAGTGGTGGGGGCATGGAATGCGCTGCCTGTGGGAGTGGTAGAGTCAGAATCATTGGCGACCTTTAAGCGGCATTTGGATAGGTACATGGATGGGTGCTTAATCTAGGTTAGAAGTTCGGCACAACATCGTGGGCCGAAGGGCCTGTTCTGTGCTGTATTGTTCTATGTTCTATGAGTTATGTTCAACTATCACTAGTGTTCTTGTTAGTCTAAGTCGGGTCCCAGATGCTCAACATTTCCAATTGAAAGTTCTGTGTTTCTATTCACTATAATTTGTTCACTAATCCAACTCACTCCCTTTTTTTTGTAAGGTTCTCATCGTCTTGAAACCTCCCTTTCTTACCAGTAAGCCCTCCTTTCAAAGTTTATCCATATTTATGAGGTATACTCCTCCTGTAAAATATCTTGGAACATTTTCTACCTGACAGAGTTTTAAATGCATGTTGTTAAAGTAAGGTTCCAAGAAATTGTGCACCGCCTGCTGTCTGGCCCAGTTGGTCACAATGTTGGGCATGAACCTGAATGGTGAAGTTCAGTTGACCACTCAATGGTACAGGGGCCTGTGAGAGAATCCACAGCTGACATTTGCACGTGACCCCTTGCAATGAGTCATTGGATAACAATTAGAAATGGCCACACTGGCTTTTTATTGAAATCTTCCCCTCCCCCACTCCTCGTGTGCTCAAGTTATTTGTGGTATCTTAACTGCAGCTTTGACTGAGATCAATTAGCCTAAGAACATCTGATCTGTGTGGCTGAGTATTCAATTGACTGCATTTTTCCACGTTATAGGAGTACATTTTGGAGTTTTATAGTAAATATTTTGTTAAATGAAAACTCTTTAAAAGTGTTGGAGGGAATCGCTGACAGGCTTCTTAAGGATCCTTTCCTGTTGATGTCATAGGTAACTCCTTGAATAGCATTGATGTTGAGACCTTATTAATTAGATCATCTTTGAACAAGAGTCATGCATTCTACACAGCATGGTGGTTTGTTATTGAATTAGATTGTGTCTGTATTAGATATTAATTTACTGTCTTTGTTTAATATTCCTTGATACACTTGCCAAACAAAAATCTGTTTGAAATTTTCAGTTGACCCAGACACCACATTTCTGGATTTGAGGTTTCCACAATATTGAGGTTTCCATTATATTTTGAGTCATAAACTCCATCTGATTTCATTCCTAAATAGACTAGCTCAATTTTAAAATTATGGTTTCTTGTTCTGGACTTCTGATCACCAAAGTAGGTTCCCAGAAGGGAAATAAAACATGTGAATAACACATACTTGTTTGACTTGTCTTGCGTACTTCAAAATGGATGGCCAAGTGTTACTCCTTTTTTATGCTGTCCTTGCCTTCCATCTACCTGTGAAATTAAATTAATTATTATGATTAGATCTCCTAAATCTTCTTAACTCGAAGGAATTCATAGTTTTACACTTGAATTTGAAGTAACTCCTGTTACTGTTTTAAGCTTGGCAGGAGGCAATGATATAGTGGTATTATCATTGGACTGTTAATCCAGAGATCCAGATAATGTTCTGGGGACGTGGTTTCAAATCCCACCACATGCAAGAACTTGAATTCAATTTAAAAGATCTGGAATTAAGGATCTAATGATGACCACACATCCATTGTTGATGGAAGAAAAAAACCTATCTGGTTCACTAACATCCTTTAGGGAAGGAAACTGCCATCCTTACCTGGTTTGGTGTACATGTGACTTCAGACCCACAGTAACGTGGTTGATGCCCTCTAGGTAATCAGGCATGGCTAATAATATTGACCTAGCCAGCGATGCCCACATCCCATGAAGAAATAATAAGTTAACTGTCATTCATCATGAACTGGTGCATTCACCACAGTGATGCCTCTACCAGAGTCAACTTGAAACTGATCAGTGTTCTCTTATAGTATAAATGCCATTTTCCCTAGGCATTTCTTGCAAATTATCATGATGAGTTCAAGTTAAAAAGTGTTGATAAAAATAAATTTTGTTTTAATCAAAAGGTTTGTAAATATTCTAAAGTAATTTGAATTGGAAATTAATGTTTATCTGTAACTTAAACCAATTTCACTGTTGCAAATAATAATGTAGGTAAGAATAAAGCTGCTCAGGACATTCAGTTTACTTATGTGGGCTCTGAGAACCAACTGTTGGTTTCACTGTTCCTCAGTACATACCTTCCATTTGTGTTTATGATTTCATTAGAACATAAAAAGACTGACAGGAGAGATGGTGAAAGGCTGCTTCTCCTCAATCAGGAGCCTAGAGCTAAGGTTTATCAATTTAGAATTAAAAACATTTTCTCTTATGGTGTTTGGCATCTCTGAAATTCTCTGCCCTAGAAAGCTGTGGACCCTCAGTTATTAACTATATTCAAGGAAGAGGAAACGTTAGAGTTTTGAATATTAAGAGAATTAACCAATATAGTGGAGTGCAGAAAGGTGGAGACCAGGCTGAAGGTCAGGCATGACCCTGTTGACTGGTAGAGAAGGCTGAAAGGGTCAAATGGCCCACTTTTCTCCAGTTTAAGCTCTTGGTTTGCTTACACATTTGAATGTGAGGCAATGAAAAGAGTCACCAATTTCCCTGCATGTCACTCAAATATAGCCTTCCAGAATTGCATTGCATATTACCAGATTTTACCCTTATAGTTTTGGAACATTCCATTCCCTTGGGATGGAAAATGATGCAGTGCATCATGACACGTGTCCTGTCAGCTGACAATACCGAATGGTGAAAAAGTACTCCCTTAAATCAAAACCAATGAATAGTTAACACCATTGAATTGAAAGGAGTGCTGTGTAATCAAGTGCTATCATAGATTGGAAGGCAGAATGACCAGGAGTAAAGAGTGAAATTACTCTACAGGAGTTGAAAATTGACTGAGGAAATATATACTTTTTAAATTTCCCATTTCAGAATACAGTACACATTGTCAATGGAGGGTAACTAGAACTGTTCTAACATTGTAATCAAATAAAGAATCTTAAATGATGTCATGACTCAACAGTAGGCTCAATTATTTTACAATTGTTACTGCAGCCTTCTGATTACATTACATCCCTCAAATCAGTGCCGTATGGGGTTTTAAACCTGGTTATGTCACTTCAAAGGAACCATATTCCAATGTGGGTTTATTGAAAAAGTTACATATTTAATAATCTCTGGATGTAGTTTTCTTCAGTATTTTTTTAAGCAAGTTACAGATGCACAGCACAATGAACCAATCAAGATCTCCAAACAAAATGCAAACTAAACAAAACTAGAGCTGAATTTTATCAATAACTCACTAGTGTCAAATTTGGGAATTTCATGGAAGCTTTTCTCTGCAGCCAGCAATGCCTCCTGCCCGGGCTGTAGCACTGACTCCATCATGGAGAAACAAGATGAAACAGTGTGATCTGTCACAAATTGCATCAGAAACCGCCTTTTTACATATGTAAATTGAGGATTGCGAGATTGCACCCAGGTCTCCTGTAGCTCTGGCAGATGACGCAGTTTTTGGACCGTGTCCCTGGACATCCCAATCTGCAGTGACTGCTGTGAAATACTGATTGGAGGAAATGGCACTGAGATTGATTAACTCTAGGCCCCCTGTGCCACCACCCCTACATCCTTCAGCTACAACTTTGCAATGTGGAGGCTGTCGGGCAGCCTCTCGATCTTGCTGCTAGTTCTGGGCCTGCTGGCACACTTGTTCATCACCCCATTCAAAACTTAGTCGCAGAATCAGACTTTTATTTTCCTCTTAATGGAGAGAATCACATTTTTCCAAACTCCCAGGTTTTCCCAACTGACTTGCCATTGCCCAGGTCACACAGGGGGTGAAAACATTCAGCCCATAAATTCATACTGAATCATCTGCCTATGAATCTTAGTAGAATTGCTTATATGTATCATATGAATAAAGACACGGAAATTATGCATATGCTTTGGAAAGTTAATCATCTTTTCTTGAGTTTCAAACACTATGTAAGTGATGTGCATCTCTTACTCAGACACGGTCAAATTATACTTAAATGACCAACTCACACCCCTTTTCAGTGTAGGTTTGTAAATAAATGGCATGTGTTCTTTGACTTTCTGAGAAACCAATCTGTCTGTTTGCTTTGACCAGGTTTGACTTTGTTTTGGATCATTGAAATGCAAAGATAATTTATAAAAATATTAGCAGCATTGGATCCTGGACAAAGAATAACATTATGGGAAATTTATAAGGCATTGCAGCTAAGTAATCTTTGAAAGTGACTGAAATTAACATCAATATAATTTAGTGATGATAACCAAGCCTGTCAGTCTTGAGCATTAAAACTCCTCCATTGCTTATGCACAGAATTCTAAAAGCCCTGACTGTTAACTGCTGTTCAGTCAGTTAAGAGTGCAGGTTGGTAAGCAAGGTGTTTCTCCATAGGAAGATTATTCAGGGGCTTGAATAGGAGGTTTGATCAGAATATGAATGCAACTGCATTGACGTCAGAAGGCCTCAGAGTGCTGATATCAAGGAGAAGGTAATTGAGGACGAGGCTTTGAGAGACGCTGAAGCAACTGAGAGCTAGTAAACGCTGGTACATTGTGTAAGGTAACTGCTGTGAAAAAGGATATATTGCAAGATTTTCCGGCTCCTTTGTTAAAAACATGTCTAGGTTGATGAACATTTGTTAGTAAGGCTATGGTGCCTTTTTGAAGTTTAAAGATGAAACTTATAATGCTTAAAAATGTAAGCAGCTTTTCACCAATATCTCCACTAAGATGGAAAGAGAAGTGTTTACTGATCCTGCAGACATTATAATACTGATACAGATGGTCCTGAGAGGCATTACAGAAAAGATGCACGTTGTTGGAATTTTATGAAAGCAGTTGCATTCTGCTGTGTTGATCTCTACCTAGTTGAGGATGCTACAGCACGCTGACAAATATGGGACTGCAATCAGAGAAAAATTCATCTAGAAGGATTGCTTGCATGTACTGAAACTCCAGAGCATCTGCAGAAATTTGCTTCACGGGTCTGAGGAGCACAAACAGGAATTTTCTGTGGGATTTGATTCAGATACGGAAATGTACATTCTGGGGTACTTTATGGAGGTTTTTGCAAGTAATTTCCAGGGAATTTGTCGACTGGACCCGTGTCATCTACAGCTTAGGGAATGGAGATTAAAAAATACAAGGTACATGTCCATTCACTTGCGAGAAATTAACTCCTTGCTTCACATGCAGCTTTCCTCCATTTGCAGCTTGGTGCATTTTTAAATAATGTTTGTTAAATTAGCATATTTATGCATATTTCTGAAAGTATGGCACCTTTGCCCAATCAAAATTCCTAATGTACAGCAGACGTGTTTGTCACCTCGATTGTTAGTTATTGATTAATGTAAATGTACTTTAGGGACGTGGCACATAATTATGTGAACATGAATTTTCCAATGTAAATTTATCACGTGCATGGATAAAGGATGCAGTCTGTGACTAGTCATGTGAAATGATGAATATTGTGTCACTGAGGTCTGTTCAACCTCACCGTCACAGGTAACGTTGCGCTTGGTTTAGCGCAACAATTTATAAACTGGAACAATTGCAGATTTCCTTTAGCATATCATCACCACCTTTTTATTTTGATTTTAGGAGCCCAGTAACAAACGGGTAAAACCACTTTCCCGAGTCACATCTTTAGCAAATCTCATTCCACCTGTGAAAGCCACACCTCTGAAACGATTCAGCCAGACGTTACAGGTAAGATGCCCTGATCAGATTTTTAATCTATGCAGAGTGATGAATGACTATTATAAAGCTGCACACAAAGTTCAGTTGTTTTGCACTTATCACATTTGAATGCACCAATCAAGCAAAGAATGACACTGGCTTTCATATGTTTATTTCAAACCAACTGTTTTTGGATCTGATTTAGAATATTTATCCAACCTTTCATCTATCAGTATATATGGATTCACATGCATTTGGAAAGACAAGGATTGATTGGGGATCGTCAGCAAGGCTTTGTGCATTGGAAATGGTGTCTCACTAATTTGATTGAGTTTTTTGAAGAGGTGACAAAGAAGATTGTTGAACACAGAGCAGGAAATGTATGCATAATCTTCAGCAAAATGCTTGAGAAGGTTGTGCATGGTAGACTGGTTAGTAAGGTGAGATCACATAGGATCCTGGGGGAACGAGCCAGTTGGGTACAGAATTGGCTTGAAGGTAAGAAACAGGATTGGAGTAGAGGTTTGCTTTTCAGTCTGGAGGCCTATGATCACCAGTGTACCATTAGGATCGGTGCTGGGCCCACTGCTTTTCATCATTTATATCAATGACTTGGAGTGAATAAAGGAGATATGGTTAGTGAGTTTGCAGATGACACCAAAATAGGTGGTGTAGTAGACAGTGAAGAAGATTATTTTAGAGTGCATTGGGACCTTGATTAATGAGCCTATGGGCTAAGGAATGGTAGATGGACTTAAATTTAGATAAATGTGAGGTGTTACATTTTGGTAAGGCAGATCAGGGCAGCACTTATACAATTAATGGTAGGGCTTGGGGAGTGTTGCTGAATGAAGAGACCTAGGGGCACATAGCTCCTTGAAAGTGGAGTTGCAAGTGGACAGGGTGGTGAAGAAGGTGTTTGGCAAGCTTGTCTTTATTGGTCAGTGCATTGAATGTAGGAGTTGCGATGTCAATCAGATCATTGGTGAGACTACTTTTGGAATACTGCAAAAAATTCTGCTCGTTCTTCGACAGGAAGGATGTTGTTAAACTTGAGAGGGTGCAGAAAAGAAGGATGTTGCAAGAGGATGTAGGGAGAGGTTAAACAGACAGGGTTTTTTTCACTAGAGCATCAGAACCTATAGAGATTTATCAAATCATAAAGGGCATGGAAAGAGTGAAGAGCCAAGGTCTTTTGAGGGCATCCAAAACTAGAGACGAAGGTTCACAGTGAAAGAGGAAAGATTTAAAAGAAGAACCTGAGGGCTAACTTTTTCACAGAGGATGGTGGATGGAATACCAGAGGAAGTGGTGAAGACAGGTACAATTACAACATTTAAAAAGCATTTGGATAGGTATACGAATAGGAAGGGGTTCGTGTGATATGGGTAAATGGGCCAAATGCTGGCAACTGGGACTAGGTCAGATTGGGCTATCTGGTCAGTGCGGGTGAGTTGGACCAAAGGATCTGCTTCCATGCTGTATGACTCGATGACTCTGTACCTTTTTTGGAAAATATCCCATAACCCAGCTCTTTAGGTAAGATTACAAATTTTGAGTTGACACTGAACATATCGAAAGAGCAAATTCCAGTGTCATTCTTATGAATGTTTTAATGTGAGTATGTAAAAGGTATTTATTTTGGGTGCTTTCTTCATAAAATCAGTATCTGAAGTTATTTAAGGCAATAAATCGAAAGAACTGCAATGCTGGAATTGAGGTTCTGAAAAACAAAGTGCCAAACCTGCTGATATTTTCCAACAATATCTGTGGAGAGAAATCCGAGTTAATGTTTTACGTCCAGTGACCCTTCTTCAGAATTGATGGTAGCAAGAAAAAGGATTTTTTTTAATATAGAAGGTTGAGTGGGGGTGGGGATCTGGGGAAAGTAAAAGATAAGTGGAGATAGAGCCCAAAGAGAGAGAATAACAATAGAACAGACAAAGGAAAGAGCCAAGATGCTCGCTGAGCTTTGTGGTACATTGATGGGATCAGTAAAATTGGCTTCACCCTGAGGAAGGGGGAAAAATGTTCAGGGTTACCTTCAGTGACTCCTGCCCTGCTAAACATACACAAGTCATAGTGTCATAGAGATGTACAGCATGGAAGCAGACCCTTCGGTCCAACCCGTCCATGCCGACCAGATATCCCTCCAAACACTTCCTATTCTTTTTTCCCATCCAGATGCCTTTTAAATGTTGCAATCATACTAGCTTCCACCACTTCCTCTAGCAGCTCATTCCATACACGTACCACATTCTGCATCAAAACATTGCCCCTGGGTCTCTTTTATATCTTTTTCCCCTCACTCTAAAACTATGCCCTCTAGTTTTGGATCCCCGCATCTCAGGGAAAAGACTTTGCCTATTTATCCTATACATGCCCCTCATGATTTTATAAACCTCTATAAGGTCACCCCTCAGCATCCGTCGCTCCAGGGGAAACAGCCCCTGCCTCTTCCTATAGCTCAAATCCTCCAACCCTGGCAACAACCTTGGAAATCTTTTCTGAACCCTTTCAAGTTTCACAACATCTTTCCGATAGGAAGGAGACCAGAATTGCAAGCAGTATTCCAACAGTGGCCTAACCAATGTCCTGTGCAGCTGCAACATGACCTCTCAACTCCTGACCAATAAAGGAAAGCATACCAAACACCATCTTCACTATCCTATCTACCTGTGACTCCACTTTCAAGGAGCTATGAACCTGCAGTCCAAGGTCTCTTTGTTCAGCAATACTCCCTAGGACCTTACCATTAAGTCTATAAGTCCTGCTAATTATAGCTCCCAAAATGGAGCACCTTGCATTTATCTAAATTAAACTCCATCTGCCACTTCTCAGATCTATCTGATCTCAATCCCGTTGTAATCTGAGGTAATCTTCTTCGCTGTCCACTACACCTCCAATTTTGGTGTCATCTGCAAACTTACTAACTGTACCTCTTATGTTCACATCCAAATCATTTATATAAATGACAAAAACTGGAGGATCCAGCACCGATCTTTGACTCTCCACTGGTCACAGGTCCCCAGTCTGAAAAGCAACCCTCCACAAGCACCTCTGTTTTCTACCTTTGAGCCAGTTCTGTATGCAAATGGCTAGTTCTCCCTGTATTCTATGAGGTCAAACCTGGCTAACCAGTCTCCCATGGGGAACCTTGTCGAACTCCTTACTGAAGTCCATATAGATAATTTCTACCGCTCTGCCCTCATCAATCCTCTTTGTTCCTTCTTCAAAAAATTCAATCAAGTTTATGAGACATGATTTCCCATGCACAAAGCCATGTTGACTATCTCTAATCAGTCCTTATCTTTCCAAATACATGTACATCCTGTCCCTCAGGATTCACTCCAAAAAGCTCACTACCAACGTCAGGCTCACTGGTCTATGGTTCCCTGGCTTGTCCTTACCACCCTTCTTAAACAGTGGCACCACGTTAGCCAACCTTCAGTCTTCTGGCACCTCACCTTGACTATTGATGATACAAATATCTCAGCACTGGGCCCAGTAATCACTTCCCTAGCTTCCCACAGAGTTCTAGGGTATACTTGATCAGTTCCTGGCGATTTATCCTGAGGGCTTGAACTAAGGAAAAAATGAATCTAAACTGTGAGTCCCTCCCCTATACCTCTATTTATTAGATTACTCATGAACACTGGCTGTGTAGACTCTCAGTTTAGTGAGAATTTCAGATTGCTGTGGAGTTGCTTGCCAGCATCAGTAACAGGAAGCGAGGGTGGGGTGGGGAGGAAACAGTTAGAAACCAATGCTGAGACTTCAATTTATGGAAACGTTGGGCATTGTATTGTAACAAAATGTGGATGTGAAATGTCATCAGTGAATACTGGAAGTTGTCAGCAGTTGAAGTACTATCAGCTGAGACAAATTTCAGATCACTACACTTTGGCAGAAGCATTGTGGTTGTTTGCAGGTTGCAATTAGATCAGATGATCTGTTGTTGCTCAGAAACAGGCATTCTCGTTGCTCATGAGATTTATTTTGCAAGATTTGGTACTTGGGCAGCAACCATACCTCAATGTTGAGAGTAGACGTTTACAAAACACTGAACTGCATCATACCATTGTTAATTTATGTTTGAATTTTGTATGATATAAAAGGAAAGCCAGTATTTAAAATATCTTTACTTTGTAAATTTAAAGCCAGTCTTCCAATCATTATGTAGTCAGCAAATAAAACTTGCAAATAGAGTCCTAGAGATGTACAGCATGGAAACAGAACCTTCGGTTCAACCCGTCCACGCTGACCAGATATCCCAAACCAATCTAGTCCCACCTGCCAGCACCTGGCCCATATCCATCTAAATCCTTCCTATTCATATATCCAGACAAATGCCTTTTAAATGTTGCAATTGCACCAGCCTCCACCACATCCTCTGGCAGCTCATCCTGTACATGTACCACCCTCTGTGTGAAAACGTTGCCCCTTAGGTCTCTTTTATATCTTGCCCCTCTCACCCTAAACCTATACCCTCTAGTTCTGGACTCCCCAATCCCAGAGAAAAGACTTTGTCTATTTATCCTATCCATGCCCCTCATAATTTTGTAAACCTCTATAAGGTCACCCTTCAGCCTCCGAAGCTCCAGGGAAAACAGCCCCAGCCTGTTTAGCCTCTCCCTATAGCTCAAATCCTCCAACCCTGGCAACATCCTTGTAAATCTTTTCTGAACCCTTTCAAGTTTCACAATAACTTTCCAATAGGAAGGAGACCAAAATTGCACGCAATATTCCAACAGTGACCTAATCAATGTCCTGTATAGCTGCAACATGACCTCCCAACTCCTGTATTCAATACTCTGACCCAATAAAGGAAAGCATACCAAACGCCTTCTTCACTATCCTATCTACCTGTGACTCCACTTTCACGGAGCTATAAACCTGCACTCCAAGGTCTCTTTATTCAGCAACACTCCCTAGGACCTTACCATTAAGTGTATAAGTCCTGCTAAGATTTGCTTTCCCAAAATGCAGCACCTCACATTTATCTGAATGAAACTCCATCTGCCACTTCTCAGCCCATTGGCCCATCTGGTCAAGATCCTGTTGTAATCTGAGGTAACCCTCTTTGCTGTCCACTACACCTCCAATTTTGGTGTCATCTGCAAGCTTATTAACTGTACTACTTATGCTCGCATCCAAATCATTTATGCAAATGACAAAAAGTAGAGGACCCAGCACCGATCCTTGTGGCACTCCACTGGTCACAGGCCTCCACCACCACCCTCTGCCTTCTATCTTTGAGCCAGTTCTGTATCCAAATGGCTAGTTCTCCCTTTATTCCATGAGATCTAACCTTGCTAATCTGTCTCCCATGGGGAACGTTGTCAAACGCCTTACTGAAGTCCAAATAGATCACATCTACTGCTCTGCCCTCATCAATCATCTTTGTTACTTCTTCAAAAAAATCAATCAAATTTGTGAGACATGATTTCCCACTACTTACAATACCAGTCCCTAGCTCCCAGCAACAATTTTCTTTGATGGCAATTTTTGAAGTTTAAATGGAATCAACATAAGCTGCATTTCTACTACTCTCTGCAACTTTTTCACAGAGCAGAGGGCCTTTATTCTGATTTGTAGTATCTCAGCTTTCTTTATCAATGGTGCTACGTTGTTCATTTTCTTCAAAGATCTGTCTTACACTTGGCTATATAGTATAGAAACAGACCCTCTGGTCCAACTTGCCCATACTGACCAGATGTCCTAAAGTAGTCTTGTCCCATTTGCCAGTATTTGGCCTATATCCCTCTAATACTGGATTAGTGGTGCTGGAAGAGCACAGCAGTTCAGGCAGCATCCAACGAGCAGCGAAATCAACGTTTCGGGCAAAAGCCCTTGATGAAGGGCTTTTGCCCGAAACGTTGATTTCGCTGCTCGTTGGATGCTGCCTGAACTGCTGTGCTCTTCCAGCACCACTAATCCAGTATTTGATTTTCAGCATCTGCAGTCATTGTTTTTACCTATATCCCTCTAAACCCTTCCTATTCATATACCCATCCAAATACCTTTTAAATGTTGTAATTGTATCAGCCTCCACCACTTCCTCTGGCAGCTCATTCTATGAATGCACCACCCTCTGTGTGCAAAAGTTGCCCTTTAGGTCCCTTTTAAATTTTTTCCCTATCACCTTAAATATATGCCCTCTAGTTTTGGACTCCACTACTATGGAGAAAAGGCCATGGCTATTCACCCTATCCATGCCTCTCATGGTTTTATAAACTCCTTTTAGGTCACTCCTCAGCCTCTGATGCTCCAGGGGATATAGCCCAGTTTATTCAGTCTCTCCCTATAGCTCAAACCTTCCAATCCCACCAACACCTTTGTAAATCTTTTCTGCAGCCTTTCAAGTTTCACAACTTCCTTCTTACAGCAGGGAGGTCAGAATTGAACACAGTATTCCAACAGTGACCGAACCAATGTCGATGGAAATTTAATTTAAAATACTTCCAAACCGTAGAAATGGAAATTTTCATAGTAAATTATTTGTGAAGGGACCTTATATGATCCAATTAAATGAGATTGTGAGCTGTTAGTGTTAGTTATTGACATTGTGCACCAGACAGCAGGATCACTGACTTCCATGGAATTGTAGCCTAGTTTGAGTCAGCAATTTTAAATGAGTGAGAAAAGATAGTCACAGCACATAGACTACTTTAACCCTTGATGGGTTTTTTTCTGGGTACAGAAGTGCAGCCAGGAAGTGAAAAAGAATTTGTCCCATTGGTTGGAAGCAGAATAAGAGTCTGCTGTGTTTCTTTCTCTGCTGTGCTGCACATGTTGTACTAGTAATAGTCTTGCCTAAAGAGATGGGGGAAGGGAGGTTACTAATTTACTTCAGTCATTGTTTGATCCAGAAGGTAGGGAAATAGCGTGACTACACTGAGATTCTTGAATTCCCTGGGGGTGATAAATCTCTTCCCAGAATTTATGTGTGAAAAGTTTCTGATGTTTCTGAAAAAGAGCTGCATTAGTTCCAGTGTACTGAGCGTGAAAGCAAATTATGCTTTGGCTAGACTTAAGCTGTGCCTGGCACTCTGTCTACTGCTACAACTATATTTGTACAGCTGCTGTGAGACTTTATTACTTGCAGCACTTAACCTGCAGGAACTTAAATATAAAGACTGTTTTCAAATGCAAATATTTCTGATTTCCCTTGGAGAGTCACTCTCAGAAGTAATAGGAATAAACTACACAATTATTCACCAATTTTGTGGAAAAATAAAGCTAAAAGACCATGGCAATTGTAGACTGGCTTTCAATTTCAGATCCTGCTTACTGTAATAAAAAGTGGAAGTGATGGTAGTCACTGAGCCTGTGTTTTCTCTTGTCAGTAAAACGGAATAAAATACACCCAGAGAAAATCAGTTGTACTTAGTACGTACTCACACCGAGTTTCTACAATACATACCCTGCAGTTTAGCTTCTGTCTTTAATAGCTTACATATGACAGGGTAGCAGAAGGCCGGCTAATACTAAGAAGTCTTTTCAAGTTTCCACTGATTACAGTTTAACTTCAAGTCTTTACTGTTGATGTCTGGAAAACATAAAACTGCAGCTAACTAAACTTCCTTTTAAATAATCTTGAGGCAGTTTGATGGAGGTGAAAGTACTTGTCAATCAATGGATTTAAAATGCTGTTCCTCACACAATAACTATGACACATATTGCTAGTCAGATGCCAGGCACAACCCTAAAATGAGTAAAATTGAGCTTCAGTGTTGATAACTCTGAGCTGCTCTTTAGCACCTTCTAGGGGTTGTTCATAAAGGTCAATGAGAGACACACAGGAATAAAGCTGACTGGTGCCTCCATGTTCCACATGATGTTTTGCAGGGAATGGAATGGGTGGAAAAGATGTTCAGTAAATAGATGTTAACAAAAATGGGTTTAAAAATCTGAATGTAATTAAGAACATTATAATAGCAGGTGGAAATACAGTATTTTCTGACCCTTTGTAATCTAGTAATGGATGTATAATTTATTCACAAGAAATAATTAGAATTTTTTTCTTTGCTCTCAAATATTTAAATTTAATCTCGTTGAAGCACATCGTTGAGTCACTGTTATTTGACATTATTGTGAGTTTTATGAAGACTGTTTACGATGTGCAAAATGTCCTGCTCAGCTTCATGATTTAACATTGTTCATTCATCACTATTCCTTCACAATCTCCTCGCAATCCCTGAGACTGCATTTACTGTACAGCTTCTCACCAATGTTTCGTGTGCAGAGAGGATTCTTGCGCCTTGCTTACCCAAAACGGAATCAGCTTCTAACTCTGAATTTATATTGCCACATCTTAGAAATCATATGAAAGAAATGTTAAAGTTGCAGTTTCAATATAAATGTAACTTGAAGTATTTGTGGTGTCAAACATACACAGCATGTTACAACAACATGGGTTTAACAATGGCCAAAGGCTTTAGTTTATACGTGCAGCTAAGGTGCTACATTACTTGAGTATCAGCATTTATGTTGTATTGTGTTGAAAAGCAGACTTCCCACATTTTTATGTATGAAACGACTAGGGCTGAACAAAACCTGTCTAACGTTTCTAACTGACTGGCAGAATCACCATGTGTCTTGCAGGGCCAGTCATTATTGCAAGACATTGTAAAGTAAGTCTGTTTCATGTGCCTGCCCATTTTCTGAGTAAATGTGAACTTTAACTTGAAGGTGTCAAATTGCAAATCCTCTGGAGGGTTGCATTTTGTAAAATGATCTTCCATTACAGTGACATTGCACCAAATCATTTATTGCAATCACTCAGGTACCATCCTACATCAAATGTTAATTTTATTTTACTGGTACCAGTCTGTAGCCCATTCTTTTCTCCCTCTTTGTTTCAGCGTTCCATTAGCTTTCGAAGTGATAGCCGACCTGAAATTTTCACCCCAAGACCCTCTTCTAGACATGGGCCCACTGCTATTGCAAAGCGTCGAGATAGCAAACTCTGGAGTGAAACATTTGACGTTCGTGTCAATCAAATGCTCACAGCTAAGGAAATCAAAAGGCAAGAGGTAAAAGTGCAAACCACCTTTATTTTATCACCAATTAACTAATGGGCCAATTTTAATCAATGACAGGTTTCGTTTCCAGTTGTGACTAAACCCAGCGTGGAAATGTGGTTTCTGACTCCAATCATTCACAACTTTGTCTTTGTACGTTAAGAATGAGTGTATGCAACTTGGAACTTTTTTTGTTGCAGAGATAAACTGAACAGATTGTTCTCCTGATAGTTAAGAAACCTGACATTTGTTTTGCATAACTGCAGAGTTGTCAATGTGATACTTTATTTGGTGATAAAGTTACTGTTTAAAATAATTATAAAGTCTGTTGCAAAATCTGAGGAATGTAATTGGCTTGAAAATTGTAGAGATTCAAGTCTTTTGTTATCATGAGCAGCAACAATTCCCTATTAATTGTTCCTGTAATAGTCATAATTTAAAATACAACCATTTGATGTATTTTAATAGGAATAATTGGAATATAACTATCTTTATAGTAACTTTTTTATATTAGATTACTTAGTGTGGAAACAGGCCCTTCGGCCCAACAAGTCCACACCGACCCTCCGAAGAGCCACCCACCCAGACCCATTCCCCTACATTTACCCCTTCACCTAACACTACAAGTAAAAGGAACTCTCCAGCTAATAATAATGTTGTCATATTCACTTGCACATGAGAAACTCAGCATAGGAGCAAGAGTAGACCACTCTGTTCTTTTGAGCCTGTTCTGCCATTCAGTAAGATCATGGCTTATCCTAGTATACCCTCAACTCTATATTCCTGTGTACACCTGATAATCTTTCGTCCCCTTGGTAATCAAGAATCTGATCTAAGGATCTGCCTTTAAAATATTTAAAGATTCTGAGTCTACTGCCTTTTGAGGAAGTGAATGCCAAAGACCTCAAACCTCAAGAGGAAAAAATGTTTCCTCATCCATATCTTAAATGGGTGATCCCTTATTTTGAATTGATGACCCCTCGTTCTAATTTTCTCACATGAGGAAGCATCCTTTTCATATCCACCTGGTCAAGACCTCACAGGATGTTTTATGTTTCAATTATATCACCTCTGACTCTTCTAAATGCCAGAAAATACAGGCCACGTCTGTCTAGCCTTTCCAGTTAAGGCAATCCATTCATTCCAAGTATTAGTGTCAAAAGGTGTGGCACTGAGAAAGTACAGCAGGTCAGGCAGCATCCGAGGAGCAGGAGAGTCAACAGTTTGAGCATAAGTCATTCATCAGGAATGTAGGGGTTGTGGGGGGAGCAAGGCAGCTGAGAGATAAATGGGAGGGAGGGTGAGGCTGGGGGGAAAGTAGCTAGGAACGCAATAGGTAGGTTGGAGTGGAGGATGGAGCACATAGGTGGGAAGTAAGATGGGAGGATGGGGTGGATAGTTGGGCAACAAGATGGACAAGTAGGACAGTTCAAGAGGGCGGTGCTGAGTTGGAGGGTTGGATCTGGGAGAAAGTGGTGGGGAGGGGTGGGGCTGGAGAGATGAGGAAACTGGTGCAATTGACATTAAAGCTCCCTGTTCTGCTCCGCCAAAGGCATGCAAGTCCTGGGCTTCGTCTACTGCCAAATCCTAGCCACCCAACGACTGGAGGAAGAACACCTCATCTTCCGCGTTGAGACCCTCTAACTACACAGAATCGATGTCGATTTCACCAGTTTTTACATCTCCCCTCCCCCCACCTTCTTGCAGATCTGTCCCTCCAACTTGGCACCACCTTCTTGAACTGTCCTACCTGTCCATCTTGTTTCTCACCTATCCACTCCACTCCGACCTATCACCATCACCCTCCATCTTCATCTACCTATCATCTTCCAAACTACCTACTCCCCCCCCCCCCCCCACCCCCCCCACCTCCTCCCCCAGCCTCACCTCGCCTCATCTCAACCCACCCCATCCCCCATCCCCACCACCCCCATCCCCATTTATCTTTCAGCCTCCTTGGAAACCCCACAATCCTGATGAAGAGCTTATGCTCAAAACGTCAAATCTCCTGCCCCTCAGATGCTGCCTGTCCTGCTGTGCTTTTCCAGTGCCACACTTTTTGACTCTGATCTTCAGCATTTGCAATCCTCACTTTTCTCCCATTCCATGTATTAGTCTAGTAAATTTTCTCTGAGCTGCTTCCAATCCATTAACATCCTTCCATATGTAGGCTAACCAGTACTGTATATAGTCCTCCAGATACAGTCTTTCCAGTGCCCTGTCTAATTGAAGCATAACCTCGTTACTCTTGCATTGAATTCTCTTTACAAAAAATATAACATTCTATTAGCTTTCCTGATTACTTGCCAAACATGCATACTGATCTTCTTCAATTCACACTATGATACCTAAATCTCTCTGCATCTCAGAGCTCTACCTCTCAGCATTTAGATAATATACTTTTTTAACCTTGCAGTCATAATGCACAATTTCACACTTACCCACATTATATTCCATTTTCAAGGTCTATGCCCACTCACTTTACTTATCCATATTCCTTTGTGGCTCTTATGTCGTCTTCACTACTCACTTTACTAACTTTATCTCATCAGCTACCATGCCTTCAGTCCCTTCATCCAAGTCATTAATATAAATGGTAAAGAGTTTAGTCCCCAGCACTGACCCCCTTTGACATTCTGCCAGCCTGAAAAAGACCCATTTATTCCTACTTTCTGTTTTGTATTAGCTAGCCAATCTTTTATCCATGCCCTACATTATAACATGGCTTTTATTTTTCACACCTTCTTAAATGCCTTCTGGAAATCTCAGTACAATATGTCCACTCTTTCCCTTTTATCCAGAACACGCATTACTTCTTCAAAGAACTCCACCAAGTTTGTCAAAGGGAAATCACATTTAACTTTGTCAAATATTCTGTATCATTTAATACTCTGTTCCCTACGTGATACCATTTAATCCATCCTCCTTCTTGATGTTTGTCCCTGTAATAATATCACTAGATGTACAAAAGCGAGGAATAACACCAAAGTAACTGTTAGTTCTTGACCTTCGTGTAACTATTGGCAAGTGATTGCAATAATAGAAAAGGAAACTAAACAGACATTGTGACAAACTATTTTACCTTCTTACAGATTGGATTGATAGCTTGGAATTGGCTCAACCAATGTCACCATAATTGTGTTACGTATGTCATGAATGTAATTTCAACCAACTCTTATTCAAACAAATAATTCAGTTAATAAATTCTCATTTTGCAGACAATATTTGAACTTTCCCAGGGAGAACAGCTTTTAATTGAAGACTTGAAACTGGCAAAAAAGGTAATGTGAGATTTTATCTCAGTTGTCAAACAGTCCTTTCCACATGTTTTATCCTGAAATAACAATAATCATATTTCAAACATTATTGGTTTTAGATGTGCCTTTCATTGGTGTTTTAATTTGTCTTTTAATTAGTTATCTACCACATGTTCATATTTCTATTTCAGATTGTATTCAAGCTTATTAGTCAAATAGAATAACCCAACCCATCTTATCTTGAAAAATGTGAGTTTGTTTTTGCAGAGTAAGCATTCTGCTGTAATAGTGCTGTGGGAATACTGGCCTCAGGTGCAAGCAGTTCTTAAATTAATTGTGGGATTTTTGAATTCATTTTTGTTTTAAGCGGTTTTACCATTAAAATAAATCCTATTATTAAATTTATCTGATGAATACTGCTTACAAAATTGCAACTGACAAAAAGATGTTGGATCTCAAGTGTCAGTCAGACCCATTGCAATACAGGAATACGTTGGTTATACGTTGTAACATTGTTTGCAAAATACATTTTGATATTCACATAATGAAACATACAATGCTGGTTACTCTCCATAGGCTTATCATGATCCGATGCTCAAACTCTCGATTATGACTGAGCAGGAACTGAATCAGATATTTGGAACCCTGGATTCCCTTATTCCTTTGCATGAAGGTATCCTTTCCTTTTAGATTAAACAGACACAAATGTAGTAAGAGCTTAGTGGTTCATGTGGAACAATGTAATGTTTCTTTAATGTTTAATTTCTTTTTGAAGAAAGCATTTTTGCTATGACTTTGACATTTTCTATTTATTTTTGGTCAGATCTTCTGAGTCGGCTCCGTGAAGCCAGGAAACCAGATGGGACAACAGAGCATGTTGGCCACATCCTTGTAGGCTGGGTAAGGAAGTGGTTCAGTTTTTTTATTCTTTTTATTTGCTTTTATATTTCACTCATGGCTATGTTTGTGCCATCAGTTGCCAACATATACATATGACAGGTTTGGTAAGTGCAGATACTGTTTTGTTAAAAGAAAGGGCCTTCCCAACTATTATCAATAACAAATTCTGCTGCTTTGAATTTGGCTGTGTCAACTGAGCTTGATTTCAACTTCAAACAACACAACCATCCCACCGACATCAAACTAAAAGAGTTAATGTAAATGTACCCCATTTAAATATGCATGAAGTGGATTTAATTGACACTTTGCTAGTGTTAATATTTTATCGCTTTGCCCTGAATTTGACCCAGAATGATTCAGGTAGCCGCCACTATATATCTGTTAGTGCTCAACTACTGCATTTTACATAAAATTTACTTCATCAAGCTTCTCTTTATGGATTTCCATTTCTCTGGTCGTAGGACGCTATTTGAATTGCTTTATGGTATAGAACTTAAACATGGTTGAAAGATACAAGATGATAAGAAGGTAAAAAAGAATGACCAGGAATATGCCATTCAGCCCCTCAGGTCTTCCTGCCATTCTATAAGATTGTGCAGATTTGCCCCAGGCCTCAACTCTTTCATGCCAGCTCAGCACTGCTGTCAACCCCTCAATATTTCAACCAATGTATCTAACGCGTTGTGGTATAGAATCCCAGAGGTACATTCACTACTTCTGAGAGAAGATGTTCCTCTGCATTTCAGTTTAAAGGAGCATTCCCTTATTCTGTAACTGCCTCAAAGCTTTTCCTCTTGCATTCATCAGGTCTAGAACATAAGAATCAGACTTGAAAAGTGGGGATCGATTTAGCACATGAAGGAGGTGATGATTGATTGAGCCAGGGTGTTTTCTGGTCAGGGTGTTTTCATGGGAATACAGCAGAGATTGGTAATCACCAGTATCCCTTTTTGTTTCAGTGAGGTGGCATACTTACCATAGGGTCCTATATTATAATATATATGGATTCTAAAATATGCAAATGCATCATACTGCAAACAACGATCTTAAATTGGTTTTCTGTGAAATCGTTAGCGCAGTCAGAATTATTTAATAAATAGTGTCTATTAACACACTAATATGTAATGATGGACGTACTGATCTGAAGCTTGCAGGCACAAGCTCTCTGCTGCAAGTGGTCAATAGGACACATAGTCTGATACTGGGAGAAAGTGAGGACTGTAGATGCTGGAGATTAGATTGAGAGTGTGGTGCTGGAAAAGCACAGCCGGTCAAGCAGCATCTGAAGAGCAGGAGAGTCGATATTTCGAGCATTAGCTCTTCATCAGGAATGAGGCTTGTAGGCCAAGGGAACTGAGATAAATGGGAGGTGGGTTGGGCTGGGGGGAAGGTAGCTGAGAATGTGATAGGTGGATGAAAGTGGGGGTGAAGGTAAAAGGTCGGAGAGGAGGGTGGAACAGATAGGTTGGAAGGAAGATGGGGAGGTAGGACAGATGAAGAGGGCGGTGCAGAGTTAGAAGTTTGAATCTGAGATAAGGTGGGGGTAAGGGAAATGAGGGAACTGGTGAAATTCTGTCTGACAATGTCCACCAGTCTATTGGGCATTTGATTTACATATCTGACATCACTTGCCACTGAATTGCACATCTCATTATTCATCTGGGTGGAAGGAGAAATTGTGGGTTTGATGGCAGCATCCTGATAGTGGAGATAATAATTGTAGATTTAGTGGAAAGTAGCAATGTGGGATCGCTAGCTCCACCTGTTGTTCATTTTTTTTTTGAGACACATTCCCCTTCCAGGGTAATTGATAATACAGATGGGGTGTTGCTCAGTGCCAAAAGAGGTGGATATAGGCCCTTTCATGATTGTATAATATAGCTAGTGATGATTTGGTCAAGGTAGATATTATCATGCAGGATAGTTTAAAAATATTCTAACTCAATATCAATCTTGCACAGTGAGCATGTGGCAAGACCTCCATTGATAAGATTAGATGCCCGACAGTGTAGAAACAGGCCCTTTGGCCCTACAAGTCCACACCGACCCTCCAAAGAGTAACCCACCCAGACCCATTTCCCTCTGACTAATGTACCTAACACCATGGGCAATTTAGCATGGCCAATTCACCTGACCTGCACATTTTTCCACTGTGGGAGGAAACCAGAGCACGCAGAGGAAACCCACGCAGACATGGGGAGAATGTGCAAACTCCACACAGACAGTTGCCTGAGGTGCGAATCGAACCTGGGTCTCTGGCGCTGTGAGGCAGCAGTGCTAACCACTGAGCCACCGTGCCACCCCCTCAGGTTGCCAATAAGATTGATCTTGGAGCTTTTGGGAATGATGCATTCCCAAAATATATATTAACCAGTGAATGTAGGTTTTCAGTAGATTATAGTAGAGAAATTTCTCAACAAAAAGAACAATGAAAGGGATTTCATTTCACTAGATAGCATTTGAGTTGTGTAAAGAAATACTATTGATGCAGCTGCAGATTCAAATATCTCAAACATATCATCTATAAATCAGAGCTTATGCAAGGGACAGGAGGTTCCTAGTTCTTTCATCAAAGGTGAGATTCTCATGGTAACCAGTCAAGATGTTAGCAAGAGGTTTCACATCTGTTTCTTGCATTATAGCCTTGATGAATGCAAGATGGAAAGATTAGCACAATTTAAATTTAAAATAAATCAGATTTAAAATTATAACTTTTGAAAAATTATAAACATGGATAAAATTAAACATCTTAGTTATGCATAGCAATGCTGATGAGTAGTTACAAATATGGGAACGGGGCGGGCTATTTAGTCCCTTGAGTTTATTCTGCCATTCATTAAGATCCTGGCTGATCTGTGATATAACTCCATATACTTGTCTTTAAGACCGTCGCATGTGAGAGTAGAAGTAAGCCATTTAGCCCACTGAGTCTGTTCTACCAATCAATGACATCATGGTTGATATGATATCCCTCAACTCTACTTTCCTGCCTTTTTCCTCAAACCCTTGATTCCCATAATGATCAAAAATCTACCTCAGCCTTGAGCCTACTGAACAACCCAATCCTGACCGCTCTCTGCAGTAAAGAATTCCACAGATTCATTATCCAATGAGAGAAGAAATTTCTCCTCATCTCTGTCTTATTAGGCCACCTATTATTCTGAGATGACGCCCTCTAGCCCTTGACCTTTCCATTCTTGTAAAGTCCTCCTTGTAAACCCTAATGAGAACAGGTCCAACTCATTCGAGGGCTTCTCAGAATTCCATACCGGAATCATCTGAGTGAATCTTCTCTGGACTCCCTCCAATGGTAGTAATTCTTTCCTTAAGTAAGTGAACTAACACTTTCACAGTTTTAACAAAACCCTCCTATTTTTATATTCCATTTCCTTTGAAATAAAGGCTAAATTCCATTGCCTTCCCTGTTATCACTTAACCTGTCTATATCCCACTGCAGTCTCTGTCATCCTTAGCACTTGCCTTCCTGCTTATTTTTGTGGTTATCCGCAGTTATGGATCTATTACATTCATTTCCTCATCCATGTTATAAATATTACTAAATTGATAATTGTGGCCCCATCAGTGTCCCTGGGGCACTCCACTAGGGTTACAGGTTTTCATCCTGAAAATGACCCCCTTTTCCTATCTCTCTCTATCCTCTCTTTGTTAACCAATCCTCTCTCCAGCTAATACATATTTTTTAATCAACATGTTCAGACAAGTTATAATATGCCTCTGGAGTAGAATGGATGTCAATTTGAGCCTCCTGGCCCAGAGGTAAGGACATTACCAGTGCCCCACAAGAGACATGGATCACTATCCAACTAATATACTAGTTCTAAGCTGTTATCTTATTAAATAGCTTTTCATATTTGTCACATTTGGCGGCACGGTGGCACAGTGGTTAGCACTGCTGCCTCACAGCGCCAGAGACCTGGGTTCAATTCCTGCCTCAGGCGACTGACTGTGTGGAGTTTGCACATTCTCCCCGTGTCTGCATGGGTTTCCTCCGGGTGCTCCGGTTTCCTCCCACAGTCCAAAGATGTGCAGGTCAGGTGAATTGGCCATGCTAAATTGCCCGTAGTGTTAGGTAAGGGGTAGATGGAGGGGCATGGTTGGGTTGCGCTTTGGCGGGGCGGTGTGGACTTGTTGGGCAGAAGGGCCTGTTTCCACACTGTAAGTAATCTAATCTAAAAACATATCCCTTAATATCTTTTGACTAATGGGCATCTATCAATCTCAGTTTTAAAATGATCACTAACCACAATTAGCAATAGTGCAGACCATCTACAAAATGTGCTACAATTCATGAAGGGTCCTGAGACACAATACCTTCCAAATCCCATGGCTTCTATCACTTAGATGGACATCACCTAGAAGGGAAGCAGACGCATGAGAACAACACCCCCCTACATACCACGTGCCATCCTGAGCAGCCATATCCTCGTTGTTACTGGGTTATTCCCTCCCTAACAACTGTGGGTGTATCTACACATACCTCTTCCAACGGTTGAAGAAGTCAGCTCACCACCACCTTCTCAAGAGTAATTAGGGATGAACAATAAATGCTAGCCAGCGATGTCCATATCCAGTGAACAAATAAAATAAAATTGCAGCTCAGAGAAGAGAGTTCCAAGTTTCAGGTGTTTTTGTGCGTAAAAGTGTTTCCTGGTTTAACTTCAGAGAGATTTGGCTCTAAATGTTGGACTTTGCCATTAGCCTACACTGCCCAACAAGCAGCAATAGTTTATTTCAATTTCCCTTTGTTCTGCTGCATGTTGGAGATGTTGCCATTATATAAAACCACACTAGAGCTGTAAGATTGATTAACATTTCATTAGAAATAAAGTGAAGTACTGAGGAATAGGCATGAATGAAGTTAGAGGTGATTCCTGTTACTAGTAGATGTCTAACCCATGTACAGCAGTCATTAATAAACCCAGTTGAAAATGGCTCTATACAGGCAAAATAGTAGAATGGTGGTGAAAAATGGTTCTGATCAAATAATGTAGTTTTATTCACCAAGAAATAGAAAGGATACAATAGCTGGAAGTTATACAGCGAGAAACTAAAAGGATGAAGATTGTGAGAATTATTTGATGACTAACAAAGCAAAACACTTGGATGGGCATAGCTTCAAGAAATTCAACGCCATTCAAGACAAAGCAGCTTGCTTGATTGGCACAGCATCCAAGGGAATGCAGCAGAGTTTGGCTGTACAAATTCCTTTTGTACACCTTTTTGGACAAAATGAGTCATGTAGACAGCCAAAACCCCGATCAATCAGATTTTTCCTGCCTGGTCTGAGAATTAAGATTGACAATTAACTGTTCTTGCTGTATCACTGTGCCAGCTATGGCCCAAGCAGTCAGCACCCTCTTATTCTGTATAGAATTGAGTCTGTTTCTTGCACCCTACTTATTTTGAGTGCAAGACGAAAAGCTTCGACTTCCAGTTACCTTCTATCAATACTTAAGAACATGTTTTTTAAAAATCAAGATTAATGTAAATTTAAGCTGTGATGATTGAACCGATCAGAATAGGGTAAATTCAGAAAATGATTTTCAATGCTTTGAAATAGAATACTATTTTGCAACAGATAAATACGTTTTTTTTAATATTATATGTTTTAGGATGACAGGATCATCAACCAACAATAAATATACATTGGCATACAAATGAGTTTAAAAAGTCCTTCAAATGCTACTGATGATTTCACTTTTCATAAATGTTTAAAACTGAGGTTGGAGGTACAATAAGACGGAGTTGTTCTTGTTAGTTACTGAGTGAGAATCTGTGGCACACCAATACAGTAAAAAAGCAGAAGCAGTTCTTGGGCCTCTAGTACAATCTAATCTTCTGTCGTGTCTAAGAAACATGAATGAACTTCAAGATTACAGTGCCATGGAGAAACTGGTACTATTTCCCACGTCTGTGAATTCAGATGTTTTACCATTTAAGGGAATATAGTACTTCTGTTTGTAAGTTTACAATGGTCAGTGATCACTTGTTGCTGAAGATCTGTAAAATAAACAGCACTTTGATTCACGCATATGTACCATACAGCACAATTAAACTAAAATATGGAAGAGCAGAGGGCTTGGAGGTTATAAATTCCTTTTGTGATGACTTACTTATTTTAAAGGGGCCTGTGGTTTTGGTTGATTTTAATGTGAAAGAATTCACTTAAAATGGTGGATCTGTTTGGCTGATCATTTAAACAGGTTGCTGTTTCTGACCAACCATGGTGATGGGTCATTATGAATGTGGAAACTGTGCTAGCAATTAACATTGGTTTTAAAAAAAAAACAAATATGAGACCTAAATCTTAAAATTCACAGTAAACTAAATAGACTAAACAAAACTATTCAACATTAAGTGAAAACAGGCTTGAGGATGCAGTTCAAGAGCAAAGTACTCTAGATGCTAGAAATCTAAGATAAGCTTAGAAAATGCTGAACTATTCAACAAATCTGGCTGTATTTTTAAAGAAAGTACCAGGGTCAATGCTAGGTTTGCCAACTGCCCAGAACTGGTCTGGAGTCTCTCAGAATTGAAGATTAATTTCTAGACCACTCCTGTGTGCAACTATGGCGAAAAAAATCATAAGGACAGAAGGCTAGCATAGTGGTTCAATAGTTAGCACTGCTGCCTCACAGCACAAAGGAAGCGGGTTCAAATCCACCCTTGGGTCACTGGCTGCACGTTCTCCCTGAGTCTGCGAGGGTTTCCTCTGGGTGTTCCAGTTTCCCCTCTCAGTTCAAAGGTGCTTAGATTAGGCCGATTGCTCATTGGTTAAATTGCCTATAGTGTTCAGAAATGTGTATGGTAGCTAGATTAGCCAATGTAAACATGAGCTTTTGGGAACAGGGTATGGGTTGAGTCTGAGCGGGATGCTGTTTGGAGGGTCAGGGCAGACTTGATGGGCCAAATGGTCTCTTTATGCACTATATGGATTCTATGATTTTACATGAAATAGATATTAAAAAATTGAAATGGGGAATCATGCTGTTTGGCTGGCAGTGAAGTGTCTTCTATTGGATAATGAACCTTTTTTGATTTCCATTTGGCTAAGGAACGCAGTGTGACACACTGCTCATTGTGTAGCTGACTAATGGCTGGAGTATGGGGATTTGGTGAAACATCCAGGAACAAATTAAAGCAAGTTGGTAACCCTAGTCAGTTGGCTTAATTCTCCTTTGTCTTAAGAACCAAACTGGGGGATCCCAAGCCCACACTTAGGCTTGTTTAGAGACCGGGTGTTTCTCAAACTGAGAAATATGGTCATTGTAAATGCAGGCAAGACAAGCGAGCATGTACCTCCAAAATAGATGTCCCCTTGGGTTGGTAATTACACAAAGCATTTCAGGTAATCAAAGATATAGGCCCTGCTAATGTCAAAGGAAAGGTCTCAGTTTGAACCATTCAGTCAGGGGCAACTCCACCATTAGCAGTGAGTTGACAGACTTGACTGTTTTAATGGGGGCTTAAATGTTGCAATTTTTTTCCTGCATCTGTGGGCTAGGCAGCCAATCTAGCCTGCCAGCCCAGTGTCAGGAAGTTGTCCCAAGAGAGGCATTGTGCCCAGGAGCTATCCTGAAACAGCATTCTCCTATTTTACTGGCCTAATGTCTCTCTGAGTGCAACTAGGGAACCAGTAAAATCTTACCCAATATTTCTAGTCTGTCAGGGTGATTGATCTGAGGCATGAGCTGTGTTTTCACTCTGCACAGCTGCAGCTCGACCTGCTGAATATTTCTAGCATTTTCTCTTTTTGTTATGGTTGTTGTTTATTGTCCATCTATTTAGCAAATGGGTATTGTCAGGATTTTCTCTTTCACTGAATTTACTTATCTATGAAATTACATTTACATTACAACAGAATTCTTGCATTCTTTGACTAAAGCATGGGGAAAATAATTCCTTCGGAACTTAGAAGAACTGAACCTCAATCCCCATCTCTGCTGCAGGTCCACAAATTCTGTTTGTTACCATGACTTAAAACAATTTTGATATCCAATACAAAATAATGTGGTGAAACCTGTCTCATTTACATTGCAGAATATGTTCCACTGTTATAATAGTTTATTTATTCATACAATGGATGTGGGTGTCACTAACTGGACCAGCATTTATTGTCCGTTCCCAGTTGCCCTCGAGAAGGTGGTGGTGAGCTGCCACCTTGAACTGCTACACTTGTTGTAGTAAACCCACAATGCTATTAGGGAGGGAATTTCCAGGATTTTGATCAAGCAACACTGAAGGAATGGCAATGTAGTTCCAAGTCAGGATGGTGAGTGGCTGGGAAGGGAGTCTTGCAGGTGGTGGTGTTTTTATGTAAATTTTTGCTCTTGCCCCTTCTAGCTGGTAGTGGTTGTATAAAGTAATTCCAGCTTTGTTGATTTTGCTTTGTAGTCAGGAGTAGTTCATTAATACTGCAGTGTAGCATTCTTGTAGAAGCTGTGTGCAGTGTAGTTTTGTATCTATTAATAGTTTTATACTGCTGAATGCATTGCTTTTACATAATTATATAATCTGTTTAATCTTCTTAAAATTGAATGGAAGGATACTTTTTAAATGTGTGTGGACCCTAGTAGAACCAATTAGAATACAGACTCATGTCTAAAGGCCTCAGATATAAATAAAGATATAATTGTGTAGAATTAAGTTTTTGTCAACTTGCAATCTCTGAAACACAATTACAGACTTCTTGGACACATGGTTAAATCACAGGAGTGGCAGAATACTCTGTGGTGACCAAACCGAACTAAAATACGCCTCTAAACTTTTAATACTGAATTAATAATTTGCAGATCAATAATGGTAGTGAGTCTGATGCTGTTGAAATGACAAAATGATCGTGGTAGCTTTTTGAACAGTTCAGCCTGACCTGCCTCTAATTTTACCCAGTGTCAGCCATTACTTGATTGTTAACAAAGTTTTCTCTGAATCAGGAGGCCCCACTCTGGGACTTGAACACAAAGATCAAAGCTAACACTCCAATGTAGTACGAGGGAGTTCTACGTTGTCAGCGGTATCATGTTTTTGCATGATATGCTAAAACAAGGTGCCATCTGTTGCTTGAGTAAATGTAAAAGATTTCATGGTACTATGTTGATGCCACCCTCTAGTGTCCTGGCCCATGTTTACCAATCAATCATCTCCACACAAAAAAAAATAATCTGGTAACTATCGAATTGCTGTTTGTGGAGTCTTTCTGAGTGCAAATTAGTTGTCAATTTTATCACATTACATCTCTAAGCAAATAGGTGTGTATTACAGTCGAGAGTGTGGTGCTGGAAAAACACAGCAGGTCAGGCATCATCCGAGGAGCAGGAGAACAGCATGTTAATTCAAATGCTGATTCAGTAGAGTTCTCTTTCTAATCCCACAACAAGCTCGCTTGGGCTTTTTGATTGAACTAGGCAGTCATTGGAACTGCACCCACAAACACGTTCAAATGTGATTAAAATAGACTTCTGTCAACAAAAAAAAATGTATTACTTTTGTGCAACTTTGCACACTTATGCAATCATCTCAAATTATTACAGTGGCTGCACTTCAAAGGTGCTTTGGGATGTCACCGAAGGAATCAAGGGTTATAGGAAAAAGGCAAGAAAGTGGAGTTGAGAATGATCAAATCAGCCACAATCTCATTAAATGGTGGAGTAGACTCGATGCGCTGAATAGTTCCTATATAATGGTCTTTATGGCTTGGTGTTGTGAAAAGCAAGTCTTTTTCAATTGTTTTGCTGATTCAAACTTAGGGTAGATCTGCAAATTAAGTGATTAAAATGAGAAAATTATGAAAATCCACCACAGGTCAGTTAGCCTGTTAAAGACAGCACTGACAGAGGGTGATCACAAGAATTGTTAGAATCTATCTCTTCTTTTTATAATTCTGAACAAGTGTGTATGTTGAACATTTGTTGTTTGTTTTTACTTAGTGCTCCAGTATTTGTAGTTTTTCTAATGTTAGCAAATCAGTGAAACTGCAGTGTAGTCCAGCAGTGATTCTGAAGCACACTTATCTGTCTTGTGTGTTTTAAATATGACACTTTTCTCTCCTTAGCTCCCTTGCTTAAACTCATATGATAGCTACTGCAGCAACCAAGTGGCAGCCAAGGCCCTTCTTGATCACAAGAAACAAGATCATCGAGTCCATGACTTTCTACAGCGCTGTTTAGAATCACCATTTAGTCGCAAGCTGGACCTCTGGAATTTTCTGGATATTCCACGTAGTCGACTGGTGAAGTACCCCCTACTCTTAAAAGAAATTCTCAGGCATACTCCAAATGACCACCCAGATAAGCAGCACTTGGAAGAAGCAGTAAGTAACAAAGATAATTAATATTGACATAGTGCCCTCCTTAATGGTTCAGCTGTAGAATGAAAGCTTTGGTCTACAATGTTCCTTGCAGCTGAATTTGTTACACTCTGGTTTAAACATAATGAGCACAAACTTTAATCTCACTTGTACACCCTTATCAGGCTTTCAGTGGGATTCTGTGCAGAACACAAAACCTAATAGAGAATGGTGTCTCCAGATCCATGTGGAACATTTATTCTCATGTTCTAATAATTATCATGGAAATAGTAAATGTAATCTTGCTGTAGGCAGATATTCTCATTTGAAAACAGGTCTTTTGGGTCATTAACATTGGTAGGGATATTGAATCGAAGTTATCGAACAGAAAGTTTTGCAGACCCCAGCAGTAGACCCTGTAGGTTTGCATTTGACATGGCCTGGAATTCCTTTGCTGCATTTTGGATTAGACACCTCCATCTCCTCTGCTAACTTGATTCTTCCTTGTGGAGAACTGGCTGATAAACACACACATATAAAAATAAATAAATGAAATGCCTTTGTTTCCTAATGTAGATATTACGTGAAAATTGTGTATAAATAGCAATTTGTTCCCTCACTTCTCTCCCTTTCCATTCCCATTTGATTAACTTGTGGTGTTACTACCTAGTAACATCTATTGTGACATTTAGTGTTCATTCATGCCAAAGTTATGCTTTAGTTTTCAAGTTTTGTAGCTTTGATGTTTTCTTCAATCTTTGAAAGAAATATTATTTCCAATAGCTTTACCTACTGGTGTTTTTCAGCATGTCTGTGATTCAAACATTGTATATACCAAACTATATTTACCCTCAAATTTGAATAGTAATGCCCCTCTTAGTATAAGTCTAAGGACACTAATGCCTGGATTCAAGGAGGAAATGTGGAGTCAGAAATGCATAGCAAGGCTTCAGGCATTTATTTCATTAAGCTGCTGGTTGAACAAGTGCAGAGATTGGTCTATTGCAGCTGTTGTCTCTGGTAACTTGACCTTCAGGAAAATCAAATTACAATGTTAAGACTTAGACACATGGTGACACATGCAACCGTTCCCATAATACAGAAAGCTTAAAATAGTTGTTTTTATTGTTTGCATATCCACTCAATGTACTTGCATTCATTTAAACTTTTTGTATGTAGTTTTTCTGTTTTATAAATGGAAGAAAGATTGCAGCTGAATATTGGGGACGCGGAAGGAAAAATGTAAAGTTTTTGGTAGTTTTTAACTTGGCATCACACAAGAAGTTAAGCCCAGATAAATATAGAAATTCATGCAACATTTTTAAGGAAAGGACAGCAATATCAAGGTGATGTGATTACTGGAATTCCGAGTTCATAACATGTCAATGTTCAGATTTCAACTTCAGCTGGCATTACATTTATTCATCAGCCCTTCGACTTACTAGAACTTTCCCTTGCGCTGTAGCGGAATGTCACTGCTTTATTAATTTCTTAGTTGATTTTGTGATGTAATCTGTGGATATGAGTTTGTGAGAGCCATTTCCCAATTTTGCTTTTCATGCGAACTCCAGATTAACATCGTTCAAGGGATTGTAGCTGAAATCAACAAGAAGACTGGGGAGTCAGAATGTCAGTATTATAAGGAAAGGCTAGTCTTTCTTGACGAGAGTCAAAAGGACCCTCTGATTGAAAATTCTAAAGTGCTCTGCTGTCATGGAGACTTGAAGAACAACAGAGGAGCAGTAAGTGATCTATGATTTCTTATTACAATCATTCCTATTCTGTGCTCTCCTTGGAATAATTCTCTGAATTATTGTTAGTTAACTTAATCTTATTATTCATAAGTGATCTTAAACACTGATGACCAAAACTGTCTTGCTAAAATGTTGCAACAAGAGAACTTATTGTTGATAGAGAGTAAAATTAAAGGGAAGCAAACAGTTTCACTAATTTAGGCAACATTGTTAGGAATGCCTAATCATTGCTTAGCAATTCACAATCAATGTAGAACTGGATTAAATATGTTGTATAACAATAGAGAATCCAAAATTTTACCTTCATTTCTTTCACTTGTGTTTTCGATAAAGTATACACTAATGCAAAAATAAAACCTGAAAAATATGTGAGAAACTTTAGTTCTGGAGCAGACATAGTTAATGCTTTGACGGTAATGTTGTATTGGGAAGGTGGTTTCAGTGGCATAGATTGATGATCCGATCTGTCGTGTAAGTTAAGTAAGAGATGAAAGGTTCAGAATCCGTCTGCTCTTTCAAGCTGTCTCCCTTTAATGTTCCAGCTTTAGACCTGGCCACACTGTTTGATTCTTCTTCCTTCCTCACATCACACAAATCAGTCATCTCCAGTCTGACCTTTAGGGGATTGAGGTTAATGTGAAATTTAACAGGATGATTGGTCTTTGAATGCTATTTTTTTCCAGAGATTATCAAAACTCTGTCTTTTGATGAAGTATCAATAAAGTATTGATATTTTGTGGAGCAAAATTTGTGTCTTGTATTAATGTAAATAAGAATTTAGTATTGGACTGTTTCCTGTTGCACAAATTGTAGAGCACGATTTCCATTCATCAATACATCCCAAAGAGAGGACTTGTAAAGATTTCAAAAAGGTCTTTTTTCCTGTTGAAAAAATTCATTTCATTTGAAGAATGAACAGATTATTATCCATTTACAAAATTCTGATTTATTAAATGTATTTAGGTTTGTGCAGCATACATAAATGGGCTGTTCATGGCAGATCAATAATATTGAGGAAGATATTAATGGCTTATGTGTTATCAGAATCTTGAAAAAAGGGAACTGGTTAAGACGATGACAAAATCATATTTCATGTAATTGTAAATGATTCTTGGTCACCTTTAATTTGTTTATTCCTAAATATTTTAATACTATTATATTTTAGCATCTGGTCTTGAGATAAATACCAAATGAAACTTTAAAAGCAGATTCAGGATGGATTTTCCTTCATTTTACAGAAACTCCATGTTTTCCTGTTTCAAGAGGTGCTTGTAATTACCAGAGTGGTGACATGCAGTGAGCAGCTGTGCTACCAGCTGTATAGGCAGCCCATCCCTGTCGGGGATCTGGTGTTGGATGACCTGCAAGATGGGGAGGTCCGGTTAGGGGGATCTATTAGAGGCGCCTTCAGCAATAATGAGAGAAGTAAGTACAAAGCTATAGTTACCTTTTGCCCTCCATGTGTACTTATTTATATGTGTCTACAAGTAATTTATATATCAGAGAGACATTGCAGTCTTTCCCAATTAACACTTCCACTAAACAGTTAAGGTAAGAAATATGATATTGAATTTTGCAAATAGCAGTGAAGTGAATGGCTCACCACAGTCCTCTAAAACAGCTGCTATGAAAGATCTAGCTATTACCTATGGCGTGGGTGTAGTCTTTGCCAGCATCAGTTTGTTTCTGGCACAAAGTTGAGGTTAGCTAAAAGCATTCAGCAAGAGTGATATCAGGAAGCAGAATAAGCAGCCAATTGCAACACAAAGTATTCTCCAAGATAGGAAACTAGGAAGTTTAAAAATAGTCAATCCTTTAGCTTTTAGTTTTAAATTATAGAGAGAGAGAGGGAGATACATAAGTGACTGGGATATGCACCTGGAATTAGGTTGAAAGACAAAAATGTCAGAAGCAAACTTTAAAAAATAATATATGGTGTTTCTTATAATGGAGAAATATGACATTGTAAAATTATTGTTTATAGGGTAAAGGAACTATTTAGCAGTAATTATGAAGTTAATGCACCATTTAAATTCCCTTTACACTTCATTCAGCAAAGCACACTTTTGACTTTTACAGCAAAACTAAAAGCATAGGTTCTCAGCAATTCACGGATTTCAGTTGATTTGTATTGTGTGGGGTTCTTAGCTGTGCACCGTAGGGAGAAGAGTCGAACCACCTGATAGGAAATTTTGAACGTTTATTACACGTGTAGACTCCAGAAGTTGCCATTAATTTTAGAGAAATAAACATTTCTATAATGTTCTGATCCCAGGCGAGACTGCCAAACTTAAGTTAGGGATCAGTAACTATTTGTTTTACAATAAGCTAAACCTGTAATCCCAGGTACTATCTAAGAGCATAAAGACAAAAGAGTTTATTTTGTTTATTTAAAAAATGCAAACTTTACTATACAAAGTTAGAAAAGTAAAATATTCTACAATATGTTCCAGGCTTAACATGCGGTAAACATGAGTTGACAGATTGTAGTCAAATAGACCACAGGGCACATAAATAGTAAGTAGATCAAGTTTCCTCACATTTCACAGCAATCCACAAGACTCGAGTGATACTGTGGATCATAAAATCCCATTAAACTTTGCATCCTTTATAAAGGATGTCAGATCTTCACTTTCAATGATGAAGTCTCAGAATTTCCACTGAAGTGCTCCCAATTTAGATTGCCTCAAAGACTGTGCACTGCACCAGTGGTTCAAACTCCTTGGAATGGCAGTTCCTCTGGATTCTCGTGATTGCATTCCAGCACTACTCACAGTACGTTCCGACTCCTCATAGACAACTAACTTTACTAAGATAGCACTTCCCTGGATTTATCCTAACTCTAGTCTCCTGCTACACTGAGGTGTTGATGTTGCTTGTAGGCTTCCTTGAGCCCCAAATCTCATCTGGACCAAGTATTTCCTGGGATTTCAATGAGTCTTCAGCTCTTCAGACCAAACAGCAGCACTTGTGCAGCCACCATAACTGACCCTTGAAGTGCTGTTCACGGCTCCTTGAACTGTCCTGGGTGACCAATAAAACTCATCAAGAGAGTCTTTATTAGATGTGATCAAATGTAACAAATCTTTGTAACATCTCAATCCCTCAATGTTACAATCTCAAAATGTTGCTAGCTTCCATAGCATACATCGAGTGAGGAAAATAAATTGACTATCACATTGACGAAACATATGCCGTAATTTACAACTTACATTTGAAAATTTTCTTTGTGGTCAAAACTGGTGCAAAAAAGTAGGCCATTTAGACAAGAAGGGTGACTATGTTGTGAAACTTGACTTTAGTAATGAGTCAGCTCATCAGGGGAGGAAAAAGAATTGTTAATAAAGAAATAGAATGAGGCCTGAATGTGTTCGACCTAAAAACTGTCAAAATGCAAATCATATATTAGTTATCAGAAAATGATACTGTAATGCTTCTTATTCCAAGCTAGTTGTACCTTTAATAAAATGTAAGTGGCAAAGGTTAACAGAGGATTGGGGTTTCTTGCTGATGCACAATCTTTACATTAGACCCAAAAAATGTGATTCCTGAAGAAGGGCTTATGCCTGAAACGTCGATTCTCCTGCTGCTTGAATGCTGCCTGACCTGCTGTGCTTTTCCACTCTTGACTCTGAGCTCCAGCATCTGCAGTCCTCACTTTCTCCTAAAAAATGTACTCCATGGTTACACACATTTTGACAATGTCAACTTATACTCAGGTCACAAATCTCACAACACCAGGTTATAGTCCAACAGGTTGAATTTCGAAGCACACTAGCTTTCGGAGCGACGCTCCTTCATCAGGTGGTAATCCAAATCATATACTCAGGTCAAACTTGTTTTTATGCCATATAAATGCATTTTTTTAAAATTAAAGCATATCTCTAGTGAGAATAACATTTTTAAAAGAAACCTTTAAAAATTGGAGTCAAACACTACCAGGAGAATTACTTTCTCTTCTTCTGGACCTGAAAATCTGATGGTAATCACCAGGAGATCTCCTCTCCCCACCCCACTAAAACTGATTTGTCCCCAGGTTACACTTTTCTCTTAATGCAAAGAGAATTTACTGATAACTCGGTAAGAATGTAGACTTTTGCTTTTACTGATTAGTTTGTTTTCTAAAGCAACATTTTTGTTTCTTTCTTAGCAAAAAACTTCTTCAGAGTCAGCTTTGTAGATCCTTCTGAAGGGCAGTCCCACTCACTCCAGGCAAATGATGCCTTCAACAAACAGCAGTGGTTGAACTGCATCAGACAGGCCAAAGAAGCAGTGCAGCATTCTTTAGGTGAAAAAGGAATGCTAGGCTGTGGAAGACACATGCACCTAACTCCAAATGGGATCAGGATGTCCCATGAAGAACCAAAGCTTGAAAGAATGGACCAATCAGACAATGAATCTAACTGTAGTATGGATACCAGCGAGATTAGTGGCGACTATGAACAGATGGAAGAAACAGACTGTTGTGTAAATCAAAAAAGAATAGAGACAGATGTTTGACATCATCAATACATTGCGTAGAACTCCACGGCATTTTACCTGTACAGTATTTGCATTCCATAAGGAGCATTTTGGAAAAGCACTTTTATTCCATGCAATGGTGTCCTTGGTCCCTTTGTGTATACTTGACAAATACTGCCAAATGTGTCTGTAAGCTGGAATTTGTTGTCTTTGCTGTTTCTGGTTTAATGTGTTCTCTCTAACATCATACTCATAGATGAAATGTTTGATTAACATCTACGTAGTCTTGCTGGACCTTCTCAACTGTTGTTTGCATTTGGACCAATTCCATATGGATTGATATATTTGGAACCAGCAAGTTAGCAGTTCAGGTGAATATTCAGAACATCAGGCAACATTTCACAGGATTGGAACAAAACTGAACAAAGTACTCAAAACATTTATAGAAATTAACTAAAAAAATCTCATTGTTCGCTCTATGGATGCAAGATCAATGGTTATTATAATTTAGTGGAATTTGTTTAGGGTAATTTCTTCAGGCGGAAGCTGCATAATAGTCACTCTACACTGACTGGATAGTTTCCATCACTCTCAATAGTACAGATGTACTACTACATTTGCCAAGTCATGGATATGTTGCCTAATCTGTTTGTAATTCTGTTGGATGGGTTTAAAGCAGATTGTTTGTCTCATGTTTTCTTTTGTACATAGTGTGACACATCTGTACAGTGTATGAGGAATCAGAATGACAAGTTTAAGCAGTAAGAAAAAAATGGTCAAACCAAAGCATATACCTTTTATTATTTTGAAAAAAAAGTAACATGTTTAATTTTATCTAGTTGAATTTTTTTCTGTATTTATAGTTTTTACAAAAGTTGCAAAACTTCTATTTGCCCATTTGTGATTTATTCTAAATGCTTCATTTCAAAGAAAATGAATTCTGCAGGTATCTGTCCATGGGCAAGAGAAATAGCTGAGAAATAGTTTTTAAGAAAACTGGTTATTGCAATGTTTAAGACTATGTAATGTAATTACATATATAACCAACAGGAGGAGCTTAATTCTGGAAGTAATACTATTCATTTGAAAAATTCCGATCTCAGAAATTACAAGAAGTTAGAACATGGCAGTTGAAGGAATAAAGTTGGACGCAAAAATTTTGCAAAAGGAGTGGTTTCTCAGTTTTATTCTAATCCAGTTCTATAGACGCACAAATGTTAATCAGAAAACGATCCAAATTTATTGTCCCCAATGACTATTTGAAAATTATCATCGCGATGAGACAGTAAGAATGTTATTGGTATGCAGCAGATAGAGTTGCAATCAAACAAATGTAGATTTTCATAATATGGAAGCTTTAACTTTTCATGAATTCACAAATAAATTATGCAATAAACTAGATCAGATTTTTGCAATTCATTTTAAAACGGACTGTCAAAAGATGGGTACTATTTAAGGATGATAAAAAAAGTCACATTTAAGGTCAAATAGTACTGAATATGAAGAAATTACCTTAATGAGGCTTTAAACTCGGCATAAATAATAACTTGCCCCTTATGTTTCAAGAGGGTAATTCTAATCCTTAGCTGGTCTAACGTATGATGCCAATTCATTTTTCATCCTGCTCCAATTGCACAGTCTTAGATGCCTGCAGAAGACAGAACATCATTGGTAACATTCATGGAGATGTTAAACCTGGACTTATTTGACTGCTGACAGGATTCACCTTGTTAATATGACCAAGTACATATGAACATGCATATATTTAAGTACACAAATTAAGAGCAGGAGTCAGCTGCTCAGCCCTCAAGCCTGCTGCAGCATTCAATAATATTATGGCTAATCTGATTATTTCACATTACCAGCTGCCCTCTCAATAACCTTTTTTCCTCCTTTTGCTTATCAACAGTTCATTATGTGGAGGAGAAATGTGTAGTGTCATATAACACGGAAGGAGACCATTCGGTCCAACTCGTCCATGATGATCGTTTCCCAAACTAAATTAGTCCTCCTTCCCTGTGTTTGGCCCATATCCCTCTAAACCTATGCAAATATGTTTTAAATGTTGTAACTGCACTGGCATCTACCACTTCGTCTGGCAGTTCATTCTGTGTATGTATAAAGAAGTTGCCCCTCAGGTCCCTTTTAAATCTTTCTCCTCTCACCTTAAACATATGGTCCCTAGTTTTGCACTCACTCACCCTACAGAAAAGTCCTTTACTATTCACCTTCTCTATGCACCTCATGATTTTATAAATCTCTAAACTGTCACCTTTCAACGTCCTATGCTCCAGTATTCTTATAATTCAAAGCCTCCAGTCCATCAACATCCTGGTAAATCTTTTCTGAACCCTCTCCAATTTAATACTATCCTTCCTATAGCAGGGTGACCAGAACTGGACACAGTACAGTACTCCAAAAGTGGCCTCACTAACATCCTGTACAACCACAACATGATGTCCCAATTCCTTTATTTCATGGTCTGAGTAATGAAGGCAAGTGTTCTTAACCATGCTGTCTACCTATGATGTAACTTTAAAAGAACTATGAACCTGAACCTCTAGGTCTATGTTTGACAACACTACCCAAGGCCCCACCATAATTGTATAAGTTCTGCTCTTGTTTGTTTTACCAAAGGAAAATATCTTGCATTTATTCAAAAATGAAACTCCATCTGCCACTCCTCAGCACATTGACCCAATTGCTAAAGATCTGGTAATCTTCAATAACCTTTTTCACTGTCGACCATACCACCAACTTTGGTGTCATCTGCAAATGTACTAATCATCCTTCCTAAATTCTCATCCAAACCATTTATATAAATGACAAACAGTGGACCCAACACTGATCCTTGCAGATTATTTTACAACAACTCTGAAAAACAACCCTCCACCATTACCTCTGTCTTGTACCATCAAGCCAATTTTGTATCCAATTGGCAAACTCTCCTGAAACTCTGAGACTCAATGTCTTTGAAACTCATCCTCAACGGACAGTGGAAGACATTCTTTGAATACTTTTAAGAGGTAGACATTATTACTTTCCACAATAACTTCTGATGTGACACCTTAACATGTGCCTTCTCAACATCTAAGCACACTATTTCCTCAAAGAACTGCAAAGATTTGTTAAACACTAGTTTCCTTTTACAAAATCATGTTGACCCTGGGTTGCAAACGAGTTCTGCTCTAGAATCCATTCACAAGTCAATTTGTGCACAAATTGGAACTCTATGCAGGACAATGTAATGCAGCTATCTTAAGTACTGGAAATGTTTACATATTGGATTTCTAAAATTACATCCTTTGCGATTACTTCCTAAATATGAACATGCGTAAATTGGTGTTTGTAAATTAGGGAACCCCTGTACTTTGAAATTTTCCAAGTAGTCTGCTATAGCATCTAACAATAATTTATTTTAACCTGTAGTTTCCTGCCTTCTATGTCTCTCCTTTTGAATATATGAAAATGGGGAATAAAGATGAAGAAACAACTTTTTGTTGCCTGGAGTGTGAGACTGAATGTGACTCTTTATTCAGTTTATTGTGCTGAATAGTGAAGATGTCCAGTAATTCACTGTCTCTCAGTACATTTTCACTTCAGGTTTCAGGTCAAACTAATTGAAGATAAAGCCTTCCTATATTCTCTTTCCAATGAATACCACTTTATATTTGAAGCGAGGGGTGGATAGCTGTTGGAAGCACAGTCAATATATGCACAATGATGCCTGACAAGCTATGTATGGTCAAGCTCCATAGCATGGTTTGAATGATTTCTTCCAGCAGTTCAGTTAAAAACTAGAAGCAAGCTGAAAAATGGAATTCTATCCCAAAATAAGCAGCAGTAGAAGAGATATTTATATAGTCATATTGCACAGAAACAGTGCATGCACCCAGAGAATGACCTGGAAATTCAGTAATGTTACTAGAGCAGACAGGTGATGAGTACTATAAGGATGAGCAGATTTGATCTTCATTTAAGGTGACAGTGTGTCCACAGTGGCTGAGGCACAATGTATAGTTCAGTGGAACAGGGAGGTGCTTATGGCAGAAGAGTCGAGGAAAAACAATGTTAGTCAAGTCTTACCATTCACAGCAGCCTGGATGCACAACACAGAACAAATCATTTAAATGTTCTCTGTATAGGAGTTTGAACTACTAATTAAAATATATCTGTTTTTGGATACGGAAGTTGAGGGTGATGCAACAGAGGAACTCAGCAATCAGGAGCTAGCTGGTGCTATCTTATTCTGATTGTTATTTTACTGTAATTGTCAGTCTGTTTAATGAGTAATCTCTTTGTTCAAACAGCAAAGGAAACATAAACTAATGCATTAAAATTAAATTAATATCTGCAAGCCAATGCTATGCTACAATTTCAAAATTAATGAGTAATAATTAGGATCTTTTTTGTACACACTCTTACAATCTTCTAATTATCATCAGGAAGTGGTTCTCAATCTAGCTGGAATTCTTTTTTCATCTTATGCTTTTTGAGCCCTAAGATTACAGTTTTAACAAAATCTTTTTATTGATACGAGACTGTGACTTTCAGCTATAGTTTAGTTTCTTACAATTATTTAATGGAATTGGAAGTATATCCAATAAACAAATTGCATTCTGTTGGTAACCATCCTTATTGGCAGAAAGGATTTATACAGGAATTAAGCAACTAAGAATCTGCCAGTAGAAAATCTTAAATGCAGTGAGAGCTTGCAGTAGACATTATTGTAGAGCCATATTGTTTTTGGTCAGAGTTTTGTGGCTTGGAGTCTCAGACTGCAAGTCACTCAACAGCTTGCCTCAAATGAGTGGAGAACTGATGTAAATAGAATGTGTCAAATCAACTCCTAGACAACTACCATATAGAAGAAGGCCTTTGAGTCTCTCGTTTCCATGCTGGTTGCATGGACAATCTGAATGCACGTGGCCCAGCTTCCAGCTATTGGCCTGCAGCCCTAGAGGCTATGATAATGTAAGTGAATATCTAAATACTGCTAAATATTACAAGAGTTTCTGACTCAACTATTCCTTCAGGCACTGAACTCCAGACTCTGAACCTCATCTGAGTAAAAAAAAGTTTCTCCTCAACTCTCTTGTTCTTACCTTTTAACTCATTAATTCCATGTCCTCTCATTTACAAATGAAAAAGTGCATTGCCATCGGTGCTCCTTATAACATTATAGAACTCAATCAGGTCCCTTTGCTGCCCAAGGAATACAACCCCAGCCTATCCAAACCTTTCACAGACCAGACCCTCCAGCCTAGGCAGCATCCTGGTAAATCTCCTCTGCACCCTCTCTAGTGTATAATGCGACATCTTGCTATAATGTGACAAGAACTGCATGCAGAGCTTGAATTATAATTATATAGCGTTTTGTACAGTTCCTGCACAACCTCATGCTTTTGTATTCTATTCCTAGGCTAATAAAGGAAAGTGTCCTACATGCCTTCTTAATCTACCTGTTTTGCTAACCTCAGGAATCTGTGAATTTACCTGCAAGGTCCCACTAATCTTCAGTATTTTCCATGGTACTACCATTCATTGCCTTGTTAGACTTCCTTTAGTGCATTAGCTCACACTTTTCATGATGACTTCCATTTGTGGAAAGGTTGCTCAGTGGTTAGCACTGCTGCCTCACAGCACCAGGGACTTGGGTTCATTTCGACCCTCGTGTGACTTTGTGGAGTTTGCACATTCTTCCGTGTCAGCGTGGGTTTCTTCCCACAATCTAAAAGTGTGTGGGTTAGGTGGATTGGTCATGCTAAATTGCCCATAGTGTCCAGAGATATGCAGACTAGGTGGACTAGCCATAGGAAATGCAATTACAGGGATAGCGTAGGCAATGGGTCTGGGTGGGATGCTCTTCTGAGGGTTAGTGTGGACTCAATGGGCTGAATGGCCTCCTTCAACACTCTAGGGATTCTATGATTTGCCACTGCTCTATCTAGCTGATGTTTTTGATATTCCCCCTTTGGATTACAGCTACCCTCTTCCCTAATTATTGCTCTAACAATTTTTGAGTCATTCCTGAATTTCTTGATCATATCCTCTGCACTTAAGTCCAAGTCATTAATGTACACCAGAAGCAACAAGGACTCTGTCCAAGTCCAGAAAATCCCTACTGGAAACAGACTTGCAGTCAAAGGTACATTCATCACCCTCTGCTTGCAGCTTTTCAGGCTATTTTGGATCCAACAATACATTGCTGACATTTCTATGGTCTCTATGTTCTTGACCAGTCTGCTTCAGCCTCACTGAAGTCCATGTAAACTATATCAAATTCATTATGCTTATTAACACTCTGGTTACAGCTTCAAAAAATTTGATCCAAATTTCCAAATACAATCTTCTACGAAGAAATCCATGCTAATTGTCACTGATTATTCCTTATCTCTCCAATTGCAGATATATTCCATCCCTCAGAACTCTTCCTAATAGCTTCCAAACTTTTGAGGTTAGACTGGCTAGCCTGAACTTCCTATCCCTTCCTCCTCCTTTAAATAGTGCAACTGCCAGAAGCATTTAGGATTTCACACATGGTGCAGGATGTGTAAATTTACAGGCTTGAGCTCCCCACACATACCTTAACTGAATAAAGTATTGACCTCTTGCTTTTATTTTATACTTCTGCCTACTTAAGCAAAATCTTAGATTTGTTTATGTCAGATTTCAGCCAAGATACCTGAACTCTACTAAGCAAAGACATTTATTTTTTAAGTTCTAAAATATTAATTATCTGTTTGAAGTGTTTAAGCTTTACTTCCTGTTTTAACATAAATCAATATCCAGTCACAAGAGAGAAATACCTGCCAATTGCCTACCTTCTCACCTGTGGCATCATAGTGATTTTATTGAAGCTGCACCACCTCTTGTCTATCTGAAATCTCTGCGCTCCCTGCTCGTTTTTAAACTCACTGCTCCCATTCCTGAGTCCTACACAGCTCCATCACTGGTCTGTCTGCCTCTGCGCCCTTTCGGGTCTTTGCAGGCTCCTCTCAGTGGCGTTTACGATGTGGGTTGTATCCTAACCTCACCCTCCACCCTCAGAGAATCAAATAATGTCAAGTTTGTTTTCACAGTTTCCTGTTTGTCCCATGACCAAAGCCAACAGATTAACGAGGTAAGTCAATTGGGTTTGTGTTGCAAATGGTCAGGCCCAAGGTACTTGGCCACAAACAAGTTACTGCTAACCGCAAGATCTAAGATGAGCTTTGTACAACTAAAAATCAAGCAAATTACGTGGCCTTTGATTTCCTTGCTTCTGCAAGTGAAGTCACAAATAACCTAAAATCAGAGCTGTTGGCTTCTTGTAGTTTAATAGGAAGCTGTTTAGTGTAACTGCAAAGAGAAAACCTGTTAAGTAAGGGGATATTTAATCAGTTATTGAAATCTTTTCTGATTTATGAAGAGCTGCTTCAAAGATAGATTATGATGCCTACTAAGTGTGAGACAAAAAAAATAGAGTGATGTAATAAAGAAAAAAAGGTTTCCATTGAAATCGTACTTTAATGACCACGGGATGGCTCAAAGCACTATATAGTCAATGAAGCACTTTGGTGATCACTAGTACAATGTAGGAAGTTACCATAAGAAAAACTGCACAAAAGTCACCCACAATATTTAATCAGGATAAGTCTATTTAAATCATGATTAAAAAGTGGTTCTTAGATTAGATTAGATTACTTACAGTGTGGAAATAGGCCCTTCAGCCCAACAAGTCCACACCGCCCCGCCGAAGCGCAACCCACCCATACCCCTACATTTACACCTTACCTAACACTACGGGCAATTTAGCATGGCCAATTCACCTGACCTGCACACCTTTGGACTGTGGGAGGAAACCGGAGCACCCGGAGGAAACCCACGCAGACACGGGGAGAATGTGCAAACTCCACACAGTCAGTTGCCTGAGGCGGGAATTGAACCCAGGTCTCTGGCGCTGTGAGGCAGCAGTGCTAACCACTGTGCCACTGTGCCGCCCTGGTTCTGTGGCTATTTACAGTGCCTGTCAAGTTGAATGCTCACCAAAAACCTATGTATCTGTAAGAAAAATCTAGGCGTCTGCGTAATCCAAAATGGAGGATGGGAAAAATTTCAGGCTGTAACAGCTGCTCCTTTTTTTAAGGTATTTTAGGTGCTGGAGGTGATTTCCTCGAATCCCAGGAGGACCGATTACTGTTTCATATGCTGTTGCATTGTTTTGGAACTTTGGAAAATAAAAGTCAAAACAACAGCAGTTTTAAAAGGGAGAAGAACAGACAAAGGAAGCACATGGTGAGGTCATTGCAGGAGAGAGAGAGAGAACCTGCACAATTACTACGTTTGCTGTTTGAATTCATGCATCATTGGACATCGGAGTGTCCTGGGAAAATTAACAAACAGTGAAATTCACAACTGATCTTGGAGGAAACTGTTGGGCAAAGTTCACATCACAGGATCAGATAAGTTAATTATTGTTATAAGTGTGGCCTACAGAGAATCTACAGTAGTGAGTAGAGTGGGTTCTTTCTTGATTATATGTTTTTGGAGATATGTCTCTTGATTGAACTTAAAATATAGGCCATAACTATTAATTTAACCTGGGGCAGTGTTTGTAGAGGAATAAGACGGTGTTAATTTCTGGGTCTGTAGAATGTGAAAGAGCAAAAATGGCCTTTAATAGAGTGATATGTACTTCTTGTCAGATGTGGGAGTTTAAAGGGTTACTGCGGATTATACCTGCCATAAATGCTGTTGGATGCGAATCTTATCAGATCAAATGGATCGATTGGAGAGACAGTTAGAAGCGATGAGGAATTTGCAACAGCAACAGTATGTGATGGATGGCAGTTATAGGAAGGGGGAATCTCAGATACAGTCACATGGATGGGTGAACGCCAAGAAAGGTAAGAGAAATGGGCAGCTAGTGCAGGAATTTTTTTATGGATATACCCATTTCAAATAGGTATGCTGTTTTGGAAAATGTAGGGGGTGATGGATTCTCAAGGGAATGTAGCACGATCAGCCAAGTTTCTGGTATTGAGACTGATTCTAATGCAACGAGGGGTATGTCGGGCTCCAAGAGATCAATTGTATTAGGGGATTCTCTAGTCAGAGGTACAGACAGACGTTTCTGTGGCCAGCAGCAAAAAAGCAGAATGGTGTGTTGCTTCCCTGGTGCCAGGATCAAGGATGTCTCCGAGTGGGTGCAGAATGTTCTCACGGGGGAGAGAGGCCAGCAAGAGGTCATTGTCCACATTGGAACCAACGACATTGGAAGGGAAAAGGTTAAGATTCTGAAGGGAGATTACAGGGGGTTAGGCAGAAATTTAAAAAGGCGGTCCTCGAGAGAAGTAATATCTGGATTACTTCCAGTGCTACAAGCGAGTGAGGGTAGGAATAGGAGGATAGAGCAGATGAATGCATGGCTGAGGAGCTGGTGTATGGGAGAAGGATTCACATTTTTGGATCACTGGAATCTCTTTTGGTGTAGAAGTGGCCTGTACATGAAGGACGGATTGCACTTAAATTGGAGGGGGACCAATATGCTGGCAGGGAGATTTGCTAGAGCTGCTCGGGAGGATTTAAACTAGTAAGGTGGGGGGGTGGGGTGGGACCCAGGGAGATAGTGAGGAAATAGATCAATCTGAGACTGGCACAGTTGAGAACAGAAGCGAGTCAAACAGTCAGGGCAGGCAGGGACAAGGTAGGACTAATAAATTAAACTGCATTTATTTCAATGCAAGGGGCCTAACAAGGATGGCAGATGAACTCAGGGCATGGTTAGGAATGTGGGACTGGGATATCATAGCAATTACAGAAACATGGCTCAGGAATGGACAGGACTGGCAGCTGAATGTTCAGAATACAAATGCTACAGGAAGGATACAAAAGGAAGCAAGGTGGGGGGGTTGGTGGGTGGCATATTTGATAAGGGAGAGCATTACAGCTGTGCTGAGGGAGGATATCCCCCGGAAATACATCCAGGGATGTTATTTGGGTGGAACTGCGAAATAAGAAAGAGATGATCACCTTATTGGGATTGTAATATAGACCCCCAAGAGTCAGAGGGAAATTGAGAAACAAACTTGTAAGGAGATCTCAGCTACCTGTAAAAATAATAGGGTGGTTATGGTAGGGGATTTTAACTTACCAAACATCAACCGGGACTGCCATAGTGTTATGGGTTTAGATGGAGAGGAATTTGTTAAGAGTGTAGAAGACAATTTTCTGATTCAGTATGTGGATGTACCGACTAGAGAATGTGCAAGACTTGATCTACTCTTGGGAAATAAGGCAGGGCTACTGAGGTGTCAGTGGGGGAGCACTTTGGGGCCAGCGACCATAATTCTATTAGATTTAAAATAATGGCGGAAAAGGATAGACCAGATCGAAAAGTTAAAGTTCTAAATTGCAGAAAGGCCAATTTTGACGGTATTAGGCAAGAACTTTCGAAAGCTGATTGGGGGCAAATGTTCGCAGGTAAAGGGACGGCTGGAAAATGGGAAGCCTTCAGAAACGAGATAACAAGAATCCAGAAAAAGTATATTCCTATTCGGGTGAAAGGAAAGGCTGGTAGGTATAGGGAATGCTGGATGACGAAAGAAATTGAGGGTTTGGTTAAGAAAAAGAAGGAAGCATATGTTAGGTATAGACAGGATAGATCGAGTGAATCCTTAGAAGACTATCAAGGAAGTAGGAGTATACTTAAGAGGGAAATCAGGAGGGCAAAATGGGGACATGAGATAGCTTTGGCAAATAGAATTAAGGAGAATCCAAAGGGGTTTTACAAATACATTAAGGATAAAAGGGTAACTAGGGAGAGAATAGGGCCCCTCAAAGATCAGCAAGGCGGCCTTCGTGTGGAGCCACAGAAAATGGGGGAGATACTAAATGAATATTTTGCATCAGTATTTACTGTGAAAAAGGTTATGGAAGATATAGACCATAGGGAAATAGATGGTGGCATCTTGCAAAATGTCCATATTACAGAGGAGGAAGTGCTGGATGTCTTGAAACGGTTAAAGGTGGATAAATCCCCAGGACCTGATCAGGTGTACCCGAGAACTCTGTGGGAAGCTAGAGAAGTGATTGCTGGGCTTCTTGCTGAGATATTTGTATCATCGATAGTCACAGGTGAGGTGCCGGAAGACTGGTGGTTGGCTAACGTGGTGCCACTATTTAAGAAGGGTGGTAAGGACAAGCCAGGGAACTATAGACCAGTGAGTCTGACATCGGTGGTGGGCAAGTTGTTGGAGGGAATCCTGAGGGACAGGATGTACATGTATTTGGAAAGGCAAGGACTGATTAGGGATAGTCAACATGGCTTTGTGCATGGGAAATCATGTCTCATAAACTTGATTGAGTTTTTTGAGGAAGTAACAAAGAGGATTGATGAAGGCAGAGCAGTAGATCTGATCTATATGGACTTCAGTAAGGCGTTCAACAAGGTTCCCCATGGGAGACTGATTAGCAAGGTTAGATCTCACGGAATACAGGGAGAACTAGCCATTTGGATACAGAACTGGCTCAAAGATAGAAGACGTAAATGATTTGGATGCGAGCATAAGAGGTACAGTTAGTAAGTTTGCAGATGACACCAAAATTGGAGGTGTAGTGGACAGCGAAGAGGGTTACCTCAGATTGCAACAGGATCTTGTCCAGATGGGCCAATGGGCTGAGAAGTGGCAGATGGAGTTTAAGTCAGATAAATGCGAGGTGCTGCATTTTGGGAAAGCAAATCTTAGCAGGACTTATACACTTAATGGTAACGTCCTAGGGAGTGTTGCTGAACAAAGACACCTTGGAGTGCAGGTTCATAACTCCTTGAAAGTGAGTCGCAGGTAGATAGGATTGTGAAGAAGGTGTTTGGTATGCTTTCCTTTATTGGTCAGAGTATTGAGTACAGCAGTTGGGAGGTCATGTTGCGGCTGTACAGGACATTGGTTAGGCCACTGTTGGAATATTACATGCAATTCTGGTCTCCTTCCTATCGGAAAGATGTTGTGAAACTTGAAACTGTTCAGAAAAATTTACAAGGATGTTGCCAGGGTTGGAGGATTTGAGCTATAGGGAGAGTCTGAACAGGCTGGGGCTCTTTTCCCTGAAACATCAGAGGCTGAAGGGTCACCTTATAGCAGTTTACAAAATTATGAGGGGCATGGATAGGATAAATAGACAAAGACTTTTCCCTGGAGTCGGGGAGTCCAGAACTGGAGGGCATAGGTTTAGGGTGAGAGGGGAAAGATATAAAAGAAACCTAAGGGGCAACCTTTTCACACAGAGGATGGTACGTGTGTGGAATGAGCTGCCAGAAGAAGTGGTGGAGGCTGGTACGATTGCAACATTTAAGAGGCATTTGGATGGATATATGAATAGGAAGGGTTTGGAGGGAGATGGTCCGGGTGCTGACAGGTGGGACGAGATTGGGTTGGGATATCTAGTCGACATGGACGGGTTGGACCGACGGTCTGTTTCCGTGGTGTACATTTCTATGACTCTGACTCTATCTGAACCAAAGGCCTAGTAACGACCAATTTACATGCAGAATAGACAAACTATGGAAGAGTGTTGTGCAGAAATAGTGTCCTATTGACCAATTCAAAGTATGTTAGATTATGCAGAATAGTTTGAGAAGAGAAAGGTTAATAAAAAAGAAAAGGAAATAGACAGTGCAGACAAGCTCCATCTGAGGCAATGTACTCCACTGCCATGTTGGATCAAACCAAAATGCTCTGTCTGTCATCTTTAACAAAGAACAACATAGAGCTGGGTGCCATCAAATATGATGTTATAACTTACACAATTCAAGAATGAACCTCGAGGATTGTTGCACAAAAATTCACTGAAAGTGAACTGCCTGCTTGCTTAGATTATTCTCCAGTAATGTTATTTGTCTGCTAATTCGAATCAATTGGTATGCATTTATATGGCCTATGCTGACTTCCACAAAACCAAGCCATTAATTGGTAGAGAAAAAGACAGAGAAAGATTTATATGTCCCGTAAAGCTATACCGTTAAAGCTATATAAATACCAGCTATACATCACTGCTCCAAAATCTTATCTAAACTCTCTGGATTGGAACAAGCAGATGCCTCTACACAGTAGGAGAATGTGAACCATATCAGACAAACAGATATGTAAATTTATCAGTAACATGGTCTGCTGATTCTTAAACATGGATTTCCAATGGTTGAGATGGAATGAAATTTTTTTCCTCAAGTCCATAAATCACACCCCTACCAGATATCTAATGTAATTAGTTCTCAGTCTAACTAGTAGCAATGTAAAGAATCATAACATTGATTTAAATATGAGCTGACCTCTGGTGATACACTTCTACTGTCAGTAAGAAGCAATGGTAGAGTGGGTCAAATTTTCCAAGAAATTAAATTGTGATGTAACAAATACTATAAATCACACATTATTTCCTGAAACCTCTGTTAGAAAAAAAAATTCCAAAGCACATTTTGCAAATCTTTGGCGATTAGAAAGGTTTCAGCCAGGCATTCCAATGGAAAACAACCTGAGCTTGGATAGTATCCTCAGGGAAGGGACAATTGTATAGCACAGAAGTAAGCCATTTTGCCCATTGTGCTTTGACAGAGCTATCCAATTCATCACATTTTTTTCTGCTCTTGCCCCATAACCCTTGAGTATTTCTTTTAAAATATATATAATTCCATTACCTGTATGACCCTAATCTCCATCAAGAAGAAAGCATTATGTCAGTGTACATTCAACCTTATGGGTACTGCCATATATGTTTTTTTTAATGTATGGTGTTTCTTGGTACTGGTTATGGAACTGAAAATATCCATTGTTCCAGGACAGCCCGTTCTTTTAGTAGTTTGGTGTCACTTCTCACTTTCTACTAGTGCAGTGCTACAAGAGAGGTAGCTGTAGGCTTTGCATTTCCTGCTGTCCTGAAAGACTAAAGCAGGTACTACTCAGCTTTAATTCCTGGCTGGTTAAGTCTAATTACCAAGAGTACTTACACCATTGTCTTCATCCTGTGCTGTCAATTGCTTTGTTCATCTCCACGAAAGGAAGGCAATGGCCAAAGATGAGTAAGCATAATTTCTTTACAATTAAAGAGGCAAAGTTGAGGTAGTAAGTAGTGGTTGTGTGGTGCTTCAACAGGATATCAGCAATGCTTGTCAAAGTAGCTAGCTCACCAAGATGTCACTGACCTTATTTTGCCTTATGTTCTTTGACTTCAATAATACTAATACATTGATGCTTGATATCAATGTGAGTGAGGTACTTAAAGTTGGAGAAGATCCTAAGTGACCTGGCTCTGGCAGATATTGTGCATCAACCTATTCTGCCAAACTGTAGTGAATGAAGTCGAGTTTAATACTGGAGGACTATATATTTATTAGCATAAGACAGATGAAGAATGATCTTTGGCAATAAGATGCTGAAGAGTGAAACTCAACAATATAATAAATAGGCTGCATAGGTAGTTCCTGTTGGCCCATGTGTCTGCACTTACTTCACACCAAGATTTGCATCAATCGATGGGCAAATAAGCATTTCCAGAAAATTACCATGTGTTATGAATCAAGTCAGACTCCGTCAAAACATTTCAAGAAAGTAGCCCGGACCCCAACTTTGCTAGTTATTTTGAGCTGGTGAAGAGTGGATATTCCAGGAGTGGTGCAGCTGGCCCAACCACTTACTTTTAAACAAAACAGGATTTATTTACAAGATTACCGAATGAAACACAAACAAAAGAGAACAGAATATAGAATGACTTGACCTATCTGAAAACCCAATAGATTATCACAACTTAACGATGCAGTTCCAAATACTTGCAACAATATCCATAAACACCCCTTGGCAAAAAAGGAAAAATCAAACACAGGTCCTTACAGGAGAGATGTCAGGGAGAGGGACGATCAGCATGGACCAACCTTTTTGTGTCCAGCAGCTTTAAACTCTGCTTGCTAAAACCAAACCTAACCAGAGAAAAGCTGAGCTGGGAGAACTGGCCAATCCCCTTTCATTGTACAAGTGTTTTTTTTCAAAACATGAACACCTTTTGCCTGAGGCAGTATCTGTTAGCAATAATCAAATTGGCCCTAAAACCCTTCAAACCAAGACATTTCAGAATCGCTGCTTTTATGACCTCTCTGAAAAAAAGCCAAGGACAGCATAACCTTGTTAAAGGAGAAGTATTATCACACCTCCCCATTAGAAAAATGAACCATCAATATCCAAAGATGGCTTCATTTTAAAACCCCCTAATCTTAAACTGCTAGTACTTTACAACACCCACATACATTTTGACAATAATCATGCAAACATGTTCTACTACATTCTGTTTCAGTCTGTCCTACTCCTGCTACCCAACACCTCCATTTCTGATTTAAGTCACTTCAATGTGTCAGCAATCACGTTTTCTCATCCTGTCACATTCACAATTTTCAAATTGAATGGCTGTAACAAAAAGCTCCATCTAAACAGTCTGGAATTTTTGTCCTTAAATTTCTCCACAAACTTTAGTGGGTTATTTTCAGTGTATATGATTGTCTCAGATACATTAATGATAATATATAATCATTAAAATGTGGTAACATCAACACCAAGCTCAAAGTCTCCTTCTCAACTGTTGAATATTTCTGCCGATGCATGTTCAATTTCCTGGAACATATCCAATAGGTTTTTTTTAATCTTCTTGTTCTTTTCCTGCAAGAGCAAAGTACTGACACCCACATCATTTGTATCAATAGCCACATTGAATAACTATTAATTAAGCGTGGCTAATATTGGTGCAGTAATTAACACAGCTTTCAGGCTATCAAATGCCTTCTGCTGTCCATTGAAACTTCTTGCCTTTCTTTAGCAATTCAGTGACAGGAGTAGCCATAGGGCTAAAATCTGGTATGAATTTCCGATAAAATCCACTCAGTCCCAGGAATCATAGTACTGTTATTTTTGTCAATGGTATTAGAAACTTCCCAATTACCTTTGTTTTTTGCATTCCATGGGGCCATTTGTCCATATCCAATAACGTGACCCAGGAAGGTGCTGGGTTTTTAGCCATGTTTACCACCAAACCTGCCTCCCAAAGTCAATTGAACAATTCTAATTAATGTTGCAAATGTGTGACTAAAAATCACCAAGTCATCTATGTACACGACACAACTGGGTAATCTGGCTAGCGCATTTTTCATACCAAACGGCATGACTTTAATCTGATACAGTCCATTCAGTGTTACGAAAGCTGAAATTGTCTTCGCCTTTTCGTTCAAAGGTACCTGCCAGTATCCTCTGAGCAAGTCCAACTTAGAAATATAAGCTGCTTGACCCACCTTCTCAACACAGTCTTCCAAATGTGGAATCGGATACACATCAGTCTTTGTAATTGCATTGACTTTGCAATAGTCCACACATAACTGTTGGGCATCATCTGGTTTTGGCACCATTACTATGGGTGAGCTCCAGTCACTACAACTCACTTCAATTATGTTGTCTTGGAGCATGCATTCAATCTCCTTTTGAACCTGTGCTGAAAATGTGTTGCTGGAAAAGTGCAGCAGGTCAGGCAGCATCCAAGGAGCAGGAGAATCGACGTTTCGGGCATGAGCCCTTCTTCAGGAATGAGGAAAGTGTATCCAACAGGCTAAGATAAAAGGTAGGGAGGAGGGACTTGGGGGAGGGGCGTTGGAAATGCGATAGGTGGAAGGAGGTCAAGGTGAGGGTGATAGGCCGGAGTGGGGGTGGGGGCAGAGAGGTCAGGAAGAAGATTGCAGTTTAGGAAAGCAGTGCTGAGTTTGAGGGATTTGACTGAGACAAGGTGGGGGGAGGGGAAATGAGGAAACTGGAGGAATCTGAGTTCATCCCTTGTGGTTGGAGGGTTCCTAGGCGGAAGATGAGGCATTCTTCCTCCAACTGTTGTGTTGCTATGGTCTGGCGATGGAGGAGTCCAAGGACCTGCATGTCCTTGGTGGATTGGGAGGGGGAGTTGAAGTGTTGAGCCACGGGGTGGTTGGGTTGGTTGCTCCGGGTGTCCCAGAGGTGTTCTCTGAAATGTTCTGCAAATATATCCCTGGTGGTGGGTTCCGTTTAGAGGTGGCGGAAATGACAGCGGATGATATGCTGTATATGGAGGTTGGTGGGGTGGTAGGTAAGGACCAATGGGGTTCTGTCCTGGTGGCGGTTGGAGGGGCGGGGCTCCACTGCATCTCCTCCACTTCCTGCTCCTCTGCCCTTGAGCCCTGCCCCTCCAATCGCCACCAAGACAGAACCCCACTGGTCCATACCTACCACCCCACCAACCTCCATATACAGCGTATCATCTGCTGTCATTTCCGCCACCTCTAAACGGAACCCACCACCAGGGATATATTTCCCTCCCCTCCCCTATCAGTGCTCCGAAAAGACCACTCCCTCCGTGATTCCCTCGTCAGGTCCACACCCCCCATCAACCCAACCTCCACTCCCGGCACCTTCCCTTGCAACCACAAGAAATGCAAAACTTGCGCCCACACCTCCCCCCATACTTCCCTCCAAGGCCCCAAGGTATCCTTCCATATCCACCAGAAATTCACCTGCACCTCCACACACATCATTTATTGCATCCGCTGCACCCGATGTGGCCTCCTCTATATTGGGGAGACAGGCCGCCTACTTGCGGAATGTTTCAGAGAACACCTCTGGGACACCCGGACCAACCAACCCAACCACCCCGTGGCTCAACACTTCAACTTCCCCTCCCTCTCCACCAAGGACATGCAGGTCCTTGGACTCCTCCATCGCCAGACCATAGCAACACGACGGTTGGAGGAAGAATGCCTCATCTTCCGCCTAGGAACCCTCCAACCACAAGGGATGAACTCAGATTTCTCCAGTTTCCTCATTTCCCCTCCCCCCAACTTGTCTCAGTCAAATCCCTCAAACTCAGCACCGCCTTCCTAAACTGCAATCTTCTTCCTGACCTCTCCGCCCCCACCCCCACTCCGGCCTATCACCCTCACCTTGACCTCCTTCCACCTATCGCATTTCCAACGCCCCTCCCCCAAGTCCCTCCTCCCTACCTTTTATCTTAGCCTGCTGGACACACTTTCCTCATTCCTGAAGAAGGGCTCATGCCCAAAACATCGATTCTCCTGCTCCTTGGATGCTGCCTGACCTGCTGCGCTTTTCCAGCAACACATTTTCAGCTCTGATCTCCAGCATCTGCAGTCCTCACTTTCTCATTTTGAACCTGTGCCAACTTCAGTGGAATATGCCTATAGGGATGGTGCTTAATCAGAACAGCATCTCCTACATCCAAATCATGCATAATTAAGTTAGTACTTCCCATCTTGTTTCCACATATCTCCCCATGTATAGTAATAACTGTTTTAGGTCATTTTGATTTTCCTCTGGAAGGTAATTCAACAATTTATCCCAATTTTTGACAACTTCCTCATTGTCCAATTTAATTTGCGGAATGTCCAATTCAGAATCCTCTGAACTTGGTTCTTTACTCTGTTTTTTTTAACCAGTCTCCTTTAGCTTTCCTTCCCTGTCAAAATACCTTTTGAACATATTCACATGATACATGCTGTGAGATTTCTTTCTGTCAGGAATCCTTATCAAATAGTTCACCTCACTCAATTTCCTTTTGTCTTGGTACAGTCCACTAAACCTTGTTTTTAAAGGTTCGCCTATCACTAGAAGTAACACTAACACCTTATCCCTGGTAGCAAAATTGCGAGTTTTTGATTTCTTGTCTGCTTCCTGTTTTATTATATGCTGTGATACTCTTAAATGCTGTCTAGCCAACTCCCCCGCTCTATTTAATTGCTCCCTAAAATTTGACACATAGTCCAAATAATTGGTCTCTGAATTATGACATATCAATTTCTCCTTAATCAATTTTAGCAATCTTCTCACTTCGTGCCAAAAACTAATTCAAATGGACTGAATTTGGTTGATTAATTTGATGCATTTCTCATTGCAAAAAGTACAGACAGAATTCCCTTTTTCCAATCATTTGGATAGTCTTGAGTATAAGCCCTCAACATGGTCTTTAATGTCTGATGCCACCTTTCTAGCACTCCCTGCAACTCTGGATGGTACACAGTAGATTTGAATTGTTTTATTCCTAAGCTGTTCATAACTTCCTTGAGTAATTTCAATGTGAAGTTTGACCCTTGATCTGATCGTATTTCTGTGGGTAGTCTGTATCTAGTGAAAATTTCGAGTAACTCCTCTACAATCCTTTTAGCTGTGATATTGTATAGTGGAATGGCCTCTGGTAGACACATCCATTATTGTCAACAAATACTGATTCCCACTTTTTGTTTGCAGTAGGGGTCCTATGCAATCAATAAAAGACTCTTGTACAAGGTTCCTCATTTGCAGGAATAGGTATTAAAGGTGCAGGTTATATTACTGCCTGCGGTTTCATACATGTCATTACCTGACATGTATGAAATGTCCGGCAAAAATTAACTATATCCTTGTGCAGTCGAGGCCAATAAAAATGTTTTTGTATTTTAGCTTGTGCTTTTCTCACCCCTAAATGACATCCTAGTGATAGCTCATGCACTACCTGCAACACCACCTTTCTATACCTCACTGGCAGTACGACTTGATGAACATCTATCCATTTCTCATCTGCCTGAATATGTGATGGTCACTATTTCCTCATTAAGACATCATTTATAAGATAACAACATTCAGGGATACATTCAGATTCTTTTTCCATGTATGCCTTTTGATACAATCGCTTTGAATTTTCATCTTTTTGCTATAATTCGTTTAATTTCTCTGAGCTATAGATGTTTGCTTTGTCATCTATCTGCTCCTGGTTTGTCTCACCCATCTGGTCCAACAGGGTGTCTACTAACTTCACTTCAACTTTCTTATCTGTACTCTTTGATCTCTCCTTAAGAGGTTACACATCTCCTCATCTTTCACCATCACAGATTGAGAAGATCCTGTATCTCTTAATATTGTAACCTCTTTACCTGTTGCTCCTGGCCTCTGCAAGTACTCTACTTTCACAGGTATATGGTTTAAGAAGATTTGGCACTTCCTCCTTAACCAACCTCCAATCAGGTTGTACATTCTAGTGCAGCTTTCTAGCCTCCACTGTGCCTTCTGTTACCAATCCAACAAAATTTACTGGCTTATCCTGTTTTCCTACATCTGGCTTCCGAGGGCTTTTCTTAACCCACCACCACCGTGATTTCATGTGGCCTACTTTATTGCAGTGAAAACACTGGAGCTTTTTAAGTTCTCTTTCCCCTTCAAGATTTTCCTTTTTACCCTGAAGTAAGTTATCCTTATGATCTTCACCAAGATCTACCTTTCCCTTGACGCATGAGGATTTCTCTTTTCTCCAATTTCTATCTCTCATGGATTGAAATTGATTTTGGAAGCTAAACTTTGATTTATGGACCAACACATCAGCCATTTCAGCTGCTAATCTTGCCATTCTAAGTCTCTGCTCTTCCACATGAGTTCTCACTACTTTAGGAAGTGAATTTTTGTACTTTGCCAAAATAATGGCCTCTCTGACAGCGTCATAGGTTTGCTCTAATTTTAACGCCCTTATCCATTTATCAAAATTGCTTTGATCCTTTCAAACTCAATGTAGGTTTGACGAGGGATCCTCCTTAGATTCCTGAAACATTGTCTGTAGGCTTCTGACACAAGCTCATATGCACTTCAGATGGCTTTCTTCACCTCTTCATATGCCCCTATACCTCCTCTGATAGTGATGCAAATACCTCACTAGCTCTACCTACAAGTTTTGTTTGGATCAACAAAACCCACATGGTCATTGGCCACTGCATTTGTTTAGCCACCTTTTCAAATGAGATGAAAAAAATTTAGAGTCATAGAGATGTACAGCACAGAAACAGATCCTTCGGTCCAACTCGTCTGTGCCGATCAGATATCCCAACCCAAATCTAGTCCCATTTGCCAGAACCTGGTCCATATCCCTCAGTCCTGATGAAGGGCTTTTGCCTGAAATGTCGATTTTCCTGCTCCTCGGATGATGCCTGACCTGCTGTGCTTTTCCAGCACCACTCTAACCTAGACTCTGATTTCCAGCATCTGCAGTCCTCACTTTTGCCCATATCCCTCCAAACCATTCCTATTCATTTACCCATCCAGATGAATTTTAAATGCCATAATTGTATCAGTCTCCACCACTTCCTCTGGCAGCTCATTCCATGCATGCACCACCTTCTGTATGAATAAGTTGCCCGTAGGTTCCTTTTAGATCTTTCCCATCTCACCCTAAACCTATGCCCTCTAGTACTGACTCACCTACTCCAGGGAAAAGGCCTTGTCTATTTACCCTATCCATGCCCCTCGTGATTTTATAAATCTCTATAAGATCACTCCTCAGCTTTTGATGCTCCAGTGAAAACAGCCCTAGCCTATTCAATCTTTCCCTCTAGTTCAAATCCTCCAATCCTGGCAACATCCTTGTAAGTCTTTTCTGAACCCTTTCAAGTTTCACAACATCCTTATGATAGGAAGGAGACTAGAACTGCATGCAACATTCCAAAAGTGGCCAAACCAATGTCCTGCACAGCTGCAATGTAAGCACCTATATTTCATGCTCTGACCAATAAAGGAAAGCATACCAAACACCTTCTTCACTATCCTATCTACCTGCGACTCTACTTTCAAGGTCTCTTTATTCAGCAACACTCCCCAGGACCCTACCATTAAGTGTATAAATCCTACTCTGATTTCCTTTTCCAAAATGCAGCACCTTGCATTTATCTAAATTAAACTCCATCTGCCACTCCTTAGCCCATTGATTCCATTGTACTATGAGATAACCCTCTTCGCTGTCCACTACACGTCCAATTTTGGTGTAATTTGCAAAGTAACCAACTATACCTCCTCATAACATTCATATTTATTTAACAGAGCTTATGTACGGGATAGATTTGACAAATGCAAGTTAACATTCAGCTTTGCTTCCAGGAAATTTTCATTATTTTCTGATCTTAATTGACAGAATGTAGTAGGGGGTGCACATGCAATCACCGATGTTGATGATTGTTAAAAAGATGTTTCATGCCCAGAGTGCATAATTTACAATTTTACCTCAATTAAGAAACTGAATTTTAATTAGTTGTTTTGCCAAAGCACTTCATCTTAACTAATCAGGGCAATTTACAATAATGCTAATTTTAAGGGAAGATAAAAATATTTAGACTCTATGAAAGAAAGGTACAGACTGGTTGGCAAATGGACCCTGCTCAGCAGAGGAGTTGCTATGGAAAATGCACTAATTATTGGCAGTTAACCTCCAGGCTTGTTAAAATGTTTATGATTCTGATTGCTTTCTAAAATACATTTGTGAACTAGATGGTTTTTACAACAATCAACAGTAATTACATGGTTGCCATTAGGCAAACTTTCAATTCCAGATTTTATTGAATTCAAATTTCACGATCTGCCAATGTGGGATTTGAACCACGTCCCTGGAACATTAGTCTGGGTTTCTAGATTACAAATTCAGTGACATTACCATACCCCACCATCTCCTCTTTCTAGGGGAAAAAGAATCTACAAAGAGGAGCAGGGAAAGAAGGGCTTCAAGGGGATGAAGAAAGAAGAGGTAGGGAAGGGAAGTAGGGAATAGAGGGGGAGACCACTTGGGGAGTTTAAGGTAAGGCAGAAGCTGCAAGGAGACAACAGTGAAGGAACACCTACATACAGAGGAACCTTGCTTATCCGGCATTCGATCACCTGAGTAGCGGATTATCCAGCAAAATCGCAAGGTACAGGTGCTTAGCTAAACTATGTTATCCGGCGTTCGATTATCCGGAATCCGATTAACCAAACGAAATACTTCCCGCCCGTATCCTTCGGATAATCGAGGTTCCTCTGTAGTTCCAAGTCAGGGCAATGAATGGCTTGCAGAGGAACCTGCAAGAAATAGCGTTCTTATGTATCCGCTGCCCCTGTCCTGGTTAATGGAGACTACGGGATTAGAAGATGCAGTCCATGAAGCCTTGGTGCATTATTGCAATACATTTTGTAGATTGTATACTCTGCTGCCATGATACAATAATACTAGAAGGAGTGAATGCTAAAGCTGATGAATGGGGTGCAAATCAAGTGGGTTGTTTTAGCCTGGCTCATGTAGAACTTCTAGAGTTGCCTCCGCCGGCATGTGGTAAGTGTTTCAGCATGTTCCACACTTGTGCTGTGAGGAGGATAAGGCGAAAATGAGGACTGCAGATCCTGGAGATTAGAGTCAAGATTAGAGTGGTGCTGGAAATGCACAGCAGGCCAGGCAGCATCCGAGGAGCAGAAGCATTTCTGATGAAGGGCTCCTGCCCCAAACGTCGATTTTCGTGCTCTTTGGATGCTGCCCGACCCGCCGCGCATCTCCAGCACCACTCCAATCCTGACTGTGAGGAGGATATGACAGGTATGAGAGGTCAGGTAGTGAGGTGCCCACTGCAGAATTCCCCAGCCTCAAAATTTATATGGTGGTTTATTTCATGGCTTAGAAAGGGTAGACACTGGGAAATTGTTTTCGTCAGGTGGGGATACTAGGACTCGAGGGCACAGCCTTAGAATTAGAGGGGGGATTAATATAGAACGGAAATGAGGAGACATATCTTCAGCCAGAGAGTGGTGGGCCTGTGGAATTCATTGCCACGGAGCGCAGTGGAGGCCGGGATGTTAAATGTCTTCAAGGCAGAGATTGATAAATTCTTATTAGATTGGATTACCTACAATGTGGAAACAGGCCCTTCGGCCCAACAAGTCCACACTGACCCTCCGAAGAGTAACCCATCCAGACCCTTTTCCCTCTGACTGACACACCTAACCTATGGGCAATTTAGCATGGCCAATTCACCTGACCTGCACATCTTTGGACCGTGGGAGGTAACCGGAGCACCCGGAGGAAACCCACGCAGACACTGGAAGAATGTGCAAACTCCACACAGACAGTCACCCAAGACTGGAATTGAACCTGGGACCCTTGTGCTGTGAGGCAGCACTGTTAACCACAGAACCACCGTGCCGCCATCTCACAAGGAATTAAGGGATACTGGGAGAGTGCGGGTAAGTGACGTTGAAATGCCCACCAGCCATAATTGAATTTTGGAGTGGACTCGATGGGCCGAATAGCCTTACTTCCACTCCTACCTCTTATGGTCTTATTTTCTGGTCAATGATAACCCCTAGGATGTTGACACGCGAGGATTCAGCAATGGGAATACTAATGAATTTCAAGGGGTAATGATTACATTTTCTCATGTTGGAGACTGTCATTACCTAGAACTAAGGTGAGCAAATGCTTTTTTGCCAATTTCACCCCAAGCCTAGACATTATCTAGGTCTCACTTCACTTGGACACAGACTGTTTCAGTTTTGGAGTATTCATGAACAGTGCTAAACATAGTGATAAGTGCTGAAGATTGCACACAGTCTTATTATGGAAGGAAGATCATTGATGAAGCAGCTGAAGATGGTTGGGCTTAAGATACTACCTCGAGGAACTCACGTTGTAACGTCCTGGGACTGAAATAGTTGACATTCAACAACCACATCATCTTTCTTCGGGCTAGGTCTGATTCCAACCAGTGGAGTGTGTTCTTTTAACTCCCAATGGCTCTAGTTTTGCTCATGCTCCTCGATGCCACACTTGGTCAAATACAGCTTTGATGCGAAGGGCGTGCATCCTAATTTCCTCTCAAGTTCAACTCTTATGATACCTGTTTGGACTAAGCCTATAACAAGGTTCAGAACAGAGTTGACCTGCTAGAATTCAAACAGCACCAGTGTGCAGGGTATTGTTGAGTAAGAGACACTTGACAGCATGGTCAACAACACCTGGCATTATTTTGCTGATGTTTCAGAGTAGACTGATGGCATGATAAATGACCAAGATTTGTCCTGCAATTTGGGGATGGGTCAAACCTGAGCAATCTTCCACATGGAGCAAGTGAGAACTGCAGATGCTGGAGATCAGAGTGAAAACTGTGTTGCTGGGAAAGCACAGCAGGTCAGGCAGCATCCGAGGAGCAGGCGAATTGACGTTTCAGTCACAAGCCCTTCATCAGGGATGAGGCCTGTGAGCCGGGGGCAGAGAAATAAAAGGAAGGGGGGGCGAGGTTGGGGGAAAAGTAGCCGAGAAAGCAATAGCTGGATGAAGGCGAGGGAAAAGACAACAGGCCAGGGGGATAGCGATGGACAGGTCAGGAGGGCGGGCGCCGAGTTGGAGACGTGAACAAGTCCATCACTCCCCCCCTCTGACCCACCATCCTCTTCCTCATCTTCATCTACCCATTGCCCTCTCAGCCACCCTCACCCAACTCCATCCCTTCCCCTTTATCCCTTTTAGCAAGGGTGCAGGTAGTTTTGGAGCACAAGGTTTAAATTATCTGTGATGCTGGAGAGTTCAGCAGGAGGTCGATATGGTTCATCACTCTGCACATCTGCCTGAGGGTGGACGCAAATACTTCAGCCTTATCTTCTGGACTGACATGCTGAGCGCCTCATCATCAAGCGTGGGACTAACTGCAGATCTTCCTCATTCCACCCCCCCACCCCACCCCCCCACCCCCTGCCGCCCCCCCCCCCCCCCCCCCTCACTGCCCCCGCCCCACCATGAGTTGTTTACTTGTCCACCACTACTCATGACTAGTTGTGGCAGAACTGCAGAGCCCAAGTCTGATCTATTGGCAATTGTTTCAGTTAAAGGTTCAACATGTACGTAGTCCTGTATTGTAGCTTGACCAATTGAAACCTCATCTCCTGAAATGCCTGGTGCTATGAGTGGCACACTCTCCTAGACTCTCAATTAAACCAGGGTTGAACCCCAGACTCTGTGACAATGATAGAGTTGGGAATATACAATATCATGACATTACAGATTGCCCTAAAGTGCCTCGTGGATTTAGAATGGTAATTAAATTGGTGAAGATAAGATTAAGATAAGTTTTTGCCTTCACTAGAGTCATAGAGATGTACAGCATGGAAACAGACCCTTTGGTCCAACTCATCCATGCGGACTAGATATACCAACCCAATCTAGTCCCACCTGCCAGCACCCGGCCCATATCCCTCCAAACCCATCCTATTCGTATACCCATCCAAATGCCTCTTTAATGTTGCAATTGTACCAGCCTCCACCACATCCTCTGGCAGCTCATTCCATACACGTACCACCCTCGGCGTGCAAAGGTTGCCCCTTAGGTCTTTTTTATATCTTTCCCCTCTCACCCTAAACCTATGCCCTCTAGTTCTGGACTCCCCGACTCCAGGGAAAAGACTTTGCCTATTTATCCTATCCATGCCCCTCATAATTTTGTAAACCTCTATAAGGTCACCCCTCGGCCTCCGACGCTCCAGGGAAAACAGCCCCACCCTGTTCAGCCTCTCCCTGTAGCTCAGATCCTCCAACCCTGGCAACATCCTTGTAAATTTTTCTGAACCCTTTCAAGTTTCACAACATTTTTCCGATAGGAAGGAGACCAGAATTGCATGCAATATTCCAACAGTGGCCTAACCAATGTCCTGTACAGCCGCAACATGACCTCCCAACTCCTGTAGTCAATACTCTGACCAATAAAGGAAAGCATACCAAACACCTTCTTCACTATCCTATCTACCTGCAACTCACTTTCAAGGAACTATGAACCTGCACTCCAAGGTCTCTTTGTTCAGCAACACTCCCAAGGACCTTACCATTAAGTGTATAAGTCCTGCTAAGATTTGCTTTCCCAAAGTGCAGCACCTCGCATTTATCTGAATTAAACTCCATCTGCCACTTCTCAGCCATTGGCCCATCTGGTCCAGATCCTGTTGTAATCTGAGGTAACCCTCTTCGCTGTCCACTACACCTCCAATTTTGGTGTCAGCTGTAAACTTACTAACTGTACCTCTTATGCTCGCATCCAAATCATTTATGTAAATGACAAAACGTAGAGGGTCCAGCACCAATCCTTGTGGCACTCCACTGGTCACAGACCTCCAGTCTGAAAAACAACCCTCCACCACCACCCTCTGTCTTCTACCTTTGAGCCAGTTCTGTATCCAAATGGCTAGTTCTCCCTGTATTCCATGAGATCTAACCTTGCTAATCAGTCTCCCATGGGGAACTTTGTCAAACGCCTTACTGAAGTCCATATAGATCACATCTACTGCTCTGCCCTCATCAATCATCTTTGTTACTTCATCAAAAAACTCAATCAAGTTTGTGAGACATGATTTCCCAAGCACAAAGCCATGTTGACTATCCCTAATCATCCTTGCCTTTCCAAATACATGTACATCCTGTCCCTCAGGATTCCCTCCAACAACTTGCCCACCACCGAGGTCAGGCTCATTGATCTATAGTTCCCTGGCTTGTCCTTACCGCCCTTCTTAAATAGTGGCACCACATTTGCCAACCTCCAGTCTTCCAGCACCTCACCTGTGACTATCGATGATACAAATCTCAGCAAGAGGCCCAGCAATCACTTCTCTAGCTTCCCACAGAGTTCTCGGGTACACCTGATCAGGTCCTGGGGATTTATCCACCTTTAACTGTTTCAAGACATCCAGCACTTCCTCCTCTGTAATATGGACATTTTGCAAGATGTCACCATCTATTTCCCTACAGTCTATATCTTCCATATCCTTTTTCACAGTAAATACTGATGCAAAATATTCATTTAGTATCTCCCCCATTTTCTGCGGCTCCACACAAAGGCCGCCTTGCTGATCTTTGAGGGGCCCTATTCTCTCCCTAGTTACCCTTTTGTCCTTAATGTATTTGTAAAACCCCTTTGGATTCTCCTTAATTCTATTTGCCAAAGCTATCTCATGTCCCCGTTTTGCCCTCCTGATTTCCCTCTTAAGTATACTACTTTCTTTATACTCTTCTAAGGATTCACTCGATCTATCCTGTCTATACCTGAGATATGCTTCCTTCTTTTTCTTAACCAAACCCTCAATTTCTTTAGTCATCCAGCATTCCCGATAGTTACCAACCTTCCCTTTCACCCTGACAGGAATATACTTTCTATGGATTCTTGTTATCTCATTTCTGAAGGCTTCCCATTTTCCAGCCGTCCCTTTACCTGCGAACATCTGCCTCCAATCAGCTTTTGAAAGTTCTTGCCTAATACTGTCAAAATTGGCATTTCTCCAATTTAGATCTTCAACTTTTAGATCTGGGCTATCCTTTTCCACCACTATTTTAAAATGAATAGAATTATGGTCACTGACCCCAAAGTGCTTCCCCACTGACACCTCAGTCACCTGCCCTGCCTTATTTCCCAAGAGTAGGTCAAGTTTTGCACCTTCTCTAGTAGGTACATCCACATACTGAATCAGAAAATTGTCTTGTACACACTTAAGAAATTCCTCTCCACCTAAACTTTTAACTTTTATCAACTATCCCAGTTGATGTTTGGAAAGTTAAAATCCCCTACCATAACCACCCTATTATTCTTACAGATAGTCACAAAGATGTGCAGGTCAGGTGAATTGGCCATGCTAAATTGCCCATAGTGTTAGGTGCATTTGTCATAGGGAAAAGGGTCTGGTTGGTTATTCTTCGGAGAGTTGGTGTGGACTTGTTGGGCTGAAAGGCTTGTTTCCACACCGTGGGGAATCCAATCTAATCTAAGCAGAAGACTCTTTGCAGCTGAAAGAGTCATTGCTATCCCAAGCACTGTTTAAACCAACAAAAATCAACATCCAGAACAAAAGACAATCACACCTGCCACTCATAGCCTTAACTATAAAACAAATCCCAAAAACAGCCTCCAATCTGTTATGGACCAGGCCACACCCCTTTAAAACATTTCAAGAAAGTAGCCCGAACCCTAACTTTGCTAGTTGCTTTAAGCATGTGTAACACGGATATCCCAGGAGTGTTGCAGCTGGTCAAACCACTTAGTTTTTATTTGCAAGATTATTTATTTACAAGATTACCGAATGAAACACAAGTAAAAGAGAACAGAATATAGAATGACTTAACCTATCCCAAAACCCAACAGATTATCACAATTTAATAATACTGTTCAAATACTTGCAACAATCCTCATAAACACCCCTTGGCAAAAAAAAGGAAAAGTCAAACATGGGTTCTTACAGGAGAGATGGCAGAGAGATGGCAGAGAGACGGATGATCAGAGTGGACCTGCTTCTTTGGGTCCAGCAGCTTCAAACTCTGCTTGCTAAAACCAAACCAAACCAAACCAGAGTAAAGCTGAGCTGGGAGAACTGGCCACTCCCTTTTCATTCTACATGCGTTTTTTTTAACTTGAAACCCTTTTTCCTGAGGCAGTATCTGTTAACTATAATCAAATTATCCCTAAGACTCTTCAAACTTAGACCTTTCAGAATCGCTGCTTTTATGACACCTTTTTAAAAAAAGTCAAGAACAGCACAATCTTGTTAAAGGAGCAGCATTGTCATATATGTGTCTTCTTTTTGAGGTCACTAGCAAATGTTACACATTTTCTTAAAGATGCAACTGCTATTGGAATGACCATGTGGAAATTCTAGGACTAGCATACATGGGTTTTATAACAACTTCTACACCAATAAATATGTAAATGAGCAGACTCACCCTCTTTCTCTAGAAACCATTGGCATAAGACCATAAGACCATAAGACATAGGAGTGGAAGTAAGGCCATTCGGCCCATCGAGTCCACTCCGCCATTCAATCATGGCTGATGCGCATTTCAGCTCCACTTACCAGCGTTCTCCCCGTAGCCCTTAATTCCTCTAGACAACAAGAATCTATCAATCTCGGCCTTGAAGACATTTAGCGTCCCAGCTTCCACTGCACTCCGTGGCTATGAATTCCACAGGCCCACCACTCTCTGGCTGAAGAAATGTCTCCGCATTTCTGTTCTGAAATGACCCCCTCTAATTCTAAGGCTGTGTCCACGGGTCCTAGTCTCCTCGTCTAACGGAAACAATTTCCTAGCATCCACCTTTTCCAAGCCATGTATTATTTTGTACGTCTCTATTAAGTCTCCCCTTAATCTTCTAAACTCAAACGAATACAATCCCAGTATCCTCAGCCGTTCCTCATATGCTAGACCTGTCATTCCAGGGATCATTCGTGTGAATCTCCGCTGGACACGTTCCAGTGCCAGTATGTCCTTCCTGAGGTGTGGGGACCAAAACTGGACACAGTACTCCAAATGGGGCCTAACCAGAGCTTTATAAAGTCTTAGTAGTACATCTCTGCTTTTATATTCCAACCCTCTTGAGATAAGAGACAACATTGCATTCGCTTTCTTAATCACAGACTCAACCTGCATGTTTACCTTTAGAGAATCCTCGACTAGCACTCCCAGATCCCTTTGTGCTTTGGCTTTATTAATTTTCTCGCCATTTAGAAAGTAGTCCATGCTTTTATTCTTTTTGCCAAAGTGCAAGACCTCGCACTTGCTCACGTTAAATTCCATCAGCCATTTCCTGGACCACTCTCCCAACCTGTCTAGATCCTTCTGCAGCCTCCCCACTTCCTCAGTACTACCTGCCTGTCCACCTAACTTCGTATCATCGGCAAACTTCGCTAGAATGCCCCCGGTTCCCTCATCCAAATCATTAATATATAATGCGAACAGCTGTGGCCCCAGCACCGAACCCTGCGGGACACCGCTCGTCACCGGCTGCCATTCTGAAAAAGAACCTTTTATCCCAACTCTCTGCCTTCTGTTAGACAGCCAATCCTCAATCCATCCCAGCAGCTCACCTCGAACACCATGGACCCTCACCTTGCTCAGCAGCCTCCCGTGTGGCACCTTATCAAAGGCCTTTTGAAAGTCTAGATAGACCAAATCCACTGGGTTTCCCTGGTCTAACCTACTTGTTACCTCTTCAAAAAATTCCAACAGGTTTGTCAGGCATGACCTCCCTTTACTAAATCCACGTTGACTTGTTCTAATCAGACTCTGCTCTTCCAAGAATTTAGAAACCTCATCCTTAATGATGGATTCTAGAATTTTACCAACAACCGAGGTTAAGCTGATTGGCCGATAATTTTCCATCTTTTGCCTTGATCCTTTCTTGAACAAGGGGGTTACAACAGCCATCTTCCAATCATCCGGGACCTTTCCTGACTCCAGTGACTCTTGAAAGATCTCAACCAATGCCTCTGCTATTTCCTCAGCCACCTCTCTCAGAACTCTAGGGTGTATCCCATCGGGGCCAGGAGATTTATCAATTTTAAGACTTTTTAACTTTTCTAGCACTATCTCTTTCGTAATGGCAACCATACTCAACTCAGCCCCGTGACACCCTTTAATTTTTGGGATATTACTCATGTCTTCCACTGTGAAAACTGACGCAAAGTACTTGTTAAGTTCTCCTGCTATTTCCTTATCTCCCATCACTAGGCTTCCTGCATCAGTTTGAAGTGGCCCAATGTCTACTTTTGCCTGTCGTTTGTTTCTTATGTACTGAAAGAAACTTTTACTATTATTTCTAATATTACTGGCTAGCCTACCTTCATATTTGATCCTCTCATTTCTTATTACACTCTTTGTTATCCTCTGTTTGCTTTTGTATCCTTCCCAATCTTCTGATTTCCCACTGTTCTTAGCCACTTTATAGGATCTCTCTTTTTTCTTTAATACATTTCCTGACTTCCTTTGTCAGCCAAGGTTGTCTAATCCCTCCCCGGTTAATCTTTCTTTTCTTGGGAATGAACCTCTGTACAGTGTCCTCAATTATACCTACAAACTCCTGCCATTTTTGCTCTACTGTCTTCCCGGCTAGCCTCTGCTTCCAGTCTATTTTAGTCAGTTCCTCTCTCATGCCCTCATAATTACCTTTATTCAACTGTAACACCATTACATCCGATTTTGCCTTCTCCCTTTCAAACTCCAGACTGAACTCTACCATATTATGGTCGCTACTTCCTAAGGGTTCCCTTACTTTAAGATCTTTTATAGAGTCTGGTTCATTGCAAAGCACTCGGTCCAGAATAGCCTGCTCTCTTGTGGGCTCCATGACAAGCTGTTCCAAAAAGCCATCCTGTAAGCATTCCATGAATTCCCTTTCTTTAGATCCACTAGCAGCATTATTTACCCAGTCCACCTGCATATTGAAGTCTCCCATGATCACTGTAACCTTGCCTTTCTGACATGCCTTCTCTATTTCCCGGTACATGTTGCGTCCCTGGTCCTGACCACTGTTAGGAGGTCTATACACAACTCCAATTATGGTTTTTTTGCCTTTGTGGTTCCTCAATTCCACCCACACAGACTCCACATCATCCGACGCTATGTCATTCAATACCATAGATTTAATTTTGTTCTTAACTAACAAGGCAACCCCACCCCCTCTGCCCACCTCTCTGTCTTTTCGATAAGTTGAAAAACCATGGAGGTTTAACTGCCAGTCCTGACCCCCCTGTAACCAAGTCTCTGTGATGCCTACTACATCATAATCATTCACTATTATCTGTGCCATTAGTTCATCGGCTTTGTTATGAATGCTACGAGCATTCAGGTAAAGTGCCTTAGTGCTAACTTCCTTATCATTAGAGATGTTGGAAGTCATATGTCCTAAGTTATCCTTGCTTTTTTCTGCATTCTCAGTCTGCCTCAATTTTTAATCCGCCTGGAAACATGCTATCCTGCTGCTTATCTTTCCATTTACCTCCATACTCTCTGACGCTTTCACTTTCCCTTCCCCCCAACTCAGAAGTTTAAAGTCCTACTGACCACCCTATTTATCCTCTTCGCTAGAACATTGGTACCTGATCGGTTCAGGTGGAGACCGTCCCAACGGTACAGATCCCCCCTGTTCCAAAACTGATGCCAATGCCCCATGAAGTGGAATCCCTCTTTCCCACACCAATCCCTTAGCCATGTATTTACTTGCTTAATTTTCTTGTCCCTATGCCAATTGGCACGTGGCTTGGGCAGTAATCCGGAGATTATGACCCTTGAGGACCTGTGCTTCAATTTCCTGCCTAGTGCTTCGTAATGCCCAAACAGGTCCTCCACCCTAGTCTTGCCTATGTTGTTGGTACCAACGTGGACCACAACAACTGGATCCTCCCCCTCCCGCTCCAATATCCTTTCAAGCCGGTCAGAGATGTCTCGCACCCTGGCACCGGGCAGGCAACACACCATGCGAGACTCCCGATCCGGCTTGCAAAGGATACTATCTGTCCCCCTAATTATAGAATCCCCTATAACCACTACTTGTCTATTAGCTCCCCCCTCTTGAATGGCCTTCTGCACCATGGTGCCTTGGTCAGTTGGCTCATCCTGTCCAGAGCCCTTTTCCTCATCCGAACAGGGAGCAAGAATCTCGTACCTGTTGGACAAGGTCAAGGGCTGAGGCTCCTCCACTCCTGAACTCTGGTTCCCCCTACCTGCCTCACTTACAGTCACACTCTTTTGTGCCTGATCACTAGCTGAGTGTGAATTAATTCATCTCCCAGGTGTGACTGCCTCCTGAAACAAAGCATCCAGGTAACTCTCCCCCTCCCGGATGTGCCGCAGTGTTTGAAGCTCAGATTCCAGATCATCAGCTCTGATCCGGAGTTCTTCCAGCAACCAACACTTGCTGCAGATGTGGTCACTGCCATTCACAATTGTGCTGCAGTTAAATATGCAAAAGTAATGTAGGCACTGGAGACAATGGGAATGATTCTAGACTGTAGTGTTCAGGACATTTGTGCAAACAGTTCTCCTTCATGGTTTGGAATTTTGCATAATTACATTGAACACACAGACTAATTTGTAAAGCAGATTTTTTTTAAAAAAAGAGAAAGCAGCTACAAGGAGATTACACTGACCAACTTCACAATAAGTATGTCTCTTTGACTAAACATAGGACTCAGATTATGCAAGTTATGATGATGAAACCTGATCTTCATCATTGGACATAGAAGCTTATAATAGTAGGTAATTAGTATGACACAGGTAATTGGTATGCTGAAGGCAGTTGCCTGCCATGTAGTTGGTGAGGAAACTCAGACTTGCAACGATAAGTAATGGAAGAGGTTGCCCAAATGCCAAGTATGAGAACATCCAAGGTTTGATGCTGTCATGACTGAACTGCAAAGAGAATGATAAGTACGGCAGCAGCCATGGCTTTATACCATTAATGGGAAAAATGTTCAATGGAGTACTATTAGTAATGGACTAGCTATCTTAATTCATTAATGGACCATGGACGGATGGATCTATTCATGGAGGTTGAAGTTAATTCTGTAAGCAAATACATTAAGTGTAGGCCAGTGAAAGGTTTATATATCCTGAACGGCAACACTGCCAAACCACATAAACGTCAGCTGGATTCTTAAACATATTGCTGTTTCAAAGCCTTGGATTTGCCAACTTAGATCTACAATCTCTGAATTTCAGCAAGTGGATGTGTCCACACAGGGAGAGAGTGTACACTTCGTATAAGACAAACAGAACTTAGAATTCTCACTAATGTGTTTTATTGGCTCTTAAAATTTATGTTTCCTTTGGTTTCAGAACTGATTAAAAAAAACTTATTTTTGTCATCATCAGATAGATCAAGTTTCTTATATATGTCGATTTTCTAGAATTCTCCTGTCCCCTCCCTTTAATTTTCTGCCCTTAATCACCTTTCCTTTAGTTCTTTCCCTTATCTTTCTCCCTGTCTTTCTCCCTCCATACTGTTCTATTCACTTTCCCTTCCATTTTTTTACTTGCTTCTTCTGTCTTTAATCATCTCTCCTGGTCTTTTTCCTTCACTGTTTCTATTTTTTCATTACTACTGCTTTCCAGATTATGGAACCTCAGATAGTGCATTTACTCAGCAGACAATAGTGCTCAGAAATTGTACTGAAAATGAACAATTGCAAATTTCCCTTAATCTCTTTTTTCAGTTTTCAAGGCCAGCATAAATAGGTACCAAAGAAACCACACCCTTCAAATATTAAAAAAATACTTAATTGGGCTCTTTGTATCAATATTTGAACTGACAGTTCTTTAATATTGAAAGGTTTGGTCATCCTTTATTAATGCAATTTATGGTCACGACGGAAATCCTTTGTGTTTTAGAACTGCAGCTACAGTGGCCAGCATCCATATAGTTAGCAGCCCTGTTCATTTTTTGAATCTGTTTGCAATCAGCCTTCACCAAGTTCTTTGATGTTAAAGAAATAACTATGTTTGTCAGTAAGCAACACTCTGATTGCCAGTCCTATTATTGTCTTTGGCCTGTTTCCCTTTTAACTGTTTCCCAAATGCCACATTTACATTTAAGCATTAAATTACTAGCAGTCTTCAAATCTATTACAATTTCACAGTACATACATCAAGCTAGTTACTGGCTAATTAACAAGGCTATATATGATTAAGAACTTTTCAAAGAGCCAGAACAACGTTACACAGAAGACACATTTTATACCAAAGTGAATGATATTGGAGCAGAGGAAAATCCTTAAGCAGTCAATTGTATTATTGTATTGAAAAAAGGAAACTTTTAGATAATTGAGTTAAAGGAAATAAACCCACCAAGATACGATAGAATATATTACAAGGCATGAAGGCGTTGAAGGAGGAAATTGTTTGTGCATAGTAGCAATAGGTGCACCATTGACAAGATGCTCTGCAACAACTCATCCATGCTCCTTCAACTCCAGCTTCAAAGCTTGTGATCGTTACTACCTAGAGGGACAAAGGCATCACAAACTGCACACTTTCCTGCAAGTCACACACCATCCTGATGTGAAACTCTTTCATAGTTCCTTCACTGTCCCTGTGCCTCCCCTTCCTCACGGCATTGTGGTTGTAGTTACACCACATGGGCTGCATCAGTTCAAGAAGGCGGATCACCATCACCTTCTCAAGGGTAATTAGAGATAAATGCTGTCCCAGTCAGGAACACCCACAATCCTTGAAGATTTTTAAATATTAGTTTGGAAATTAGAAATTGGATATGTGTTGGAGGCGAGAGCGGTGAGGCTAGTACCTATTTTTTTTAAGAGAGGTAAATAATGGCCAAATAAACATCTGTGATGGGGAAACTTTAGAGTCTTTAATTAAGAATAAAATTACTAAGCATCTCAGTATAAGAAAATAATCATAAATAGCCAGCATAAATTCCAAAAGAATAATTATACTTGATAAATTTCATTGACTTCTTATTAACAGAAAGGGTATATGGATTTAGTGCCCAATGATTGTAGGAAAATCTTTAGATAGGAATATATATATGTGTAGGATATAAAACACAGACAAAGGTAGCTGGGCACAACCAATTCACAATAACATCTTTTGGGGGGGGTGTGAATCCAGTAAGAAATCTGTAATATTGGAGTTTTAGACCAGGCCAGACTCAATCAAAACATTTCAAGAAGGAAGCCGAGACCCTAACTTTTCTAGTTTCAAGCAGGCGTAAAATGGATATTCCCAGAGTGTTGCAATTGATCAAAACCCCTCGGTTTTAAACAAAATAGAATTTATTTAGAGTACCAAATGAAACACAAACAAAAGAGAACAGAGTATTGAATAACTTAACCTATTCACAAACTCAAAAGACTATCCTAACTTAATGATACTGTTCTAAATGCCTGCAACAGTCCCAGTGAACACCCCCATGGCAAAAGGATAAAATCAGACACAGATTCTTACAGGAGAGGGAGATGGCAGAGATTTAGCATGGAACTTCCTTCCACTGTAGCTGTTTCTTTGGATTCCCCTGCTTAAACTGACCAGCAGCTCTGAACAGCCAGACTGCTAAAACCAAACCAGAGAAAAGCTGAGCTGGGAGAACTGCCACTCTCCTTTCATTGTACAAGTATTTTTTTTTAAACTTATAAGCTTCTTCACAGTTAAGCCCAAATATTTCAGAACCTGTATCTTTATGACCCTTCTGATAAAGATAATCAAGGACAACACAAACTTGTTCAAGGAGCAGTATCATCACATCGGGAATGAGTGTACTGTATTACCATTCTGAAGTATGCAAGATGAATTAGACCAGTATTTGACATTTACCAGTTATTTTAGTTTTTCCTCTATGTATGCTCTTCTCATCTTTCCTCATCCAAATTCATCACTATAACCCTCTATTTCCTTCTCCCTTGTATGCTTGTCTAACTTTTCTCAAATGCATGTGTACAATATACTTCAATCACTGGTTGGTGTAATGAGATTGACAATCTTACCACTTTTTGGATAAAGAAGTTTCTTCTGAATTGACAACTGGATTACTTTGTAACTATTTTGCATTTATGCCCTACAGCTAGGTTCTTACTGACAGGTGAAAGTATTTGCTCTCTAACCATTCTATCAAAGCCTTTCATAATTGTAAAGATCTCTACCACGTTACTCCTCAGTCCCATTGACAAAGTACCTCATGGAAGATTACTAAAGAAGATTACTAAAAAATTATTAAATTAGGTAGAGGTAGAGGGGGGGGGGGGGTGGCACAGTGGCACAGTGGTTAGCACTGCTGCCTCACAGCGCCAGAGACCTGGGTTCAATTCCCGCCTCAGGCGACTGACTGTGTGGAGTTTGCACGTTCTCCCCGTGTCAGCGTGGGTTTCCTCCGGGTGCTCCGGTTTCCTCCCACAGTCCAAAGATGTGCAGGTCAGGTGAAATGGCCATGCTAAATTGCCCGTAGTGTTAGGTAAGGGGTAAATGTAGGGGTATGGGTGGGTTGCGCTTCGGCGGGGCGGTGTGGACTTGTTGGGCCGAAGGGCCTGTTTCCACACTGTAAGTAATCTCATCTAATCTAATCTAATTGAAAGATCAAACTTTAATTAAGTATGTACTGGGATCCTGTGACCAAGGAGCAATAAAGTGGGAACCTAGATTTAGAGCTCTGGGGAAGGCTGAGATATGACAGCATTAAAGGCAGGGCCTGGATCTGTCCTACTGAACGGCTACAGGCCTAGGAGTGTTTAGTCTGACTCAGTCCTGTAAGGTTGTTGCCCTAGTACCACACTGGTGAGTAGTTGTTGGCAGTGTTTGACTTAAAACTGATTCTGATTGCATAAAATGAAATAAAATTGTGCTCCTTCAGCATTAACATATACAGGAGAGCTGGCCTTTACAATATCAATATGTAATTTGCACTGCAAACTGTTCTTAACCTGGGATGGAGTGGCAGGAGAGAAGCTGAAACCTGTCTGTGGTGGCAGGGGCAGATTGATGAGGTTTTATAGATGACAACAATATCATTGTCAAATGGCTAAGATTGTAGGTAAGAATGTATATGCAACTTTGCAGCAGCCCATAATGAGTCAGGAACAGGTTCTGTGAGGTTAGGCCTTAATCAACAAAATTTAGATGCATTATCACAAGATAAAACATTTTGGTAATTGTTAAATTTGTCAGAACTACAAAGATGCTGAAAATCTGAAACAAAAACAGAAAATGCTGGAAAATCTCAGCAGATCTGGCAGCATCTGTGGAAAGAAATCAGAGTTAATGTTTCTCTCTTATTCAGAATGGCTTATTGTTAATTGTTCCATTTGTGTTTGTTTGTTACATTATAAATTGTTTTCTTTATTCATGTAATACAGATTGTCAGCTCAGAAACAATATATCCAGGTGTGAATTCCACGCATTTGTCTCCACTAAAGCAAAAAAAATTGATGAGAATCAATTTATGCAGAAAGTTCTGGATTTTCACCAAGACAGACTGCGTTTCTGCGCTATGCCTCAAAATCAGAAGTCCCAACCTTGAACACAACATGTTCCATTTTCACAGAACAGACTAGTGTTTTGCACATGCACATATTACACAGGAAGCCATCCATTTAGAGCAGTAATTGCTTCCAATCAACTCAGACTTTGGTCATCTTGGAGTGGGAAGATCAAAATGTACAGAATAAACCTGTACAAGCAGGTCTGAACATTGCGCATTTCTTTAGATAGCCAGTATACCCCTATGGAGAAGTAAGTTACCCCTTTAAATATTGTCCCAGGACAACTTTTGGGGGGGGAGTCAAGTGTGCTTTGGAGGGATAATGTGGTCTCTGGGAGAGATAATTATTATAATTATGTGTAAGTGTACATGAAAGGTGCCTAAGCTCATGAACTGTCAAGTTCATAGGAACTGTCAAGAGGCCAGCCAAAATCAGCTGTGAGCTGTGATATGGTGGTAATTTCGTTGGCAACACAGAACCCCAAACTGATGTTCTGGAGGTCATGTTCAAATCTAATCATGGTAGATGGTGAAGCCCAAGTTCAATAAAATCTGGAATTAAAAGCTCACCGGTGGACACCATGTAACCCTTATTGATTGTCATAACAAAAAATCTGGTTCAGTAATGTCCTGTAGGGGTTAACCTAAAATTTGCTGGGTTAGTCGAATGAAATGTGAAGAAGGAAACTTGGTGATGACATTATGATTAGAAGGTAAAAGGGTTTTAAAAGTGTGTGTATTGAGGCTGGTGGAATATGCACATTTGTTTACATCAAGCAATAATGGACTGAATTGTCACAGTAACTTTGGAAATTCTGAAGTTTTGTTTAAAACAGACACAATGAATCCAATGTGATCATGTGAACTATTTAATAGCTGAATTTGTGATTGTCCTGGAATTCTGCTGAGTAAGTTTCATATAGTTGATTGGATAACATTTAACTGGTGAACAGCAACTGCAAACTAAGTTTTAAGCCAAAGTTCATTAAAGGCCAAAGAGGTACATCAAGTCTTAAGGAAGTTAATTGATCAAACTGACATGGAAAACATAACACATTTGTGATGTTTGACAGTTATCTATATAATCATTGCTGGAGACTGGATAATATCAAGACTTCAAATGTACAGCTTCTTTGTCTAGAAAGAATATAAAACAATATGTCCCATCATAAGAATTTAGCTTGCTCAAGAAAATCAACTAATCAATGATAAGAAGTTGAGACAGAGTTGCTAATCATCTACTCTGATCTGATCTTTGGATAAGTCCAAATAAAAGAGTTCACTTATGATTGAGTGCATTGTATGGGTAAGAGTTTTGCTTTTTTTGTGTACTTTGTGTTAATAAAAACAGCGGGTATATTCCATTGTTAGAATTGCCTTGGGTTAATAATATCCAGAGTAAACCAATGGACTAGGGACAATGGGAATAAAAGCGTAATTAGATTACATTACAGTGTGGAAATAGACCCTTCGGCCCAACAAGTTCACACTGACCGTCAACCCACCCATACCCCTAACCTAACACTACGGGCAATTTAGCATGGCCAATTCACCTGACCTGCACATCTTTGGACTGTGGGAGGAAACTGGAGCACCTGGCAGAAACCCACGCAGACACAGGGAGAACGTGCAAACTCCAAACAGACAGTTGCCTGAGGTGGGAATTGAACCCACGTCTCTGGTGCTATGAGGTAACAGTGCTAACCACTGTGCCACCGTGCCGCCCACCTTTAGGGAAGGAAATTTGCTGTCTTTAACCATTCCTGCCCACATATGACCCTAGACCCAATGCAATGTGAATGACTCTGAAATGCCCTCTGAATTGGCCTAGCATGCCACTCAGTTGAATTGAACAGGTATGATATTTAAACAAACAAATGAAACCTAATAGACAAACTGACATTGATTAGGCACTGGAAATACAGCAAACACAGACCTGTTGACTCTACAGTTTCCTTACTAAGAGCTGGAAGCTTGTGCTAAAACTAAGACTACTGTACCACAGACCAGTCAAGCAACAGCCTAATTTACTCATACTTACAAAATCATACTTTACAGATAATGTCCCAAACACCACCATCACCATTCCAGGGTATGTTCTGACCCATTGGCAGGAGAAACCCAGCAGAGGTAGTGGCAAAATGTTATCATGGGATTGTGCGACATTGAATCTGAATCTTGTGAAACCTCATGTATCAGGTCAAACACAGGAAAGGAAACCATCTGCAGATTATCACCTCCCATCAGTGATGAATTAATGATCCGCTTTTTGAACCTCACTTGGCGTTTGTACCACTAACACCATCCTAACTGTGACAGACTTCGAATAGATCTAGCAACTCAAAACTGGCAACCACCAAGTGGTGTGGACCATCAGCAGCATCAGTCAACCACAATCTGTAACTTCATGGCCCAGCGAGTCCTTGACTCTACCATTACCATAAGGCTGACATATCAACCTTGGTTCAATGAAGAATGCAGAAGGGCATTCCAGGAGCACCAGGAGAGTACAAAAAAGCGAAGTGTCAATCTGGCAAAGCTATAACACAAGATGACTTGCATGCCAAACATTGGGAGCAGTGTGCAAACTACAGAGCCAAAAGATCCCAAAACCAACAAGTAAGAACTAAGTTGTACAAATTTGCCTCATCTAGTCATGGATCGCCCAGTGGAAGAGGGCAGTTAAGAGTCAACCACACTATTAGAGGCCAGGTCACATAAGCATGGAAGTTTCATTTCCTAGAGGACATTAGTGAGCCAGATGGGATTTTCCTGACAATCGACAATGGTTTCACGGTCATTATTAGAATTAGTTCCAGACTTTATTTTTATTGAATTGAGATTCCAACATCTGCCCTGGCAGAGTTCATACACAGGTACCCAGAACATCAGGCAATAAGACAAGGCTGTTCTGTTTGCCCTATCTTCAGCCAGATGTAATAAATAGATTAACCATTTCAGCTTTTGCAAGGAAACTAAAAGGAAGAGGAAGAAAGTAACTTATTGAAACTAGTCATTTTGAGTGGTGCTATTGAACTGTTTCTCCCTGACTTTTTTCCTTTTCTACCCTTAGTATCCACTTTCTGTCTTTGTATGTTTGTTTGTATGTGAGGGGTGGGGCAACTTGGAAAGGGTACGATTTAAGTTGTAGAGTTATATGTTACCAATTCATATTTCCTAATTGCCATTGATTAAAGACAATTCTTTGTAATAAACAGTTATTTTCTTGTTAAGTCTTGCTAAGTAACCTTTAAATTCATTTCTCATGTCTATCCAATATGTTTTAGCTCTTTTCACATTCCCTACCAGGCCACACACTATCCTGACTTGGAACTATATATTACTTTGAAATTTGGAGTGGCACAGTGGCTCAGTGGTTAGCCACTGCTGCCTCACAGCACCAGGATCCCAGGTTTGATTCCAGCCTTGGGTGACTGTCTGTGTGGAGTTTGCGTATTCTCTCCATGTCTGTGTAGGTTTCATCCAGGTGCTCCAGCTTCTTCCCACCGTCCAAAGATGTACAGGTTAGGTGAATTGGCCGTGCTAAATTGCCCATAGTGTAAGGTGGGATCTGGGTGGGTTACTCTTCGGAGGGTCGGTGTGGACTGGTTAGGCCGAAGGGCCTGTTTCCACACTCTTAGGGAATCTAATCATTCCTTCACTGCCAATGGGTAAGAATCCTGAAAAACCTTACTGAAAAGCACTGTGGGGATTCCTACATCCTATGAGTTACAATGGTTCAAAAAAACTACTCACCACTATCCCCTTCTCCAGTGCAATTAGGGATGGGCAATAAATGCTGGCCTAGCTAACGTCATGCACATCCCATGACTTAATGTAAAAACCAAGGAATCTCATGAATGTATAAATAACAAATTGGCATGTGGAGGCATAGTTGATGTGACTGCAGGGACCTCCCAGAATAACATATGAAGCATAAGTAGTCACACTGAACTGGGAGTGGCAAGTAATTAGAGACCCATAGTTGACTAAATTTGACAGTTATTCTTTACCTTTGGATGAAGAGCTTTAGAAAACATATCTTTGACTTCCGCCAAAGAAGGTTTCTGGAAAGACTTCAAACTTAAGTCCAAATATTATGCCTGGTATACTAGAATGTGCTATAACTGATGGCTCAATCTGATGGCCTGTCATTTTTCTGCATCTATTGTTCTTTAAAGAGTTTCAGTCCAGAAATGCAACATGAAACTCCATAAATGCACTTTAGCTCTAAAATGTTTGGAAACTCCGGAACAGCCTTGAAGAAATGACTTCTGACAGAGGACCTATCATCACTCACAGTTTCCAGCATTTATTCTATAACTAATTCCAGAGATACCTTGGATGATTGAGTGGAAGCCATGCAAATTCACCAGTGACCGATGTCTACAGGCAGTTAATGTATTCAGGAGAAAAAAGAAGAAAAGGCAGGAAACAAGGAAAATTTAAAATAGTAGGAACATCAGCATTTTAAGAGGTTGGTGCAAAAAATAATCTTATATTGTACTAAAATAAACTTCATTAACAATACCTGTGGGAGTAAGAAATTTATTTTTAAAATGCAGTGGTTAGGGTGACAGGTGCGTTCTTCTTAAGAAACAGGAAAAAAAACTAGAATATGCCATTTTTAATAGATAAAAACCCTGGGCCATCCTAGAAAGAATGCAGTGAAATCAATCATCATCATCATCAAGCCAACTGAAATAATAATCATTGCTGATTCACTGCCAAGTGGAATTAAAAAAAATTAAAGAATGAGATAAAGAATGAATAAGTGATGTTGATGGATATTAGATCAGGAGATTAGCCTTGAGTATGGAGCAAATATATTACTTCTGACATGGTATAAGTAATTAGGAGCAGGGGTAGGCCATTCAGGTCCTCAAACATGTTCTGACATTCAGTTAGATCATTGCTGATCTGTATCTTTACTTAATCTACTCACTTTGGTTACTGAACGTTTGATCTTCATGTGCATCTTTCAATGTGTGATGTGTCTAACTAAATGATACAGAGCAACACTAGTCCCACAATAACTATGAAGTACGAAGATAAATTAAAATAAGCAAATGTTGAGGGATTGAAGTAGAATTCTAATTTATTGAGCAGTTTATATAATTATTCTTCGTCATAATATTGATCTTATTGTATAGATCTGATGATCATAGGGAACAATAGAGAGAACTGCCAACTTGTCTGAGAAAAGTGTGCAGCCACAGGGTTCACAGCAGTACTAATGAGTTCTATGTTGTGACGATGGATCAGAAGAGATAACAAAGGATCTAACAATTTCTCTTCTTTCAATAGATAACAAAATCTTGCAGGCATGTCTGTTTTAGCCCCCAGGAATGCACAAGGACAAGTTCAATTCTGCAGAAGTGGACTAATGGTATTGAACACTTTCATATATACCAACCTAAGTTTGAGCTCCAGTATGCTTTGATGGTCACAGTTGAAGAACTATTCCCTAGTTAGCTAGGTTGTGAGTAAAGACCCTTTCTAACTTCAAGTGCTGCAAACCAGTTAAAAACTAAACAAAACAACAAAAGACTCTCTTTCACCCTGAATACTAGAATTCAGTCATGATCAAAAATCATCTGAACAAAAGATTCTCAACCAATCTGTGTAATTAAGGATCATGAAGCTGGCTATTCATCTATTAATGCCAATACTACTGTGAACCTCTATAGCAAAGACTGCAACATTCAACTATCCACTCTTCGCAAACACTTCAGAGTCTGGATCAGTATTTTTGTTTTAACTTTTTTTCTTTTTGGACTCCCATCTTATTTCTAACTTGAGTTTTATGTGTTGCATTAGTACTTTTTTCTCATGGTTAGGAATTAATAAACTCACTCTTTTATTATTAATTCAAGAAAGACTGGTTAAATAAACTTCTTTTAAAATATAAGCTTATCTAGGAGAAATGTATCCACAAAGTGTTATGACACGGGATAAACTCCTGTGCTAATTTAAACCCGACAGAGAAGCTCACTTCATGCCATAATCTGTTAAATTTCAAGAGGCAAAGAACCATCCCAAAGCTCACTATTTAAAACAAAAATTAACAATTTTATTCTTTAAGTCCAACAGAGAACATTAAATCAACAACTATTTACAACTCCTTTCTCTTAAAGCTATCTTTTACCTCTTACTCTACAATAATGGTCTGATTTTAAAAAACCCCAATTAAGATTTACCAAGAAAAAACATGTTTCAAAACCAGTCAGCTTTGCTGATTCTCCTTTGCAGATTAGTTTTGATGTTGTCAACATACTAAATTTAAATTTGATTGGATTTTGGTATCTTGAGGCAGAGTTAGAACTGTTGCCTCACAGTGCCAGGGACTTGGCTTTAATTCCCACCTCGGGTGACTGTCTGTGTGGAGTTTGCACATTCTTCCCGTATCTGCGTGGTTTTCCTCCAGGTGCTCCGGTTTCCTCCCACAATCCAAAGATGTGCTGGTTAGGTGAATTAGCCAAGCTAAATTGCCCATAGTAGGGTCAGTGTATTAGTCAGGGGTAAATGTAGGGGAGTAGGTCTGGGTAGGTTGCTGTTCGAAGGGTCAGTGTGAACTTGTTGGGCCGAAGGGCCTGCTTCCATACTGTAGGAAATCTAATCTAATCTAATAATTCAAACTGATTGGTTGAATTTGAATTTGTTTTTGTATCCTGGCAACTCAGTAGCACTATTGGTTTTGCAGTCAAATGTTACATTTTTACTTCTTTCAGTATGTTCTGTGCCTCTCTAAGTCTGTGCCAACTTTTAGTCTCTCTTAAAGGCACAGCACATGTCTACACCTTTGTAACAAAGGGATGCCTTTTGGTATCTTAAATCGTGGGAATGGCCTGACATCTGGACAGTTAAACGTTCCATGTTTATTTAAAATAATAAGCTTTCTTGTCCTTCCATTCAAATACAAAATCTGACCAAGCATCTGATTGTGTTCCAGTGAAGAACTTGGGATATTTTAATATATTGAAGATTGGTTATAAGTACAAGTCATTGTTGCTGTTCAGAATAAGCACTTATACCTCATTTTCTTGCTGATGGAGATTACAGTTGCAGAGGCAAGTGTGTATTAATTTTGTACTGATGTATTGAAGCTGATGGATGTGGTTCGCATGGTAGGGTAAAAACAAACAAGCTGGATGCGTTGGGTTGAAAGAAAAAAACTTTGTATTTATGTAGTGCCTTTCAAGATCTTTAAAGTAATTTTTAAAGGAAAGCCAATTAAGTCATTTTTTGTCAGTGTTGATGGTTAATTTGTGCAGAGCAAGCTCCCATGACAATATGCCAATAATCTGGTAATTGTAATTTTCAAAGTTTTGAGAGATAACGATTAGCCAGGATATTTTATAAAACATAATAAATAGTTGCATATCTATGAATGATTGGAAGATTGGTTAGTTTTTAGAATGCAACCACAGTTTATTGTAAGTAAATGTCATATTATGTAATTTTTAATAATGCAATTATTTTTCATTTGCAAACCATGTTTTATAACATGCTATTTCAATACCTGGTTACATAATTTACAATTATGCTTTCAGATTTTCATCAATTTAATTAGCTTCCGGTTGTTTGCGAGAGACAGTTCAACATTATTCTTCAAATCATGACATAAATTGCAATCTTCCTGAGAGGGACTTATTCAGTATTGAATTATAATGCATCAAATTAGTTAACAGACAAAGGTATGCTATGTTCAAAACATCTAATCAGTGCTAAGTAATGAAATGGAAATGTGGGTCAGATTTGCTATTATGTCATACTGTATTGAATGCTGGCATGTACATAAGATATATGTACAATGCACTTAAGCTGCTCTCTGTTGGGTAATCCCCAACTAGGCTGAAGGTCAGGGAGTCTGCAGAGAAGACATCTGTTACTGAATGCAGCTTGATTGCTATAAATATGCAATGCAAAAGCAGGCTTAGCAAAAGAAAACTCAAATTTGAAGCAATATGATTGTACCTTTCAAGTGAGCATTTAATTTTTTCAGGCAGTGATAACATTTGAAACTAACGTCAGAGGAGATTCAAGATGGTGGCAGTCAGAACAGTCTGCTGTGTTGGGATCTGAGCCATTCCCCAGGCAAGGTGGGCTTCTACCACTCCCCTCCCCCCAGATTAGTCACCCCTGAGGAAAGTTTGCAGCATAAAGTACGTAGAGCATCTAGAGCCTCTTTAAATTAGGATTTGGAAGATTTGAGCTGATATGAAGGCATTTAAGGGAAAGGGAGCAAAGGGAGGGCACTCCCCTACTATGTTGGGCACACATGCAGCTGTTACCTGACTGAAGTGGCGGCACCCTTGCGTTTACTGGAGCAACAGAATTTACTAACAAAGTTTGCAAAACTCCGTGATAAAATCAAGGGAGCACTGGAACCAATTACTGCCATGCTGACAAAACATGAACAGGAGATCCCGGCCTTGGATCGGCGGGTGGAGGCAGTGGAGCCTCAGAGGCCACGACGGAGAGCATAGAGCGGCAAGTCTGAACCTTGGAAGACCAGGTTTGGGTGCTGCAGCAACAGGAGACAACCTTGAAAATGGAGGTCGGCGAAAAAAATCTGCGGATCTTGGGCTTGCCTGAGTGTGAAGGTGAAAACCTCGTTGATTTTCTTGAGAGCTGGCTTCCAGAGTTGCTGGGGTTGGAGATCGAGTCGGGCTGGGTGAATGTGGAACGGGCCCCCCAGATCGCGATGCACAGGCCTGGGCTAGCCCAGTGCCCTTGCCCGGTCCTAGTACGACGCCAGCACTATAAGGCAAAACAATTAATAATAGAAACAGCTAAAAGACTAGGAGGAGAGCCATAGGCTTTGGTTTATAAAGGTTCGAGGATCATGTTTTTTCATGACTTTTCTGGGGCCATAGTTAAGATGACGTAAAGAAAAAAATTAAGAGATTTAAACATTGAGTACTCTCTGAGGTACCGGGCAGTGCTACATTTCAATTATGAGGGAACTTTCTACAATTTCAACTCAGTGGAAAAAGTAAAAGACTTTTCAAACTCGCTGAAATGATAGACTTTGGCTGAGGGGGAAGGAGGAAAAGAGGCGTATAGACAATGGCATAATATAATTTTTTTTGTATCTTCTCTCTCTTTGTTCTTCTCCTTTTTGGGGTCTTGGGCTTTATAGACTTGGTATTGCATTGGGGTAAAATCTGGTATGTTTTATATCTGTTTGGAGGTTATTAGTTATTATGTTGTTCTGTTTTGCTGGGTGAGAGGTGGTTACCCCTTTGATGTAAAGATATGTGGGGTTGAGATGAGGAGGGGGAGGGGTGGGTGTCCATTGTTAACTTGTAGGAGTGTAAATAATATGTTTCATTTCCTTGCTTGGGTTTGGGGCATGGCCTTAACTGGAAGGTTCTAGGATGGTTGTGAGGTTGGGAGTTAATGCCCCCTATGGGCAAGGGTGGGGGAGGGGGGAATCTCTGGGAATTTGTGCTTTTTGTGTCTATTTGTTTAAGTTAGGAATAGAGATTAGTTTTTTTAGTTTTGGCAGTTTGAGTAGTGTTGATAGGAATTGTCTTTAGATTTGACAAAGTCTGTGTTTTCTCCACTGTTTGCACATTGAATGGGCTTCTTCCTCTCGGGCGAATACGGGCTGCAGTGTGCAGTCACGGCTAGACATCTGTTCAGGTGGTGCAGCTGGAATATAAAGGGGAGCCATTTCCTCATTAAAAGGAAAAAGGTGCTCTCAAGTCTTAGGAAGGAAAGGGTTGACAGCTCTCTGTTGCAAGAGACACATTTGACTGGTGGGGAATGTCTGAAGTTACAGCAGGGGGGATACAATAGGATATTTTTTACTTCCTTTAACTCTAAAAGCAGAGGAGTGGCCATACTAGTACGAAAGAACCTCCCATTCCAGGTGACAGATCAAGTCAAGGATGAGTATGGATAGTTCATCATTCTCAAGACGTTGATACATGGAGAAGAGTATGGTACCCTGAATGTTTACTGTCCCCGACACATTGTGGAAGGCACGGTGGCACAGTGGTTAGCACTGCTGCCTCACAGCGCCAGAGACCCAGGTTCAATTCCCGCCTCAGGCGACTGACTGTGTGGAATTTGCACATTCTCCCCGTGTCTGCGTGGGTTTGCTCCGGTTTCATCCCACAGTCCAAAAATGTTCAGGTTAGGTGAATTGGCCACGCTAAATTGCCCATAGTGTTAGATGTAGGGGAATGGGTATGGGTCGGTGTGGACTTTTTGGGCCGAAGGGCCTGTTTCCACACTGTAAGTAATCTAATCTAATCTTCTTAAAATATTAGTTGATGCAGTCTCTAAATTAATGGCTGTTGGGGTGCGCTTTATGATTATAGGAGGGGACGTTAATTGTCTCATGGACCCTGGATGCTAAGAGGGCTGTTGGGTACACCTCGGCAGTCTTGAAAATTAGTGCAATTGTGTGAGAATTTGGGGCTAGTGGATATGTGGAAGTACCTCCACCCGAATCAGAGGGACTTTACCTTTTACTCAAACCAGCATGTTCTTTGTTCCGTCAGTTTGTTTGGACTTGGTGTTGGCCTGCAGGATTGGGAGCATAACTATTTCAGGCCATACGGCAATGTATTTCAATGTTAAGACCAAAGGTAGTGGAGTAGGCATGCGGCAATGGCACATAGATCCATTTCTGTTGAAGGATAACAACTTTGTACAGTATATCACAAGGGAGTTCAGGGCTTTTTGGGACATCAATTGGAGTACAGCCAGCAATCCGTCAGTACTCTGGGTGAGCACAAAAGCATTCTTAAGGGGTATGACACTTGACAAAGAGAAGGAGGCAGAGAGGGGAACAGCGACAGATGCTCGAGGCCTGGCTGTAGGCAGCTGAATCGGCATTTTATACCAGACCATTAATGGTCAAATTGCAATGGGTCACGGCTCTCCAGGCTGCTGTGGACTCAGTGCTCACACAAGTGGTGAAGAGAGGAGTCTCCTTTACAAAGCAAAGGCTGTTTGAATATGGGGATATATCAGGTAGATACCTGGTTTACCTGGCTAGGAAGAAAAGTGCTCCACAATCCATTGCGTATATCAGGGAGAGAACTGATAATGTCACTTGTGAATTAAGAAGATTAATGCCAGATTCTGAGAGTCCAACGCAGAGTTATACTGTCGGAGGGCTGTGGGGATGGAGATGTGAGAATGGAATTCTTCTTTGAAAACTTGGACCTCCTTGGTATAAACACAGATCAGGCATCCCTTTTAAATGCACCTCTGACAGTACAGGAGGTGCAGGAGGTGGTAAGGCAGCTCCAAGGTGGTAAGGCACCCAGCCCAGACGGATTCCTGAGTGAATTTTAGAAGCATTTTACACATGTTAGCTGAACCGCTGCTGGGGATGTATAGTCATTCACATAGCCAGGACTGTCTTGCAGTCTCTATTAGGGAGGTTAATAATCTCCCTTATCTTAGAGAAAATCTTGAGGATTACGCATCATATAAACCCATCTCGTTATTGAATGTGGATTTTAAAATTCTATCAAAGATGTTGGCTCTGAGACTGGGGAAGATACTGCCCATTATTATAAAAGAGGAGCAGACGGGTTTTATCAAGCTCTTCCAATAATATCAGACGGTATTGAATATAGTGCAAATATGTCAGCAGAGAACAATTCGAGGTTTGGTGATCTCCCTGGATGCAGAAATGGCTTTTGATTGGGTGAAATGGTCGTATCTCTTTGCCGTTCTAGATTGTTTTGACCTGTTTTATATAAGGTCCCGAAGGTGCGAATGGCCTTGTCACCACTGCTGTTTACCTTGGTACTTGCACCAATGGCAGAAGCTATCGGAAAAGACCCTGAAATAATGACATCAAAGGTGGGAGTTGGGGAACACAAAATCACTTTCTATGCGGACGAAGTCCTTTTGTTTCTGACTAACCCCAAAAAGTCCATACCCTGGCTAATACAAAAGATCGAATTATTCAGCTTTTTGGGATACAAGATAAATTGCACAAAATCAGAAGTCATGCCCATTGAGGGATTGGTGGAGGTACCAAAACTGGAGGACAGAATGGAGTTTCCTTTTAGATGGTCACAGAAAGATATTCTCTATTTGGGAATTTTTATTAAACCTTACTCCTGGCA